>NC_069739.1:7472263-7821013 GCF_027358585.1 Pangasianodon hypophthalmus
ACCATGTTACAACTACATCTGAAAATAAAGAGCACTTGGAGAGAGTAATACTACAGAATTGCTTTAAGCTGATCAGTTTAAATAAGGCGTAATGTAGGAAGTGAAGATGGTGGTCACTGACAGAGGGACAGCAGAAAAAGGTGTGAAATTCACACGCATCTATTTATAGCTAAGACCTACATGAGGAAGTGACGTACAAGTTACAGGAAAATAACTTTTCTAATAAGCCTTATACGAGTTATTATAGATACATTCAACAAGACAGAGATTGTGAGATATAATTTAGTAAATGTGTAAAAACATACACTGTAAGTATTATAGGGATGTAAAATATGTAGAATCCTCCTTATTCATTAGCCCACCTCTCTTCATCAGGACATTTTAATCAGGAAGAAAAAATTCTGTAGTAAGTAAAGTTGTTGTTAATTAAAACTCTAAATGAAAAACATTTTGCAGTGTTGGTTTGGTTGTTCAGGACCAGGGCTGAACTACGGCCTACTGTAAACCCAGTCTGGACAGAAAGCGCATGAACTAAACACAAAGCAGCTGAACTAAGAACTGGCTAATATTCTCTCTCCTTTCTGTAATAGAAAATAGAAAATAACTTCACTCACCTGCAGCGACGTGAAACACAACAGACAAAAGATACAAGCACTTCATCATTACTGATTCTTCTGCACACACAGCAGTCCCTCAAAGTGAAACACACACACTCTGTCACACTTCCTGAGTGTCTACTTTGGTCTTTAGGAAACCGCAACAACGCTATGTCATTTCTCTTTTTGGAAAATCTTTTCATCACTCTTTCCATAACCTAATTTATTTTTATATGCACTATTAATAACTATTCATATATTTTCTCATGTGGTGGTTTTATCACAGTATCATGATTGTCATTTTCTCAATGCTTGCAATGCTTCTTGCCTTTTCTTTAGATGAAATTTTACCTAAATAAAGAAATGAATGCATTAAAAATTACTTTTATTGTTTCAAATTTGTACAGTTTCTCCTCACCTTAATCTTGATATTAAGGGCTGTTTCTGTACTTTATCAGCTCAAGTGAAGTTTGTTAGATGACCCCTAGGAAGCTTGAGGGACCGAGTCAACACAACAGTAGACTTCAGGAGCCAGACTTGTTCTGAACGAATTGCAGTGTGACACAGCTTCCTTTTCAATTCAATAAAAATGACCAATTACACTTTTTATAAATCTTCAAAAAAAAAAAAAAAAAAAAAAAGCACTACAACAACTAATAGTGAGAATAATTAGAATTTAAAATGTGACTTTAGTGAGTATATGAAAAGCAAAACTGGGCATAAGCTGCAACATTAACTTCACTAATTTCAACACACATGAATTCTAGTGTTTGGGACAAAGCTGTAATGTCCATCAGTATATTCACCAGCAAGTGTGTTTCCCTAGACTTACAGGAAGCAATAAAGACACATTTACCATGTGTGAGCTGAGGAGCACTTAAAGGCTGGTCATGAGTGATGATCATGACTCGTTATGAAAAGTCAGATTTATCATAGGAGTATAACTGTAATTATTAACATGACTTATTTGAGTTTAAAAAGCTTAAAATGTGTTTAAAATTGTTTAAAGTCCTCTAGAAATAACATTAAGTTGAATTAAATAGGACAATCTACTAAGCAATGTTTAGGCTTGCATTACTTTCTAGTTCTGACAGACTAGATAATAACTCATGAAAACAAATGCTATGCAACTAATGAGGGAAAACACAAAACTTATAAATAGGAACCAATCAGTAGAAACACAAGACAGGTGTGTACAGGAAATCAGGGGAACAACCAAGGAAGAAATTCACACTATGAGAGAGATGCCCTCTGCTGGTCCGGCAGGGAATTGTCTGTGGTGACAAATATAAAGTGATCTTTTCTAATTTTAATGACTCTTCTTTGTGTGACAGTATCTATGTTCAGTTTCAATTCAATTCAACTTTATTTGTATAGCGCTTTTAACAATGGACATTGTCACAAAGCAGCTTTACAGAAATAAAAGGATTCACAAAAAATAAATTGTAAATATGTGAATTTATCCCTAATGAGCAAGCCAGAGGCCACAGTGGTAAGGAAAAACTCCCTGAGACAATATGAGGAAGAAACCTTGAAAGGAACCAGACTCAAAAGGGAACCCATCCTCATCTGGGTGCAACGGATAGTGTGATTATAAATAAATCCCTTCTATTATTGTGTACTATATGGACAAATAGTGCAATTGTGCAACCAGTAAATTCATCACAGTTTTTGCAAGAAGTCCGGCTGGTTAAAATCTATCCACTGTCCACTGATGGAGTCCTGAGTATGAAGGTGCTCGTGGCAAATGTGCAAATGTACATTGTGCAAAACGTCATACATTGTACATTTTGCTTCATTATTATGTTTTCTACTTACAACTTTGGGATCAGTTTTTTTTTTTAATCTGGTCAGTGCATTAAACTATTTTAAGTTTTGATTCGTTTGATTCACCTCTCCAGAAACTTCCTGGCAGCTCGACCATGTCTGGTCATTTTCCTCTGATCCCTCTTATCAACAAGGCATTTCCACTCACAGAACTGTCACTCATTCAATGTTTCTTTGTTTTTCATGCCATTCTGTGTAAACCCTAGAGACAGTAGTGTTTGAAAATACAAGAAAATCAGTGGTTTCTGAAATACTCAAACCAGCCCATCTGGCATCAATATCCATGCCAAGATCAAAATCACAGAGATCACACTTTATCTTCTGTGATATTAATAGGATCACAACCTTAAGAAAAAAAGTATTTTGTTTGCTGGCTCCTATATACACCCACCAAGGAGCAGGCCATTTGGGACATGTCCACCCTCCTCGCACATGTTGCATGATTGTGGTATTTATTGCAAATACAGACATACAGTTCATGTGACTTTGTTGAATGATCTCAGCATGCATGCACACATGCACAGGAAGGTATCTGGGTGATTTTTACTATGTCTGGAAGTTACCTGGTGTTCAGAAAACTACAGCTGTGCACATACACACATGCAATGGCTATAAAAATTCTACATGTCCAAGTTAAAATTGCAGGTTTTTGTGATGTAAAAAAAATTATAAGATAAATCATGTGAGAACTTTTTCCACCCTCAATGTGAAATTACAATGTATAATAATTAGTAAAGGTCAATAACCTGGTTGCATAAGTGTGCATACTCTTTTATAGTTGGGGATGAGGCTGTGTTCAGAATGACACATTCAATCTCATGTTCAAAAGTAATTATCATACAGCTGTCATCAGTTAAATTATTCTGATTAACTCCAAATAAAAACCAGCTGTTTCTGTAGGATTTTCTTGGTTTCATCTGACTCCTGAAGCCATGTTCTTCAAAGAGCTTACAAAGTACTTATGGTATCTCACTTGTCAAAAGGAATTGATCAGGAGAGAGGTGTAAAAGAATTTCAACGCCAATGTAAGCGAGGAAGAAGAACCTCTACTGCTGCATGATCTCAGTGCTGTTTAGCCTAGCCTGCTGGCTCCCTCACGTCTCGCCGTTGCGCCGCCGCTGCCGATTCGCCGCGCCTCGACCGAGACTTCCCGCCTGCACCAAGCCTCACTCCCGGCACTCCTCACCTACACTTTCATTTTCTATCCACAAGAGTCCCCACTTTCCCCACTTTGTGCAAGTTTAGACAGGTCTCAAGATGATGTGAGCCAAATTTGCTGAAGATTATACTAAATTTGGAGGAGGAGTAGCAAAAATGGCAGGTAGATGTTAGCATTTTAGCATGTTATTGTAACTTTTGATTGAAGATCAAAAGATTGCTGGATAGCCTCAGGTCATTGCCCTGAAGATGATTACCAAGTTTTGTATCACTGTGCAAAGTCATTGCTGAGATACAGCAGGCATAATCAAAATTCTTTTGATAAATTTTGTTAGCCTTACTCTGACATCTGCCAAATTTGGTGATGATTGCACTAAATTTGTAGGAGGAATAGCAAAAAAAACAGTTTTTGACAAAATCCAAGATGGTGAAAAATCTAATTAGGCGGAAATTGACAACACAGTGCATTGAATTCATCTTTACCTAGGCAATCCAGGGATGAGATTAAGAGATTAAAATTTGGACACACGGTTCAAAAGTTATGACTATAAATGTACTTCCAAATTAGGTCAAAACTTGACCCGATAGTGGTGCGTTGGCATCACTTTGCCCAAATTTGATTAGAGTGTTCCTTAGAGACTCCCCAATCAGTGTGCCACATTTCACAACTTTTTACCAGATGGTTCTATGGGCTGCCATAGACACCCTAGCCAGAAGAAGAATCAAGAAGAATCAGAAGAAGAAGAAAAGGCAGAATTATTAAAGCTGCAAGCAGCATTTTTGGGGTCCAAGCACCCAGACTTGGTGAGCCACACATTCACAGACACGATACAGTTGTTGCCTAAGCAAACACAAGAAAGCAGAGCCATAACTTTAGGCAAAGGGATTCAAGAGTGATTTGTAGTTTCACTCATGATGTTTATGTTTTGACCACTGACAGTGGTGGAATTCTATCACTGTGGGAGGAAAGGTGTAGATGAACAAATGGGCATCAGGATGGCATTGCTGCAGCATTATGACAAGTGTCAAGATGATGTGAGCCAAATTGGTGAAGATTGGACAAAATTTGGAGAAGTAGCAAAAATGGCAGTTAGCTGTAAGCCTGTTTTAGCATGTTATTGTTACTTTTGACAAGTAACTGGCGCTGGCATGAAATTTGTTGCATAGCCTCAGGTCATAAACCTGAAGATGCCTACCAAGTTTTGTGTTAGTGAGTAAAGTCGTTGCTGAGATACAGCTTCACGTCCTGTTTGGCAGCTTTGCCATCAGATTTGTTGGCCCATTACGGGCAAACCATTTGGAATATTCAAAATTCTTTTGATAATTTTTGTGAAGCTTACTCTGAAGATGAGGTACACTCAATTTGGTGATGATTAGACAAAATTTGTAGTGAAAAAACAGTTTTTGACAAAATGCAAGATGGCAGAAAATCTAATTAGGTGCATTGAACTGGTCTCAACCCAGGAAATTCAGGGATGCCTGGCTTTTAAATTTTGGATACACTGTTCAAACGTTATGACCATAAATGTACTTAAAAATTAGGCCCAAATTTGGCAACACTTGGCCCAAATTTAGTCAGAATGTTCCTTAGACCCTCCCCAGTCAGAGTGCCAAATTTCACAACTTTTTACCAGACAGTTCCATGGGCTCCTATAGACACCCTAGCCAGAAGAAGAAGAAGAAAACATAGAATAACAATAGGGTGCCTATCCACCTTCGGTACTTGGCCCCCTAAATATAACACAGTGAGTGAGGGTGCCCTCCAGTGAGGAAGTGCACCTGGTGGCCAAGACAGGAACACTGAAGGCCATCATCAAGAAGTGGAGAAAATGGAGCACCACAATGACACCAAGAACAGGTTGTCCCTCCAAAATTTACAAAAGAACAAGACAAAAATTACTACAGAGGCTGCCAATAGACCTATGGCAACATTTAAGGAACTGCAGGAATATCTGACAAGAACTGATTGCTCTTTGCATATGATAACAATCTCTCATATTCTTCACATGTCTGGGCTATGGAGTAGAGTGGCTAGATGGAAGCCCTTTCTCACAAAAAACATCCAAGCTCAAATAAATCAGTAAGCTGAAGATGAAAAGGAATTTCACCTTTCAGGATGACAATGACCCAAAGCTCGCCAGTGCATTCCTTCTTTTTAAGAATGTACCAAATTGTTGATTTGACTCTCAAAGTCATCTCTCTGATAGGTCTCTTTTGTTTTTTCATCCTAATGATGGCCTCCTTCACTTGCATTGAGATCTCCTTGGACTTCATATTGGTAGCTCCAGTCGAACAGCTGCCAAATGCCAACTCAATACCTGATATCAACTCCAGACCTTTTATCTGCTTCATTTGTCTTGAAGTAATGAGGGAATGGACTGCACCTGGTCAGTTAACTTCTTGTCAGTCTATTGTCCAAATACCTTTGAGCCCCTGAAAATGGAAGTACTTTGCTTAAAATGGCTATAATTCCTAAATGGTAAATGCCATATTTTTGTGGAACCTCTTAAAATAAAGCTGAAAGTCTACACTTCGATCACATCTTGATTGTTTTATTTCAAATCCATTGTGGTGGTGTAGAAAGGCAAAATCACAAAAACTCTGTCATTGTCCAAATACTTCCCGACCTAACTGTATCATTTTGCTAGTGTACTTCAGCGAAGCGAGTGGAAGAACTACATACTCTGGTAATAAGCTCTTAATATGTGTGTTCCTCATGACAAGGTGGCATATGTTATCCAGTTGATTCTCACCACTCCTGCAGTTAAGAAGGTTGAAATAGTAGTTAAGTATGTAACTATGGTTCTATGAGCCTTGGATAATCAGAGTAAATGCAGAGCTTGTCCCAGGAACACTGGGTGCAAGGTGGGAATACATTCTGGAATAGACACTCATTCACACTTAGGTGCAACTTAGTGTAGCCAATCCACAGGCAAATTTTTGGGAGGTGGAAGGAAACTAGAGAACCCTGAGGAAACCCACATGGACATGTGGAGAACATGTGAAACTCCATACAGACAGTGAGCTGAGCTCAGGATTGAACTGGGGGCCCTGGAGTTGTGAGGCAGCAATGCTACCTGCTGTACCACTGTGCTGCCCATAGACCCAAATATGTCCCCTAATGTAGAAAAAAAAACAAAGTGGGGAAGTCTTCAGCTAAATCGAAAATCAGCTGTGACAGAATGATTGATTGTTTTTTCATTTTTTTTTTTGAGTTTCTTTATTATTAGATTTTGAATATATTAAAAAATATATATTTTGTTTATTTTATAAACTGTACTCAATAGCTTGGGAAATTGTACAGTACATACACAGAGATTTGCTGGAATTTGCGTTTGTGTGAAAAAAGAATTCATGAATTTTGAACGATGAGATTATTCAATGCCTTTTATCTCAAAGCAATGAAAACTGATCCACAGTTCAGTTCACTCGGACCGCTGCTGTGCTAACTGTATGAGCTTTGAAAAAAAAAAATGTACTCAGTATTGTTACAAAAAACAGCCTGTAACAAACTATAAGGACTATTATGAAAATTTCACAAAAGCTAGGATAGAAACACACATTCAGTCCAGTCAGATTCAACAATCCTCCTTCTTTTATTTTTACCCAGAGTCTTTAAAAGTCACAAACAAGAACTTGTATGGCAGTCTTCTTACACAAAACAGCATGATGGAAACAGCCTTCTAGAGCATTCATTTCTTAACCTGATATAACAATGGTACACATAAGATATAAAATGACATGGACACTCAAAATATAATTAGCAAGATTATCCAGCATTTTTAATGATTAACAGTGAATGCAGAACAATATCCTTAGCTAACATAAGTAAATGTTACACACACATGCATATGCCTGAATCTGCTATTTAATTGTAAAATGTATAAAAATCACAAAAAGTCAATATTGTGAATCCTGTGCTTGCCATAATGTGTATTTAATATATGTTTTCAGCATTGTTCTATAATATCTGAGAATGTATGTATATTTACTTTGGATTAGTTTGTTATAATGCTAGCATATTCAGTGATGATCTGGACCCGTGCTGCTCCAGTGTTGTTAATGTGAGCCAGTAGAGTAGCAAGTGTAAATGACAGTAGTAAATAAAGTGAGATCAGACGTGATCTGAGAAAAGACAACATGAAAATTATACATATATCACATATATAAATTCTATGGCTTTTACCACTGCCTCCAAGAGGCAAGTAAAAAGCTTTTAGATGACAAACATCTCCAAATCTGACTTCTTTCTTTACACCATGTGTTATTCTGTGCAGTCAGGAACTGCTTGCTGGCAGTGGAAATTACACAAACTCAGCTAGTTGGTTGATTTTTAGGAGATTCTATAGTAATGTGCAGTAAAATGTAAACAAACATTAAAAAGTACATTTTCAATATAATACTTTAAAAAACTGGCTGCATAATGTTCACATGGCTAAAGTTTTCACTATTGATCTGCTGTTTTGATCTGCTGCACAAAAATGTTTGAACAAGTCTGAGCGATTAAAAACTGCGTATTTAACCACTTTCTAATTATCATCCATTACCATTATTTGTAAAGTGTTAGATATGGTACTTCATGCAGGTCTATTTAATTTTTTTGGGTCAAAACAATGATCCTTCTTTCACTTTTAGCTGAAAACCAAAAATGAGTTGTTTTTTTTTATCATTTTAGGCCAAAGGTTTCTGGTATCATCCCTAATAAATATAATTAACTGATGTTAAATATATATGTATCTAATGTTAGCTAAGTCAAACATACAGTGATAGATTTCATTTCACATTAATCACATTCTCCATTTGCCGCTGCAGAACGTGAGGGCACCCTGTGAGTCGAGAGCATGTGAGATGGAGGGAAGGGGGCAGGGCCTCCAGGTGGTGTCAGTGAATATTGGAGAATTCAACACACCTATGCAAATCATGTGAGGTTCACAGCCCAATTTTACTTCAGACATTTTACAGTTTCTATTTATTTCTATTTATTTGAAATTTGAACAGTTAAAGAACCCACATAAAAGCTGAACAGAAATGCTTTTGAGCCCAGGCCCAGGCTTGCATGTGCACTAACCTGATCCTCCTGCTTTCCCTTACAGTCCAGACATCCTTCAATAATCACGTTCTCTCCACATCTTCCTCCTAAAGAAAAAAGTACTCAGAAATTAAACCTTTAGTGGTAACGTCAGAATTTTACTTTCTGAACTGATAGAGTAAGGTGTGCAGGCATGCTGTTTTGTTTGAACTCAAATACATTAACACTGAAGACGAGATCCCACACTGAGTGACACAAAGAGCTACATTTCAAAACTTTTTGCAGTGCTAGTTATAAGATAGTGATAGTATTTTAAAAAATACTTTGTTGGCTCAGAATGCTTGAGAACAGACAAACTTACTGACTAAGTGACATAGTGACTGACTTACTGACTTCAAGACTGACTTACTGGCTGTCTTTGCTTGATTTACAAGGGTGAATTTGGGGAAATTGTAGTGGAAACACAAAGTATCAACAAAATGTTTAGTTTTCTCTCATGATTAACTTAAGTATATTATAAGGCCCACAATATCAAAATTCTACAAAATTTCAGTTAATTAATTAATATCAAAATCTGTTTGTGTGTGTGTATATGTGTGTGTGTTGTACCTCTGCATCTCCAACAAATAAATGCCACTACACTGGGTGCCACCAAGAGAAAAATCGCTAGAATGCCAAAAACTGCGTAATTGGTTTTGTAACTCTGAGTTGACGTTTCTCTTCTTTCTACAGAAACCAATGACAAAACGTATTAAAACTATTGGCTGTTTTTATTACTGTTAGTAATATGGCACATGACACTGGAGTAAAGCATGCTCACAGTCATTAATGAAAAAATTTACCTTTGACATACAGCATGATATTTGTTTTATCAGCCTGTACAGAGCATGTGTAATGTCCCTGGTCCTCTTCAGTCAGGTCTGATATGAGTAGAGAGAGGTTTCCTGGAGAGTTTTTACTGACCAGTTTCTGTGATGTCCAGTCTGTTCAGGGTAAATTTCCTGAAAGTCCTTAAACTGCCATTTTAGAGACTTTGGTTTGGCCTGTAGGTCAGTGCAGACGCAGGGCAGAACTACAGACTCTCCTGTGAACACAGTCATGCGCTCTTCCTCTGCCTTCTTCACCAGCTCACAGCCTGTAAACATAACATTTACACTTAATAATAGAAGCACTGCAATTATTAATATTCCCTGCTTGTAAATCACAACATGTTCTGCTGCAAACCAGAAGAGATTTTTAAAGGATGTGCCAATCACCTGTTTAAATTTTTTACATGAATCCAATACCAGGTCTCTGATACACAATACTGAACCTATACTGGCTTATTTTTATTTTAATAACAGCTAAAGCTTTAATAATCTTTAATATCAGCTTTAATAGTTTTATTTCAGCTAATGATGCTCTTACAATTGGAAATAATAATTTCAGTGAAGATACTTCAGTTTGCATAAAAACATTAAAATATTTTTTATTATATGTGTTTATTGCATGTACCTTATCTTATAAATAAAGGTAAGACATTACATAAGGGACATCTTCATACCGCTACATGATACAATCTGATAGCATTCCAAAGTTCAGGTCAATCTGATCATAATACATAATTGTGTCACAATATGACTCCTAAATTAATTACCCTTTAGTTATGGTAAATGGAGTAGACATTTTGTTACATATGTAACCATTATTAATCAAAACACTTATCAAGTCTGCCTTCACAATGAATATCACCTTTTATTGCATATTTAAATGCTTTACCTTTAACATAAAGCCTGATATCTCTGTGTTCCTTCTCAGTGCTGCACCTGTAGACTCCCTGATCCTCTTCTCTCAGGTCAGATATGAGCAGAGACAGATTAGCAGAAGAAATGTTATTAAACAGCTGAAGTCTGCCATGGTAGTGTTCATCATTTAACATTTCTGCCAGACGTCCTGTTCTGTCGCTCATCCAGGTGAATTTCTGAGGTTTGGTGTGCAGGTCAGAGCAGGAGCAGGGTAACAGCACTGAACCACCTTTGCGTCGTGTGATTACTACCTGATTTTTATCACCAGAGAGAGCACAGCCTACAGAAACAAACATACAAAAACTCACAATCTACTGAATATAATATGAAGTACAATATTTCAAACTGAAATTTTATGCAAATACTTATGCTTCAGTAAATTTAATTCCAATCTCTTGTTTCTCAGCCCAGTTCCTAACTACTGTGTGTGTTACAGTATCTTGTGATCATGTGTGTATTTTTTTTTTTAAATCCCAGAGAGCCACTTGTAGTTAGACACTGTGTTACAACTACAAAGAGCACTTGGAAAGAATAATACTACAGAATGTGCAGATTTCTTTAAATTGATCAGTTTCCAGTTTTTTGCAATTACTTACACATTTCTCAAAACAATATTTTCTTTTTTTTTCAAAACTCTTCACACAGTTGGCTTTACCAGCGTGCATCTCAGTACAGCAGTTAACCTCATATCCATAATGCACTATAACTATCGAAACATTTGATACACGCCTCAAAACCAACTCGTTCTACCAGAACACTAGCAAAGGGTCTCTCTCTCAACAACATATACCTGGAATATACTGGAACTACAATCTGGCTTGTACACCAGTCAACTGCATGAACCACACACACACACACACACACACACACACACACAAACAACCATAACAAGGAACAATTTATCTTAGCCAGTCCACATACTAGCATCTTTTAGGAGGAGGGAGGAAACCCACATGGACATGGGGAGAACAAGCACAGAAACTCCACACAGATGGGACCCCGAGCTCAGGATTGAAGCGGGGACCCTGGAGCTGTGAGGAGACAACGCTACCCACTGCATCACCACGCTGCTCACAGGTCCACAGATTTCCCCTTTTGTATAGATGGTAGTGAAATGAAAAACAGAACATTTGGGTAAGGTTAAATTGGAAATCATCCGTGATATTTATAATATATATATATACATATATACATATATATATATATATATATATATATATATATATATATATATATATAATTTATTTGGTTGTTTGTTTCTTTGTTTATTCTTTACAACTGTAATTTTTTTATTATTATAAACTGTACCACTTTGGTTTTAATCTTGTTGAATCGTTTTGAAAATAGTATTTAAAAAAGTGAAAAATGAGTTTTGTTGTAGGTTGAGTTTGAGCGAGAAAAGAATTCATGAATTTTGAAATGTGAACACAGTATTAACAATAGCATGTAACTGTTTGTAAAAAAAAAACTGCAAATAAGGCGTCATGTAGGAAGTGAAGCTGGTGGTCACTGACAGAGGGACAGCAGAAAAAGGTGTGAAATTCACACGCATCTATTTACAGCTAAGACCTACATGAGGAAGTGACGTACAAGTTACAGGAAAATAACTTTTCTATTACGCTTCATGAGTTATTATAGATACATTTAATAAGGCAGAGATTGTGAGAGATGTAAATCAGTAAATGTGTAAAACATACAGTATAAGTATTATAGGGATGTAAAATAATCTCACTGTAGAATCCTCCTTATTTATTAGCCCACCTCTCTTCATCAGTACATTTTAGACTGATGTTAATGATCAAAGCTGAACAGGTCTAAATAAGGACATTATAACACAAGACATGATGTGTATGTTTACCTTGCATATATAGATTACTGCTGTCTTTGAACAGTTTAACTGGAAATACATGCTGGTCTTGAATTTAGCATTTTAGTAACACTATATTTATAAAATATGAAGCCATAATCAAATATTTCCATTGAATGTGTTCATCACTGTTGGACCCAATAAATATTATAACACCATAGTAAGTAAAGTTGTTCTTCATAAAAACTCTAAACGATAAACATTTTACAGTGTTTGGTTTGATTGTTCAGGAACAGGGCTGAAATTCGGCCTACTGTAAACCCAGTCTGGACAGAAAGCACATGAACTAAACACAAAGCAGCTGAACTAAGAACTGGCTAATATTCTCTCTCCTTTCTGTAATAGAAAATAGAAAATAACTTCACTCACCTGCAGCGACATGAAACACAACAGACAAAAGATACAAGCACTTCATCATTACTGATTCTTCTGCACACACACCAGTCCCTCAAAGTGAAACACACACACACCGTCACACTGCCTGAGTGTCTCTCTTTTATATACTTTGGTTTTCAGGAAACCTCAACCACCACTGTGTCATTTCCTATTTTTGGAAAATCTTTTCATCACTCTTTCCATAACCTAATTTATTTTTATATGCAGTATTAATAGCTATTCATATATTTTCTCATGTGGTGGTTTTATCATACGTCATAGTGTCATCCTTGTTATCTATCATGGGTGTCATTTTCTCAATGCTTACATGTAGCCTTTTTCTTTAGATGAAATTTTACCTAAATAAACAAATGAATGCAAAAAAATTGCTCTTAGTGTTTCAAATTTAACCTTAATCTTGATCTGTTTCTATACTATCATTAGAGATCTTATTCTACATCCAGATTTCTGCAGAAAGAAGAGAGAAGGCCTTTATTGTCTGATATATATGTACAGGACAATACAATTATTTTCCTTCACATATTGGTAGGAATTTGGGGTAGAGCTGTAAAGCTGCTTTGTCACAATGTCTACTGTTAAAAGTCCTCTAGAAATAACATTCTGTTGAAAATTGGACAATCTACTAAGTGATGTGTAGGCTGCATTACTTTCTAGTTCTGACAGACTAGATAACTCATGAAAACAAATGCTGAGCAACTAATGAGGGAAAACACAGAACTTATAAATGGGAACCAATCAGGAGAAACACAAGACAAGTGTGTGCAGGAAATCAGTGGAACCACGAAGGAAGAAATTCACACTATGAGAGAGATGCCCTCTGCTGGTCTGGCAGGGAATTGTTTTTGGTGACAAATATAAAGTGATCTTTTCTATTTTTAATGACTCTTTTTTGTAACTATGTAAATTGTGCAAAACCATGTACTCTTGTACATTTTGCTTCATTATTATGACTTTTACTTAGAAAACTGGGTTCTTTTTTTTTTTTTTTTTTTTTAAATCTGTTAAGTACATTGAAATCCTAGGTCAGGATATAGGTGATTCTCTGCCAAGCTAGTTTATACATAGTCTACACAAGTGTGTTTAGCAATCCACTCTAACTGACCAAACAAACCCCTCTAAATTCCTGTGTGCCAGGGTTGCTGTTTGGGGTTTTTGCCAAATAATCCCTGGGTAGGAGAGTGCAGTTTTCAGAATCGTGGGATTCGCATGGCCACAAACCAGCCATGCACTTTCAGGTCATTGCAGCACAGTTCCATGTTCCAATGCCCGTAAAGATTTCTTCTGCCTCTTGGAAGCTTTAGGCAGTGGAGTCAATCCTGTAAACCCCTAACAAACCCCTGAGTGCCCTCTGACCATCTTGTGGAGTGTGCTCTAAACAGTACACCCCACCATCACCACTAAAGAGATCCACAGGGCATGCTCCTGAGAGGTCAGGGCACTTTACAGCTGAAAACTTCACCCACCAGAACAGAGGGTCCTAATGTCTCAGGGATATAAACTCCAGTTTCCTGCAAACAGGGGCTGATGACCAAAGATTTTGGTGAGGCAGGATGACATTAATAACAGCATAGCCTCAAACAAAATTAGGTTAAAATTAGGCTGCAAGGTAGTGAATTTAATTTTGAGTGTCAGCAACACAGTCATCCAGCATACAGTCTAGCAGTTTGTTTTGAACCGTTGTAGATGTATCTTTGTCAAACTGTGTTTGATACAGCAGGTGTGTTTCCCGTTGTAAGAGACAAGGACAGAAGAGGTAATATCATTAACCATGGTTGCCAAGGATTCAGCAAAATTTCCAGCCCAAATACCTCTCAAAAATAACACAAAAGACCTGAAAATACCTAAATAAAATTCAGGCATTGGGCAAGTGACACAATTTTCGTCTGTTTCGTCATTACCTTCTTTTTCCTCTCGCAGCCTTTGCAATATATCCTAAAATAGAAATGGTTCTTTACATCATATACATGTGTAAGTGTCTGCACTTACACTTTGCTTTTGTTTGCAAAAAAATAAATGTATTACTTTAATTATGATTATTTGCTATAAAACAAGATCTTGGTAACCACTGAGTATTTTTCAACTAGCCAAATTTAGCATTAAAAACTGTGATTTGGCCAACCCTGTCATTAAATGTCCTGTCTGCTGCTACTCCTTTACTGATAATGTTTATGGGGCAGCATGATTCCTGTCCCAGTGGGCCTTTGTTAATGCTTGTTGCTTGTTCCCAGTTGACCACTAGGTGCAGTAATAACTCTACTGAGCTAAATGGGGGCTGAACAACAAAGGCAGCAATTCAGTGGAATGTTGGCTTGTATCTGTCAAACAGCAAAAAAATTAAAAAAATAATTAGTCAATCAAAAGAGGTAATTAATATTTCAACAAAATCTAAAATGTATGGAGTTATGAATGAGGGCATGAAGAAGATTAACATTTGTTGAATGATTGATGTATATTGTGTGGTTCTGGCCCACCTGCCCCTACAGATGAGCCACCACTCCTCCCTGTGGAAGTGTACCTAGCATCGAGTAGCTTTGTGAGAAAGGTACTCTCCCACTGACCTTTGTTTATTTACATCAGAACAGTGCCGGTACTGAGTTTATTGTAGGTACAAACTGATGCATTTGTTTTTACTGGTGATTTGTTGATTCACTCCTTAAAGCCTGTTTTACACTGGATGTGTGAGCAGAGCAGAAGCAGCGCATATTTTTTTCACACTGAATTAAACTAACAGTGTTCCTGGCTAGTGGTGGCTCAACGTTTAAGGCTCTGGGTAACTGATCAGAAGGTCAGTGGTTCGAGCCACTGTTTGGCCCTTGAGCAAGGCCCTTAACCCTCTCTGCTCCAGGGGCGCTGTATCATAGCTGACCCTGTGCTCTGACCCCAGCTTCCTAACAAGTTCGCTGTGCTATAATGTACATGTGACAAATAAAGGCCTCTTCTAAAAAAATAAACATGGTTTGACATGAAAAATGAGCAATTTCACCATAAATGCATTTAAGTGATGTCTACTGTGTTTCACACAGTCACCATATGACTTTTGGCACTGTGAAAAATAAAAAAATACCAGAAAACACACTATTGCCAGGAGTTTTTTGCCCAAACCACAAAAGCATGTTTAAATGATTTAAACTACGAGTCTAGTTTAAGTTGAAGATTAATTTTATCATATAAACTACATATACACAGCATGTTATATGCTTGTGTGGTATGTGTGTGGGAGGGGGAACACTATCATATCACAGCAGAGTATGCTGGCGATCATAAACAAAAGCACGTGACAGGTGTGGTGGGAGGAGCACACCTGAAAAGGTGATGTAAAGGACTGACACTGAACGAGGCGGTGAAAGACAGTACTTTACGATCCACAGGATTACATGTATAAAGACCTGCAAGCCAAGGAAAAAGCATGGGAGGCAGTTGCTTCAGCTGTTGGTGGGGATGGTAAGTTTTAATGTGTAATATTTCTGACCAGTGGCGTTGCGAGGAGGGAGAAGTGGGCGGGGCTTCGGGGGCTTAAGCCCCTGATCTTTATAAAGATTGAACACGTTTCACTTCACAAATAAAACAGGTTTTATGACTTTTAATTTGTTCTCCCAGTACTAGAAATCCGTCTGTTCGTGATGAAAAGCAGTGGTAGATTACCGCTTACTCCTTTCCTTACACGTTCATTCCGCTCATTGCACTTCTGAAGCCCTGGTTTTATGCGGCAGGTATTTCATTAGCCAGCTGTTAAACAGTACCTGTTCCGGCCGGCAGGTGGTGCTGCTGTCAGTCGGCAGGTTTCAACAAACCGCATTGAACAGTCGCCATTCATTCACTCAAAGAGCTGATGAGGAAATAATACTGTATATATAATAATAACTGTACAGCGAAACTGAGAACTTATTTCTAACTTCTAAGCTGAATAACTCTTCACAGTTTACAGTGTCACTTTGTAAGTTTGTAGTTTTGGCGAAATTAAATAACTTTAACCAATAAAATGTACATCATAAATGTATAAATACACTCACATTATTCGGAGCAATGTTATTGTAAATCTTAGAGCTAGCTATTTAATCTAGATTTGATACAGCCATAGGCAACTGTCTGATAACATCTGTTACTGTGACGTTATCTAGTGTTGTCCAAATCAGTTGTTCCTACTTGAGCAAGCTCTAACTAATAGTTAAATCGGACATTGGTTAGCTAGCTTGCTACACCTCAGTTAATTCATCACTTTGTCCAAATGAATATGTTTGTAGCCTTGTAGCACTTTGCTTGGAGTATGCTTCATAGAAGCTAACAGCTTACACCATAATATAAATCACATTTCAGGACTTAAAAAAGACAAACAAGAAGAAGATAGACAAATAAAACACAGACAATGAGGAAGAGACAGACAAAAGTGAGGAAAATGAAAACAAGAAGAATATTATATATTAATAATAATATTAATATGTAAAAGAGCAGACAGAGTAGAGAGACAAGAAGAAGAGCTCTCAGGGTGCTAAGCCCCTTATCTCTTCCAACCCTAGCAGTGCCCCTGTTTCTGACTATTCTGTGTGGACAGATAGATGGATAGGTAGATAGGTAGATAGCGCACACACACATACATCATAAACGTCTATAATGTGAGTGTTATCATCTAGGTGTTTTTTTTAGAGTGTATGTAAATCTGCTTTTCTAAAAATGTTTATCAGATGTGGGTACATTATCAATGCTTTCCAGACGAATCGCTCTTTACCAGGCGTTTGAAAAGGTAAGTGTGCTTTTATATATATATATATATATATATATATATATATATATATATATATATATAATGAATAGAAAATTAGGTTAGAAAATTAGTGAACCCTAAGACTGCGTCTCATCCTTCTTCTTACCCTTAGCAACAGATAAAGCGCAATGGCCTTTCTTCTGTCTACTACTCACACTACACAGAAAACAAAGAGAATGAAAACCATGTGGATAAAACAAATCAAACTTATGTACTACATCGATAGTAAAATAAGCCTCTTGAAGAGGTTTTCCTCCTAGATGTAATAACTTTAACACCATTTGCATTTAACATAAAAATAAAGCCACTGTGAAAAAGGGCTAAGGCTGTGTTAAATTTCCTTTATACTGTATGGTTCTGTACTCACTTGTGGCTAAATACTGAATAATATCCTACCAACCTGTATACTTACCTGAAGAAAAAGCCTGAGCAAATACAGATGTCTAGTTACATTTATGTATTTAATTCTGTATTTCATAATTCTCTTGCAGTTAGTATAATGCATATAACACGAGAGGCCATTTAACAGACGCTTAACAGAATGTACTGTGTTTCTGTAGGAGTTGAATCTCAGTAATGCCATACCCATGTCAAGGAACAGCATTTTTCAGTATATGGATATAGTATATTGAAAAAAATAATCCTGTGTCCATAAAATTAAATTAGTACTAGGTGTACTTTCAATGGTATATGTATATTTCTGTCACTTGGCTTGTATCTCATTACTGAGATTATAGAATTTTGTTTATTACAATTATTTCAGTTGTTTGATATCTATAGGATCACAATCTCAAGAAAAAAAGTATTTTGTTTGTTGACTCCTATATACGCCACCAAGGAGCAGGCCATTTGGGATCATGTCCGCCTTCCTCACACATGTTGCCTGAGCGTGGTATTTATTTCAAATACTCACATATAGTTCATCACTCTGTGACTTTGTTGAATGGTCTTAGCATGCATGCACACATGCACAGGAAGGTATCCGGGTGATTCTTACCACCTCTGGAAGTTACCTGGTGTTCATAGAACCACAGTTGTGCACTCAGCATGTCAGAGTAACCACATGATTGAGGCCAGGGCAGCATGGGGGCTGAGAACGGCTACTTCCTCTTTCTCACAGCATCAGTTTACCGACATTGTGCCATGCACAGATAATACTGTGTAATTCTCCACACTCAACAAGCACACTGTCATACATCCATTAGTATTTTTTTTTACAGTTTGTTACATACATTTCTCAATACTGAGCTCACTTTTTCAAAACTCTTTTCTTTATCACCATGCAGCTCAATACAGCAGTTAACCTCATAAAACTAAAATGCACTAAAACTACCAAACACTTCATACACACCTCAAAATCAACTCATTCTACCAGAACACTAGCAAAAGCTCTCTCTCTCAACAGGATAACATTATAATTCATAACACGATGACCTTAAAAACTAATATCAGGTAACATTACAAGATGTGTCACTGAATTTATTTAGATAAACCAACATTCCACTGCAAAACAAGAATGGTGTTTCTTTATTGTGTAGAAGGTACTACAGTATATGTAACAGGAATGAGTCAGAAACACTGGATTATACTCCAGTAAATCAAAAATACACAAATTTCAGAGAGAATATTCAAAATCATATCATGAAACCATGGTAATTCCAAGAATGTGACAAAAGTATATAAATTCACTACACATACTCTACATACACACACATATGCATGTAAGATATAAATGAAGCACACTGAAAAAAGTGGGCGCAAAAAGATTAACATTTACATTTACTGCATTTGGCAGATGCCCTTATCCAGAGTGTCTTACAGAAGTGCTTTGAAGTCTCTCTCAAAAAAACACATCCTCATGCTAGTTCACCAGGGTATCATCGGTCTAAACGTACTGCTGGGAGGTTAGATCTGTGTAAAAAAGACTGTTAGATACAGTTAATAATAGAAGTAATGCAATTATTAATATTCCCTGATTGTAAATCACAACATTTTCTGCTGCAAACTTAATGGGCATCTTCATAGGGCTACATGACACCTACATAAACCCTTCATAACAACTGATATAAACCTAAATAAATATTTATAAAGACATGTATTTAAAAAGACTTCCTAATGTGTCAGCTGACCGAATATCAGTATATTCACCAGCAAGTGTGTTTCCCTAGATTCACAGGAAGCAATAAAGACAAATTTCCCATGTGAGCTGAGGAGCACTTAGAGGCTGGTCGTGAGTGATGATCATGACTCATTATGAAGTAAGATTAATCAAAAGGTTATAATTATAATTATTGTCATGATTTCTTAGAGTTTAAGGAGCTTAATATGTAAAGAAAAAAAAAGTGGTTAGTGTATTTAATTATTTTTTATTTATTCTTTGATTATTCTAAGTGGTGACATCTTGTGCCATAAAGCTGCTACTACAGCTGGTCTAAAGATAATTGCTCATTAGAGATCTAAATCTACATCAAGATTTCTGTAAAGCTGCTTTGTGAGCTCAGGATTGAACTTGGGACCCTGGAACTGTGAGGTAGCAACACTACCTGCTGCTCTACCTGCATCTCCCTTTAGGTGAAATAAACTGGATTGCCTTCATTTAAACTGCAAATCAGCTGTCATTGATTTAAGTGTTTGTATTAGATTTGGAATACATTAAAAAAATACTATTTTGTTTAGTTTTGTGTAAAATAGCCTAGACAATTCCATGCCAGACCACCCTCTCAGAATTTTAATTTTTGATTCTGGATATGTTATATCCATGGGTGTAGCAGCCATTTTAAAAGTGTGGTGGATTGTGGTGGTGGAGAGACCCTCACACCCTGAGGAGACACACCTCAACAACATCCTAAAATTCTCAAACCATCCATACCTCAATTCTTTACATGTGAGAACATACAGGTACAAAACTAAACCCTAACACTGATTTTACTTGACTTCTCTCCTTTGAACATCCTGAAGTGTCAATTACTTTACAATTAATTTCTTTCTCTACTGGTGCTGCCACTGCTGACCTCTCCGACACCAGAAGAACAGGTCATCAACAAAGCAGAAAAGTGAAATAGAAAAACAGCATGATGAATATAGCTCATAATAGCTAGCTTAGCCCACAAAAACACACAAGAATGTAATATTTGAATGTAATATTTGAATCTGTAATGTAGTATTTATCAAGTGAAGCTAGGTTTGCGTGATGTTTCTGTACTAGTAGGAATGCAGAAACTACACAGACAATAAAAATGTATTACACATTCTTTATTTATGTGGATTCATTATTACTCTCTTTGAATATATTTCACCTATTCTGCAAAAGGTGCAGTGATAAGTATTATTAGGCCTATTGTTTATGATGGCTTTTTTAACCAAAACAAATGAAATAAATCCACTAATAGGCCTCCACTTACTTTATATGTTTGGAAGAAAGGGGTAATAATATTTATTTGTTGTTGTTTTTCTTTACTGAGTTGGATGACCGGCATCTCAGAAAAGCTTGAGAATACATAAGTATGCCTATAGGGTCATTATCATCATTCACTAACACTAGCTTTTATTAGACGGAGTGTCATTACAAGGCAGTTAAATTAGTAACACTAACTAGTAGCACTAACTAGTGCAGTTAGTTGTGTTCTGCACCAAACACATCTATAAGTAATTTTTTTATTTTTTTATTTTTTTAACAGAACATAATCCATGTTTACATGTTAACATTTTCTTTTTAAGTCCAGTCTGTTATAATTGTTTTGGATTGTGTTCAGTGTTTTTGGTATCCGAGCTGAAACTTTTTAACCCTGATTTTGTACAAATTAACCTCATGCATATGGAGCCCTAGAACCTGCCTGAGAGCCCAGTGTTACATTTTGAACCAATATTCAACAGTTTTGAAAATATTATGTAAACCAGAAAAAAAGTGCTGTAGATACACAGAGCTTTGCTGGAGGTTGCTGAGTGAAAACAGAATTCGTGAATTTTGAATGAGCTTCTTCAATGCCTTTCGTGTCAGTGCAATGAAAACTGATCCACAGCTACATCCAGTTTTGTGAAATCAGTATTGATAAATGCATGTATCTAACTGTGTTTGTATGTACGTATATATATATATATATATATATATATATATATATATAAACAGTTAGCAGATTATAACGAGTGTTAGGAACATTTCACAAAAGCTAGGTTAGAAATACACATTCAGTCCAGTCAGATTCAACAATCCTCCTTCCTTTGTTTTTACCCAAACTCAAGAGACTTTAAAAGTCACAAACAAGAACTTGTACAGGAGTCTTCTTCCACAAAACAGGATGATGATAAAAAAGCCTTCTAGAGCATTCATTTCTTAAGCTGATATAACAATGATACACATAAGATACAAAATGACATGTACACTCAAAATGTTTAGCTAACATAAGTAAATGTAACACAATATTCTGGAAACCACACTCGCTTCTCCTACATGTATATGTCTGAATCTGGTATTGACTTGAATAAAAAACAAAAAAAAAATAAAAAATCACAAAAAGCAACAGTTTGGGAACACTGTGCTTACCATGATGTGTATTTAAAATATGTTTTTAGCATTATTATATAATACCTGAGAAAGTATCTATATTTACTTTGGATTAGTTATAATGCTGGCATATTCAGTTTTCTCTCCAGCGTTGATCTGGACTCGTGCTGCTCCGGCTGTGTTAATGTGGGTTACAGTAGAGTAAGTAACATCAGGTACAGTCTGTGACAAGACAAAACATGAAAATTACACATATAACACACACCATTTTACCACTGTCTCCAAGAAGCAAGTAAAATCCTGTAAAGACACAGACTTCTTTGTTTACATCATGTTTTTGTTCTGATAGAAGCAGCAGAAGACACTTTCCTATAACTCAGTGTTCAGTGAAAGCATGTGCGGTTCATGTGTGTTACCTGCAGTGTATCACAAATACAACTAAATCTCTAAAGGTAGAAACAAATCTGTTATAAATGATTATTGTAGAAGCCATGCAGAATTGAATGGAGATCAAATTAAGAACACAGTAGGACTCAAAGACTGAAAGATGTCACATGATAATAAAAATGCAGCTGAACCCAGGCCTGCATGTACACTAACCCGATCCTCCTGCTTTCTTTTACAGTCTGGACGTCCTTCAGTAATCATGTTCTTTCCACATTTTCCTCCTAATGAGAAAAGACCTCAGAAATCACACCTCTAGTGGTAACTACAGAATTTCACTATTTGAAGTAATCAGGTAAAGTGTGGAGGCTGCTGTTCTGCTTCAACTCACATACATTAACCCTGAGTGATGCAAAGAGCCACATTTTACACTTTATTTTGCTGTGATTATTGTACATGAAAGAAATGTGTGGAAATTGTACTGGAAACAAAAACCTCCACAAAATCCCAAATCACCTATTAGTTAATCAATCTCAAAATCTGTGTGTGTGTGTGTGTGTTTTGTACCTCTGCATCTCCAACAAATAAATACCATAGCACCGGGTATCACCAACAGTAAAACCACCATAATGCCAAAAACTGTGTAATAAAACATCAAAAATGTCAATAAATGTAATAATACAGATGTGTTTTTTCCATTGCTGATGAAAAGTTTTGGCACCTAGAGGGAGGCTGCTGTGAGTTTGCTGTTTATTTTCTTCCAGTGTTGTTAAGGATGATGCAGGTGGAGAGTTTGTTGTTTTACTCGGTGGCTGTTCTGATGGAGGTGTTGTGTCTGTAAAAAAATGACAAAACATATTAAAACTAATGACTGTTTTTATCACTTTTAGTAATATGGCACGTGACACTGGAGCGAAGCATGCTCACAGTCATTAAGAAAAAAAAAATGTACCTTTAACATATAATCTGAAATCTCTGCTATCAGCCTGTACAGAACATCTGTAGTGTCCCTGGTCCTCTTCAGTCAGGTCTGATATGAGTAGAGAGAGGTTTCCTGGAGAGTTTTTACTGACCAGTTTGACTCTGTTTCTGTAATGTCGAGTCTGTCCAGGGTAAATTTCCTGAAAGTGACTGATTCCAATAAACTCCCATTTTAGAGACTGTGGTTTGGCCTGTAGGTCAGTGCAGACGCAGGGCAGAACTACAGACTCTCCTGTGAACACAATCACGTCCTCTACCTCTGCCTTCTTCACCAGCTCACAGCCTGTAAACATAACATTTACAGTTAATAATAGAAGCACTACAATTATTAATATTCCCTGCTTGTAAATCACAACATTTTCTGCTGCAAACCAGAAGAGATTTTTAAACAATGTGCCAATCACCTGTTTAAATTCTCTATATGAATCCAATATCAGGACTCTGATACACAATACTGAACCTATACTGGCTTACTTTTATTTTCATAACTGCTAAATCATTAATAATCTATAATATAGGTTTTAATTATTGTATTTCAGCTAATGATGCTCTTACAATGGGACGTAATAATTCCAGTTAAGTTATACACCTTGCATAAAAACATTACGTATTAATATGTATAATTAATACGCATTAACTATACATATTAATATACGTATTCATGGCATGTACCTTAGCTTTGTCATGGAACTCCACTTCCCAGCAGCCCCAGCACTTCACATGTCCTGACATGCAGACTGTTTATCAATGTTAATGTTAAGTTGATGTAACACCTAGTCTAGTGACACATTTCTGTAGACATTAAATGGTGTTATGACGCTTTCCAGGTTGACTGACTTTAGATCATTATGTAAAGTGTGTTATGTAGATTTTCTCTGACTGTAAACTAGAGTGAGTTTGGTTTTAATGTTTCATGTCATTAACAAATTCTGATGCATCAGATATTAACAAACGTGACATCTACTGAAGCCTTTATTGATGTTTATGAAGGCTTATGTCAGTTGTAATGAAGGGATTATAGTAACTAGTGTTACTAAAATAAATTGTAGATTAGACTGAAATTTCAAATCTAATCCAATACCACTCCAAAGTTTCAGGTCAGTCTGATACTCATAATCAGTATTTATTGTCATTTATAACTTGATACTGATGTGTCACAATATGAGTCCTAGATTAATTCCCCTTTAGTTATGGTAAATGGAGTAGACATTGTCACATATGTAACTATAATTCATTTGAAGACTTATCAAGTCTGCCTTCACAATAAATATCAACTTTTATTGTGCATTTAAATGCTTTACCTTTAACATAAAGCCTGAAATATCTGTATTCCTTCTCAGTGCTGCACCTGTAGACTCCCTGATCCTCTTCTCTCAGGTCAGATATGAGCAGAGACTGATTAGCAGGAGAAATGTTATTAAACAGCTGAAGTCTGCCACGGTAGCGTTCATCATTTAACATTTCTGTCAGATGTCCTGTTCTGTCGCTCATCCAGGTGAATTTCTGAGGTTTGGTGCGCAGGTCAGAGCAGGAGCAGGGTAACAGCACTGAAGCACCTTTGTGCTGTGTGATCACTACCTGATTTTTATCACCAGAGAGAGCACAGCCTACAGAAACAAACATACAAAAACTCACAATCTACTGAATACAATATGAAGTACTTGTGCTTCAGTACATTCAATTCCAATCTCTTGTTTCTCAACCCAGTTCCTAACGGGTTTTGTGTGTGTGTGTGTGTGTGTGTTACACTATCTTGTATTAAGATGTGTATTTTTTCTTTTAAATCCCAGAAAGCCACTTGTGGTTAGACACCATGTTAAAACTATAGCTGAAAATAAAAATCACTTGGAGAGAGTAATACTATATAATTTCTTTAAACTGATCAGTTTCTAGTTTTTTTTTTTTTTAATAATAACAAACATTTCTTGCATGCAGCTCAGTACAGCAGTTAACCTCACATACATAATGCACTATAACTATCGAAACACTTCGTACGTGCCTCAAAACCAACTCATTCTACTAGAACACTAGCAAAGGCTCTCTCTCTCATCAACATATACCTGGAGTATACCAGAAATAAACCAGTCAACTGCAGTAACCACACACACACACACATACACAAAACAAGGAGCAATTTATTTTAGCCAGTCTACCTACTCGCATGTTTTAGGAGGAGGGAGGAAATCAGAGGAAACCCACATGGACATGAGGAGAACAAGCACAGAAACTCTACACAGATGGGACCCCGAGCTGAGGATTGAAGAGGGGACCCTGGAGCTGTGAGGAGACAACACTACCCACTGCATCACCACACTGCTCATAGGTCCATAGATTTCCCCTTTTGTGTAGATGGTAATGAAGTGAAAAACAGTGAAAGAAAAATTGGAAATCAGCTGTGATTATTTATTTATTTAGTTAGTTTATTCTTTACAATTTAAACTTTTTTTTATTATGAAATGACCCAGTTGTTTGGTTTTGAACTTGTATTGATTAGTTTTGAAAACCGTATGTGAACATCTGAAAAATAACTTGTAGATACAGAGTTTTGTTGGAGATTCAGTTTGAGTGAGAAAAGAATTCATGAATTTTGAAAGCCAAGGTTACTGAATTCTTTTTGTGTCAAAGCAATAAAAACTGATACAAAGTTCAGTCCATATAGACTGCTGTTGTGAGTTTTGAAAATGTGAATACAGTATTAATAATGGCATATAACTGTTTGTGGAAAAAAAAATTGTAAACAAGGTGTAAGGTAGGAAGTGAAGATTGTGGTCACTGACAGAGGGACAGCAGAAGAAGGTGTGAAATTCACACGCATCTATTTACAGCTAAGACCAGCATGAGGAAGTAACATGCAAGTTAGAGGAAAATAACTTTTCTATAATGCTTTATATGAGTTATTATAGATACATTCAATAAGACAGAGATTGTGAGAGATGTAATTCAGTAAATGTGTAAAAACATATACTGTAAGTATTACAGGAATGTTAAATAATCTCACTGCAGAATCCTCCTTATTCATTAGCCCACCTCTCTTCACCAGTACATTTTAGACTGAAGTTAATCAGGAAGAAAAAATCCACATGATCAAAGTTGTGTCCAAGTTCCATATTCCATAAAGATTTCTTCTGATTCTCAAAAGCTTTAGGCAGGGGAGTCACTCCCTTAAAATTGGTTGGTTAATTGGTTTTAATTTTTTTTTACAGCTAATGAAGTTCTTACAATGGAAAAAAACAATAAAATAGTTACTGTCATACTGGCATGTACTTTAGCTTGTAAATAAAGGTAACACATTAATTATGGGACATCTTCATAGGACTACATGACACCTGAATAAATCCTTCATAACAACTGACATGAACGTAAATAAACATTTACATAGACATGCATTTAAAAATACTTCATAATGTGTCAACTGACGTGCAGACTGTCTTTATCAGTGTTAACATTATGTTGATATAACACCTAATCTAGTGACACATTTCTGTAGACTTTAAATGGTGACTGACTTTAGATCATTATTTACAGTGTGTTACGTAGATTTTTTTTCTGACTGTAAATTAGAGTGAGTTTCGTTTTAATGTTTCATATTATATCAGTGTAAATTCTGATATATCAGGTATTAACATAAACCTAAACTTATATAGGTTGACATTAAAACTGACAAAAAAAGGTGACAGTGACATCTACTGAAGCCTTTATTAATGTTTATGTAGGCTTATGTCAGTTGTAATGAAGAGATTATACAGGTGTAATACAGTTCTATAAACACTACAGTGTAACCAAATTAAATCATAGATTAGACTGAAATGTCAAATACAGTCTAATATCAATCCAAATTTCAGGCCAGTCTGATACCATAATCAGTATTTACTGCCATTTATAACTTGATACTGATGTGTCACAATATGACTCCTAGATTAATTCCCCTTTAGTTATGGTAAATGGAGTAGACCTTTTTTTGTTACACATGTAACTATAATTCATTTGAAGACTTATCAAGTCTGCTTTCACAATGAATATCAGATTTTATTGTGTATTTAAATGCTTTACCTTTAACATAAATCCTGATGTCTCTGTATTCCTTCTCAGTGCTGCACCTGTAGTCTCCCTGATCCTCTTCTCTCAGGTCAGATATGAGCAGAGACAGATTAGCAGGAGAAATGTTATTAAACAGCTGAAGTCTGCCACGGTAGTGTTCATCATTTAACATTTCTGTCAGACGTCCTGTTCTGTCGCTCTCCCAGGTGAATGTCTGAGGTTTGGTGTGCAGGTCAGAGCAGGAGCAGGGTAACAGCACTGAACCCCCAGTGTATCCTACTATTCCTTCCTGATTATTATCAGCAGAGAGAGCACAGCCTACAGAAACAAACATACAAAAACTCACAATCTACTGAATATGAAGTAAAACATTTCAAAATGAAATGTAATGAAAATACTTCAGTACATTTAATTCCAAAATCATGAATTGTGTCTGTTTTACTACTACTGACTACTTAAGAATTATTAGTTCATATGGAAAATACATTTTGGGATAAATTGAGAATTGATGCATCCAGCAAGCAGGTAATTATGGATTGTACAATATTTTAGTGTTGGGTGGTGAGAGCAAAAAACAAGTCATGAGGTTGAAGGAATTGTCCAGTTTGTCATTAAGAGGTTTATTAAACACACAGGGTCAGTAGTGGAACATCATCAGCTGGACTCAAAACCCCTAATCTCTTGTTTCTCAGCCCAGTTCCTAACTACTGTGTGTGTTACACTATCTTGTGATCACTGTGTTTATTCTTTTTTTTTTATCCTTGAGAGTCACTTGTAGTTAGACAGCTGTGGTTAGACACCATGTTACAACTACATCTGAAAAAAAAGGTCACTTGGAGAGAGTAATACTACAGAATTGCTTTAAGCTGATCAGTTTAAATAAGGCGTAATGTAGGAAGTGAAGCTGGTGGTAACTGACAGAGGGACAGCAGAAGAAGGCGTGAAATTCACACGTATCTATTTATAGCTAAGACCAGAATGAAGAAGTGACATGCAATTTACAGGAAAATAACTTTCTATTACGCTTTATATGAGTTATTATAAATACACTCAATAAAACAGAGACTGTGAGAGATGTAATTCAGTAAATGTGTAAAAACATACAGCGTAAGTACTACAGGGATGTAAAATAATATCACTGTAGAATCCTCCTTATTCATTAGCCCACCTCTCTTCATCAGTACATTTTAGACTGAAGTTAATCAGGAAAAAAAATCCATATGATCAAAGTTGAACAGGTCTAAATAAGGACATTATAACACAAGGCATGACGTGTATGTTTACCTTGCATATAAAGATTACTGCTGTCTTTGGGCAATTTAACTGGAAATACATGCTGGTCTTGAACTTTAGAATTTTAGTAACATTACATTTATAAAATATGAAGCCATAATCAAATATTGATTGAATGTGTTCATCACTGTTGTCCTTATTAATATTATAACACTGTAGTAAGTAAAGCTGTTAATTAAAACTCTAAATGATAAACATTTTACAGTGTTGGTTTGGTTGTTCAGGAACAGGGCTGAACTACGGCCTACTGTAAACCCAATCTGGACAGAAAGCACATGAACTAAACACAAAGCAGCTGAACTAAGAACTGGCTAATACTCTCTCTCCTTTCTGTAATAGAAAATAGAAAATAACTTCACTCACCTGCAGCGACGTGAAACACAACAGACAAAAGATACAAGCACTTCATCATTACTGATTCTTCTGCACACACACCAGTCCCTCAAAGTGAAAAACACACACACACACACTGTCACACTGTCTGAGTGTTTCTCTTTTATATACGTTGGTTGTCAGGAAACCGCAACAACTGCTGTGTCATTTCTCTTTTTGCAAAATCTTTTGATCACTCTTTCCATAACATAATTTACTTTTATATGCAGTATTAATAGTTATTCATATACTTTCTCATGTGGTGGTTTTATCATATTTCATAGTGTCATCCTTGTTATCTATCCTAGGTGTCATTTTCTCAATGCTTGCATGTAGCGTTTTTCTTTAGATTAAATTTTACCTAAATAAACAAATGATTGCATAAAAAATTGGTCTTAGTGTTTCAAATTTGTACAGTTTCTCCTCGCCTTAATCTTCATTTTAAGGCAGTTTCTATACTTTATCAGCTCAAATGAAATTTGTTAGATGACCCCTAGGAAGCCTGAGGGACCGAGTCAACACAAGAGAAGTCTTCAGGAGCCAAACTTGTTCTGAACATATTGCAGTGTGACACAGCTTCCTTTTGAATTCAGTAAAAATGACAGATGACACTTTTTATAAATCTAAAAAAAATATTCTACTAGAACTAATAATAGTAATAATAATGATTCAACATTGGTCATGTGACTTTATTGAGTATATTAAAAGCAACACTGGACATGAGCTGCAACATTAACTTCACTTTTCAACACACATGAATTCTAGCGTTTGGGACAAAGCTGTAATGTCCATCAGTATATTCACCAGCAAGTGTGTTTCCCTAGACTTACAGGAAGTAATAAAGACACATTTATCATGTGTGAGCTGAGGAGCACTTAGAGGCTGATTGTGAGTGATGATCATGACTCATTATCAAATGTAAGATAAATAATGAGACTATAACTGTAATCAATAATATCATTTATTTGAATTTCAAAAGCTTAAAATGGAGGGGAAAAGTGGTTAGTTTTTTAATTATTTATTTATTCTTTGATTATGGGGCTATGGATAAGCAGCTAATGGCGACATCTTGTGCCATAAAGCTGCTACTACAGCTGGTCTACAGATAATTGCTCATTAGAGATCTAAATCTACATCCAGATTTCTGCAGAAAGAAGAAAGAAGGCCTTTATTGTCTCATACATGTACAGGACAATACACTTATTTTCTTTCACATATTGGTAGGAATTTGGGGTGGAGCTGTAAAGCTGCTTTGTGACAATGTGTAATGTTAAAAGTCCTCTACAAACACCATAACATAAACTAGATAATAACTACTCATGAAAAAAAAGCCAAGCAACTATTTATAAATAGGAACCAATCAGGAGAAACACAAGACAGGTGTGTACAGGAAATCAGTGGAACAACTAAGGAAGAAATTCATACTATGAGAGAGATGCCCTCTGCTGGTCTGGCAGGGAATTGTCTGTGGTAACAAATATAAAGTGATCTTTTCCATTTTTAATGACTTTGTGTGACAGTATCTATGTAAATTGTGCAAAACGTTGTATTCTTGTACATTTTGCTTCATTATTATAGTTTTTTTTTTTAAAACACTGGGTTCAGTTTTTTTAAATCTGTTAAGTGAATTGAAGTATTTAAGTTTTGATTCGCTTGATTCACCACTCCCGAAACCTTATGGGATTTTAGAAGTGCTGTGTAGAAAACCAGATCTCTGTACAAGCCTGCTTTACTAATTTATTTCATTTTTGTCTATAAAACAACATGAAATGGGCTGTCATAGGAAAATAATCTACAACAGAGTGGTATGAGAGTGGCCATTTTCCTCCAGTACATGTCGTAGCGGTTTATTCCACTTATACCACTGCAATTTGGCAAAAATTACAGTTTTTATTTATTAAAGAATGACACGTCTTATATTGTCTCCTATATACGCTCACCAAGAAGCAGGCCTAGACAAGATTTACTGAAAATGCCACTTTGTCACTACAACATGTGACATTATTAAGCTTGCCAGTCAGATTCAGCCACGTCACTATGTACAGTACCAACTAGTGTTGAGGATGTTAGGACTGATGATGGCAGCCATAACAGTAATCCCCCTCCTCCTTGTGCTAGAGTCCTTTAAGGACTACTAAGTCCTACACTACTTCTTGTGCCAAGCCAAAGAAGAACTACATACTCTGGTAATAAGCTCTTCCTGTGTGTGTTCCTCATGACATGGTGGCATACGTTATCCAGTTGATTCTCACCACTCCTGCAGTTAAGAAGGTTGAAATAGTAGTTAAGTATGTAACTATGGTTCTATGAGCCCTGGATGAACAGAGTAAATGCCAGTAGGTTTCATCCTCCTTCTTTTATTTTTACACAAAGTCTTTAAAAGTCACAAACAAGAACTTGTATAGCAGTCTTCTTACACAAAACAACATAATGGAAACAGCCTTCTAGAGCATTCATTTCTTAACCTGATATAACACATAAGATATATAATGACACTCAATATTTTCATAAGATTATCCGTCAGCAGTTTTTAATGATTAACAGTGAATGCAGAACAATACCCTTAGCTAACATAAGTAAATGTAACACACACAGGCATATCTCAGGTCCGGCAGGGATTGTAGGTGGGGGGGAGTGAATGACCAGCGCTCTCTTCCACCCTCAATACCACGACTGAGGTGAGACCCTTGAGCAAGGCACCGAACCCCCAAACTGCTCCCCGGGCGCCGCAGCAAAAAAGGCTGCCCACTGCTCCGGGTGTGGGTGTGGGTGTGTGTGTGTGTGTGTGTGTGTGTGTGTGTTCACTACTGTGTGTGTGCACTTGGATGGGTTAAATGCAGAGCACAAATTCCGAGTATGGGTCGCCATACTGGGCCACAAGTCACTTCACTTCACTTCATATGCCTGAATCTGCTATTTAAGTGTAAAATAAATTTCCAAAAATCACAAAAAGTCAATATTGTGAATCCTGTGCTTGCCATAGTGTGTATTTAATATATGTTTTCAGCATTATTCTATAATATCTGAGAATGTGTCTATATTTACTTTGGATTAGTTTGTTATAATGATCTGGACCCGTGCTGCTCCGGCTGTGTTAATGTGGGCCAGTAGAGTAGCAAGTGTAAATGACAGTAGTAAATAAAGTGACATCAGACACCATCTGAGAAAAGAAAGAATATGAAAATGATACATATATCACATATATAAATTCTGTGGCTCCAAATCCTGTAAAGACTGTGTTGTTGTGCCTGATGACATGTAATTTTGGTTCCGCTTGTGTGTGTTGCTGACCGGACAGTTTAGAGAAGGGCACCAGTTGTTGGTCTAACGCTGTGTGTGCGCGTGCTTAAAGTTATGTATAATAAAGTAGCTGAAAGGACACTGAAGCTTTCTGTCGTGTTGTTAAAAGCATAACATGGTGTCAGAAATAGGGACTGGCGAGCACTGGAGAGTTTTTGGAAAAAAATAAATAAATGAATTAAATAAACGGCAGTGATGCCAGAGCCACAGAGAGCGCGAGCTGCACGGAGAGCTACAGTACATGGGCATGCACATGTGAGGCGCCGGGGCGCGAGCGCAGGTGAGACTGCGGTTAATCTAGCCGCTCGTGCAATTCAGGGGCGCGGCTTTTAGACACTTAGCGGTAATAACACCGAAAGCGGAAAGCGAGCGTCCGCGAGCTCCTACACAACCAAAGCAACTTCACTTTTATACAAAATGAAATTTAAATAAATAACAAAAGCAACACACAACAGTTCACAGTATTTATGAGTATACAGGGCAAACGTTTTTATATTTACACTTTTACTTTTAAATAATGAGCAAAATCGATCAAGTTTATAGAGACGGTATAAATCATTAAGGCAAATAAAAATAAACATAATTTAAGCAACTTTATTATTATTATTATTATTATTATTATTATTATTATTATTATTATAAATCTAAGCATGAATAAAATGTTAAAAAGTATAGATGGAGCATTTCACAGAGGAAGTCTCTGAAACCAAAATATTAATATTTTTCTTTAACTTCCTGCTGAAATAAAATGGACATTTCAAATCTCAAAGCCACTCAGATCAGTTTACAGTCACCTGCTCTATGCTCCCAATAGAAATCAATTCATTTAGAAATATAAAGTAGAAAGTAGAATTTTACTGTAGAAATGTCATTTTATTGCTCTTCAAAATCAGTGAATCTGTCAGTATAATTGAACCAGGAGGCTTTTTGATTCATTATAATTATTACAGGTGACTGCAGGATTGCTAGGTGGCGATAGAGATTCGTGCTGCTTGAGTAAATGTGAAAAAATGGCGCGATCCTAATAAAACCCAGCGCCACCTGGCAAGTCTTTAATCAGTTCAATCATGTGGAGTTCATTAGTTTTTCTTTCCGTGTTTATCTGTGTTGATCGGCCATCATCGGAGTTTATCAGAAATAATTAGCATTTAGCCATTATGGGCATTTAGCAGCCTTTTTAGCATTTATCTGCCATCATCAGCTTTTCTCAGCGTTTATCTGCGTTTATCAGCATTAACCAGTGTTCATCAGCCATGATCAGTGTTTACTAGCGGTTACCGGTCTAAACTGCTGGTCAGGATAATAAAGGGTGACGTAGATGGAGAAGCGTTGCTGATTGGCTGCTGCACTGGCATCGAGGGAGCCAATCGGAGCACGGATAGAGTTTCATGGCTGAACTAGACATATATTCACTACACATACTGTACATAGACACACATATGCATGTAAGATATCGATCAAGCACAGTTTTGAAAATATTATGTAAACATGTGAAAAATAAGATGTGTGAGTTTTGAAAAAGCATGTAACTAAATGTAAAAGCAAGCAAACAAAAATTGTTAAATCTATGAGGAATATTTGGAAAATGGCCCAAAAACCTAGGTTAGAAACACATTCAGTCCAGACAGATTCAACAATCCTCCTTTTATTTTTTACCCAAAATCAGGAGACTTCAAATTTCACACGAAAGTCACAAGCAAGAACATGTAGAGCAGTCTTCTTACACTAAACAGGATGATGCTTCTAGAGCATTCATTTCTTAACCTGATATAACAATGGTACACATAAGATATAAAATGACACATACACTCAAAATATAATTAGCAAGATTATCCATAATAATCTGTGAATCAGTGAATGCAGAACAATACCCTTAGCTAACATAAGTAAATGTAACACACACATGCATATGCCTGAATCTGCTATTTAACTGTAAAATTTATAAAAATCACAAAAAGTCAATATTGTGAATCCTGTGCTTGCCATAGTGTGTATTTAATATATGTTTTCAGCATTATTCTATAATATCTGAGAATGTGTGTATATTTACTGTGGATTAGTTTGTTATAATGCTGGCATATTCAGTTTTCTCTCCAGCGTTAATCGTGCTGCTCCGGCTGTGTTAATGTTATTTAATACAGAAAGTTTCAACATCAGGTACAGTCTGTGGAAAGACAGAAGAGGAAAATTATACATATAACACACAAACAGTGACAGTACTGTGGCTGTTGGCATTGACTCTAAGAAGCAAGTAAAATCCTGTAAAAACGACATAACTCTCCAAATCTTCAAGACTTCTTTCTTTACACCATGTGTTGTTCTGATAGAAGCAGCAGAAGATACTTTCCTATAACTCGCTGTTCAATGAAAGCATGTGTGGTTCATGTGTGTTACCTGCAGTGTATCACAAATACAACCAAATCTCTAAAGGTAGAAACAGATCTTTTATAACTGTTATTTTACGTGTGCTAACCTGATCCTCCTGCTTTCCCTCACAGTCCTGATGTCCATCAGTAATCACGTTCTCTCCACATCTTCCTCCTAAAGAGAAAAGACCTCAGAAATCACACCTCTAGTGGATTGTAAGTGGTTTCTGTAGTAAGGTGTGGAGGCAGCTGTGCTGTCTGAACTCACACACAATAATACTGAGTAAAACAAAACAGTACTGGTTATGAGTGAAAGCAAACATTTACTTATTTGGATCAGAATACTTGTGAACAAACAGAGAGACAGACTGACTTCAGACATGCTGATATCTGACCAGAAACATGAGTGTCTGAGGGAGGGAAGGAGAGGATGAGTTGAGTGTCGTCTGCATAGCAGTGATATGAAAACCCATATGAGGATATGACCGCACCAAGAGATCGAATATAGAAGGAGAACAGGAGAGGACCAAGTACTGAGCCTTGTGGGACACCAGTGGAGAGTCTGCGGGGAGCAGATGTGGATCCCCTCCATGTCAACTGATATGACCGACCTTCCAGGTAGGAAGCAAACCATTGCCATGCTGCACCACGAATTGCTAGGCTCATGAGGGTGGACAAGAGAGTCTTGTGGTTCACTGTGTCAAACACTGCTGAAAGGTCAAGGAGGATGAGGACTGAAGACAGTATGAGGACTGAGGACAGTAACAAGACAGTAAAAGTTTAACATGGCAAGCCGTCCCCTTAGAGCCGCCCCCTGCATCATATAAGTCTCCTGTATGGGAACATTTTGGGTTTGCAATCAGTTACATCTAATATGATGAGTCATCTACGCTGTCATCACTCGGGGACTGATAGTACGCGGGTATGAAGCCCGTTTCCGCTCCGGAGAAAAACATTAAAAAGGAAACTGCGACTTTATATCTCACAATTCTGACTTTTTTCTGTGTGGATCTGTCTATGTATAACAGTCGTGGGCCATTGTGTGTTAACCTACTGGAGTTTCAACTCAAATTAATCTGTTTAGTGAGTTATAAAGAATGCAGTGATAAAGCATCAATCATTCTCTATAAATAGGCTCTATAAGAACAACACTCAACCAGACGCTAGCGCGCGCTCGTTACCTGAAGTTAGTCACATTTCAGGTACTGAGTCAAAGTGGATCTCTAAATAGTGAGAGAAAAATAGTCAGAATTGTGCGATGTAACGTCGCGATTACCTTTTTTTTTTTTTTTTTTCCCCATAGGTAAAGTGTTTGTTACCAAACAAAAGAGTATTCTTTCTTTGGATTTGGCAGTAGTATTTTTTTTTCCTGAACATAGCAAGTACCGAACCGAAACCATGACCGTAAAACCGTGATACAAACCGAACCGTTACACCCCTATTAGACACCATGTTACAACTACATCTGAAAATAAAGAGCAATTGGAGAGAGTAATACTACAGAAATGCTTTAAGGTGATCAGTTTAAATAAGGCATAATGTAGGAAGTGAAGATGGTGGTCACTGACAGAGGGACAGCAGAGAAAGGTGTGAAATTCATACGCATCTATTTACAGCTAAGACCAGCATGAGGAAGTGACGTACAAGTTACAGAAAAATAACTTCTGTTAAGCTTTATATGAGTTGATAGTTGATAGAATCTATAGATAGATTTAGTAAGACAGAGATTGTGAGAGATGTAATTCAGTAAATAAATGTAATAATACAGATGTGTTTTTTCATTGCTGATGAAAAGTTTTGCACCTAGAGGGAGGCTGCTGTGAGTTTGCTGTTTACCTTCCAGTGTTGTTGAGGATGATGCAGGTGGAGAGTTTGTTGTTTTACTCTGAGGCTGTGCTGATGGAGGTGCTGTGTCTGTTTTCCTCGAGTGTGTTGAAATTTCTCTTCTTCCCTCTGAAAAGACAAAACTTATTAAAACTAATGACTGTCTTTATCACTGTTAGTAATATGGCACATGACACTGGAGTAAAGCATGCTCACAGTCATTAATGAAAAAAATGTACCTTTAAAAGATAACCCGAAATGTCTTCTATCTTCCTGTACAGAACATCTGTATATTCCCTGGTTCTCTTCAGTCAGGTCTGATATGAGCAGAGAGAGGTTTCCTGGAGAGTTTTTACTGACCAGTTTGACTCTGTTTCTGTGACGTGCAGTCTGTTCAGGGTAAATTTCCTGAAAGTCATTGCTTCCATTAAACTCCCATTTTAGAGACTGTGGTTTGGCCTGTAGGTCAGTGCAGATGCAGGGCAGAACTACAGACTCTCCTGTGAACACAGTCACGTCCTCTTCCTCTGCCTTCTTCACCAGCTCACAGCCTGTAAACATAATTCAATTAAATTCAATTTTATTTGTATAGCGCTTTTAACAATGGACATTGTCACAAAGCAGCTTTACAGAAATAAATGGATTCACAAAAATATATTGTAAATATTTGAATTTATCACTGTGAATTTATCCCTAATGAGCAAGCCAGTGGCGACGGTGGCAAGGAAAAACTCCCCGAGATGATATCAGGAAGAAACCTTGAGAGGAACCAGGCTGAAAAGGGAACCCATCCTCATCTGGGTGCAACGGATAGTGCGATTATAAATAAATCCCTTCTATTATTGTGTACTATATGGACAAATAGTGCAATTGTGCAACCAATAAATTCATCACAGTTTTTGCAAGAAGTCCGGCTGGTTAAAATCTATCCACTGTCCACTGATGGAGTCCTGAGTATGAAGCTGCTCGTGGCAACTGCAGCCCCAAAGCCACTACAGCAATCGCAGTCCCAAGCCATTACAGTACAGTACAGCTCCCCATATGTGATCCCCAAGCCATCTCCACAGCCCCCAGGTGGCACCATCCCCAGCAATCCAAACGGTCCTTCAGGCCATTCATATGGGGCCACCTCCAGCAGCAGTGAGAGAACTCAACCGATGAGAACTCCAACCAGAAGTAGGGCATCAGGATGGGTCAGGCAGCGAGGAGGAGCAGAAGGGGCATCAGGATGGGTCAGGCAGCGAGGAGGAGCAGAAGGGGTCAGGATCACTGGCATCTCAGAAGTAGCATGTGTAGCTCGACAGAGAGTGAGGGAGAGAGAGAGTGAGATGGAGAGAAAGGAAGAGATTGTTAGGTGAGCTTTTGTCCTCTAATGGTTAAGCACGATGTACTTTGCATGCAGAGTGCAAGCAGGGACTCCGGCAAGACTAGCTATGACAGCATAACTAAAAGGGAGAGCCAGAAGCTAACACAGACATGAGGGCACCCTGGGACATAGGTAGCCAGCCACTCCACCGTCGACAAACCTGAGTGAACGTGTGGGAGTGGGGGGGGCCACAGCATCCAAACATCCCAGTTCACCACAACACTCTATGCCTCTGAACCCTCCAGACCTGCCCCTGTACCTAAGAAAACTATTCACAAAAGGCTTGACTAAACAAATATGTTTTCAGCCTAGACTTAAACACTGAGACTGTGTCTGAGCCCCGAACACTAAGTGGAAGGCTGTTCCATAACTGTGGGGCTTTGTAAGAGAAAGCTCTACCCCCACCTGTAGCCCGCATTATTCGAGGTACCAACAAATAGCCTGCACCTTTTGATCTGAGTAGGGGTGATGGATCATAAAAGACCAAAAGTTCGCTCAGGTACTGTGGCGCGAGACCATTTAGTGCTTTATAGGTCAATAGTAGTATTTTATAATCAATACGAAATTTGATTGGGAGCCAATGCAGTGTGGATAAGATAGGGGTGATGTGGTCATATCTTCTGGTTCTAGTAAGGACTCTCGCTGCTGCATTCTGGACTAACTGGAGCTTGTTTATGCATCTACTGGAACATCCAGACAGTGAGGCATTACAATAATCCAACCTAGAGGTAACAAAAGCATGAACTAATTTTTCTGCATTGTGTAGTGACAATATATTTCTTATTTTAGCAATATTTCTGAGATGAAGCAATCCTAGTTATATTATCTACATGAGCTTCAAAAGAAAGACTAGAGTTGATAATCACACCAAGGTCTTTTACTGCTGCACATGATGAAACAGAAAGGTCATCCAGAGTTATTATGTAATCAGAAAGCTTACTTCTAGCTGCATGTGGTCCTAGTACAAGTACTTCTGTCTTGTCAGAGTTAAGTAAGAGAAAGTTAATAAGCATCCAGTTTCTAATGTCTTTTACACATTCCTCAACTTTATTAAGCTGGTGTCTGTCATCTGGCTTTGCTGAAACATACAACTGTGTGTCATCAGCGTAACAGTGGAAGCTAATACCATGCTTACGGATAATTTTACCCAGAGGTAGCATATATAGAGAAAAGAGCAGTGGGCCTAAAACAGAGCCTTGCGGGACACCAAACTTTACCTTGGTATGAGAAGAGAAGTCACCATTTACGTTTACAAACTGATAACGATCAGTCAAATAAGACGTGAGCCAGGAAAGGGCTGTTCCCTTAATGCCTACTACATTTTCTAGTCTATCGAGGAGAATAGCATGATCAGTGGTATCAAAAGCTGCACTAAGGTCAAGCAGCACCAGCAAGAAGACACAACCCTGATCAGAGGCCAGTAGTAAGTCATTTACAACTTTTACCAGTGCTGTCTCTGTGCTATGATGAGGCCTAAACCCTGACTGATACATTTCATGAATGTTATTCCTATGTAAGTATGAGCATAGCTGCTGTGCTACAACCTTTTCTAGGACCTTGGAGATAAAGGGGAGGTTTGATATTGGTCTATAGTTAGACAGCTGACAGGGGTCAAGGTCAGGTTTTTTAATCAAGGGCTTGATAACTGCTAATTTAAAAGATTTAGGTATATAGCCAATGCTAAGGGAAGAACTGATTATCTTTAAAAGAGGTTTGATTGTTTCAGGAATTATCTGTTTGAGGAAACAAGTAGGTAAAGGATCTAGCATACAAGTTGATGATTTTGATGATGAAATTAGTGAAATTAGTTCAGTCTCTTCAAGGGGAGTAAAGTGTTGTAGTTGTTTATCTAATATTATCATATTATCATCTACAGGGTTAGTTATAGAACTGTCCGGTTTTATATTAAGAGTCTGAATTTCTAGCCTGATATTTTCAATTTTACCATTGAAAAAATTCATGAAGTCATCGATGCTATATAATGATTGTGTGCGTGTTTCTATTGTGGTCTTATTCCTAGTTAATTTTGATACAATATTAAATAAGAATCTAGGATTATTTCTGTTATCTTCAATTAGGGTGGAGAGATGCATTGATCTAGCAGCACTAAGAGCTTTCCTATAGCTCAAAAGGCTCTCCTTCCATGCTATTTGAAATACTACCAATTTAGTTTGACGCCATTTACGTTCTAGTTTTCAAGTGGTCTGTTTTAAAGCTCGTGTGTGATCGCTATACCAGGGTGCTAGCTTTTTCTCCCTAATTATTTTTCTTTTAAGTGGAGCTACCTTATCTAGCGAGTTGCAGAACGTTGATTCAAACATAACATTTACAGTTAATAATAGAAGCACTGCCATTATTAATATTTCCTGCTTGTAAATCACAACATTTTCTGCTGCAAACCAGAAGAGATTTTTAAACAATGAGCCAATCACCTGTTTAAATTCTCTATATGAATCCAATATCAGGACTCTGATACACAATAATGAACCTGTACTGGCTTATTTTTATTCTAATAACTGCTAAATCATTAATAATGTATAATATCAGCTTTTATTATTGTATTTTAGCTAATGATGCTCTTACAATGGGACATAATAATTCCAGTTAAGATATACACCTTACATAAAAACACTATGTATTAATATGTATAATTAATACGTGTTAACTATACATATTAATATACGTATTTATGGCATGTACCTTAGCTTTGTCATGGAACTACACTTCCCAGCAGCCCCAGCCCGTCACATGTCCTAATCACACTCACCTGTGTCTCGTCTCACCCTCATTAACACCCCTATATAAGTTCTAGTGTTGGTGCAGCTCATTGTTAAGCTTTTGTTGTTGTTGTTGTTGTGTGTGTCACAGCCAGAGGCCTGTTTCACGAAGCCGGTTTCGGTGGCTACTCAGGTAAGTCTGCGTTTAGTTTGAGTAAACTCTGCTTTTTCACTCTCAACAAGGTGGAGTGGTTTTTAGTGGGTTTCATCGCCATGGTAACGTACACTACACGGCTAACCTGCTCCAGAGCAGCTTTTATTCTGGGTAAGAGAACTCCAACCCAAACTGGACCAATCAGCTGTGAGCAAAGTGAGAGAACTCTGACGCGGGAAAGTTAACCCTTTAGTGTTTGTAGCGATGGCTTCAGTGTTTGTGGAGAATCCTCTGGAGCGCAAATAATAAGAAGGGCACTTGGAAGGGAAAGAATTTTTAGGGACAGACACAATCCCCTGGATTTTCCTGATGACCATCTGGATGAAAGATATTGATATTGGGCAGATGGAGTAGTTTATCATGCCATACATATTGATATTTAATTTAAAGACATTTATATTAAATGAAATTACATGAAATGTTGGGGTTATAAGTTTTAATCAGTTTATTCTCATTGTGAGTCTATAAAAATAAACTTATTTACACAATCAGTAATTTTCTCCAGCTTTAGCAGCTGCAACAGTGTTGCTTTTTTGCGGTTAGTGTAGGTTTAAATTCCTCATATTTCCGCATAATAATCTCTTGCTCTTCAGCCGGAAGTCTGCTCACCTGCTTTTTTCCATCTTGAACGCTATTGGCTGTTTGCTGCAAACGTCTGGCTTTTGTGTGCACGCGCACGCTGAGTAAACCCTGATTCAGGGTTAAAACCTGGGTTTACTGAGAAAGTTGATAACAACTTTCATGACGCTGGTTAACCTTTAATTAACCCGGGTTAGATCCGTTTGGTTTATGTAGGCTTATGTCAGTTGTCATGAAGGGATTATACAGGTGTCATGTAGCTCTATAAACACTACAGTGTCACCAAAATAAATCCTAGATTAGACTGAGAAATGTCAAATCCAATCTGATAGCATTCCAAAGTTCAGGCCAGTCTGATACCATAATCAGTATTTATTGTCATTTATAACTTGATACTGATGTGTCACAATATGACTCCTAGATTAATTCCCCTTTAGTTATGGTAAATAGAGTAGACATTTTTTGTTACTTATGTAACTATAATTCATTTGAAGACTTATCAAGTCTGCCTTCACAATGAATATCAGATTTTATTGTGTATTTAAATGGTTTACCTTTAACATAAAGCCTAATGTTTCTATGTTCCTTCTCAGTGCTGCAGATGTAGTCTCCCTGATCCTCTTCTCTCAGGTCAGATATGAGCAGAGACAGATTAGCAGGAGAAATGTTATTAAACAGCTGAAGTCTGCCACGGTAGTGTTCATCATTTAACATTTCTGTCCAATCTCCTGTTCTGTCGCTCTCCCAGGTGAATTTCTGAGGTTTGGTGTGCAGGTCAGAGCAGGAGCAGGGTAACAGCACTGAAGCACTTTTGTGTCCTACGATATCTGTCTGATTATCACCAGAGAGAGCACAGCCTACAGAAACAAACATACAAAAACTCACAATCTATGGAATACAATATGAAGTACAACATTTCAAAATGAAATTTTATGAAAATACTGATGCTTCAGTACATTTAATTCCAAAATCATGAATTGTCTGTTTTATTACTACTGACTAAAGAATTATTAGTTCATATGGAAAATACACTTTGGGATAATTTGAGATTTGATGCATCCAGCAAGCAGATAATTGTTTATTATGTATTTGTTAGGAGGCTTGGCACTAGGATGTATAATAGCGTGGTGCAGGGCTGCTTGTCTGAGAGGACAGTATATGGTGTGGAGTGGAACCAGATGTGGAGGCGGGACACCAAACGGCTCCGCCTGAAAAGCGCCTCGAGCGGGGAACGAACAAAGTAGGTTGTGTGCACTGATCCATAGCGCTAGCCAGCGAGCTAACTCTGGGGGTAGTAGACGTGAGGGTGGTAGTGCTGATGTGGTTCTGTCAAGGGTAATGGATTAGGAAACTCCGAGCCTACGGTTCAACACAAAAGCACTGCAGCGTCGCGGGGAAAATAACACAACATGGCCTTGTCGTTTGGCCGAACTTGAAAGAACTAAATATTTCCTTAATATGAAATATATCCAGCCCTGAACCTCACTATTCACTTCTCTGATCTTTGAACCATTAAATTAATTAGAGCAGCATGGTACAGAACTGTGTCCGCGCGCAGAGTGAGGCTATTGGAGGGCTTATGAAGAGGCGTGGCCAGGTGCTGCACATTTACACTGATTACCTGCACGAGAGTGCCGCGTTATTGAAGCACGTGCAGGTGGCTGCGGATTTTCCTGAGAAGGCTCCCGCGGTGTTACAGTTTTGTTTATTTAGGATTGTACCATGTTTTAGTGTTGGGTTTGATTAGGAAAGGTTCACCTCTGTCAATATAAAGCTCACAGCTGATGGTGAGAGTAAAAAACAAGTCATGAGGTTGAAGAAATTGTCCAGTTTGTCATTAAGAGGTTTATTAAACACACAGGGTCAGTAGTGGAACATCATCAGCTGGACTCAAAACCCCTAATCTCTTGTTTCTCAGCCCAGTTCCTAACTACTGTGTGTGTTACACTATCTTGTGATCATGTGTGTTTTTTTTTTCTTTTAAGTTCTTTTTTTTCCCTTTTTTTTTCCTTTTAAGTAGTTACAACTACATATGAAAAAGAGCACGTGGAGAGAGTAATACTACAGAATTGCTTTAAGCTGATCAGTTTAAATAAGGCGTAATGTAGGAAGTGAAGATGGTGGTCACTGACAGAGGGACAGCAGAAAGGTGTGAAATTCACACGCATCTATTTACAGCTAAGATCAGCATGAGGAAGTTATGTACGAAGGAAAATAACTTTTCTATTACACTTCATATGAGTTATTATAGATACATTCAATAAGACAGAGATTGCGAGATATAATTGAGTAAATGTGTAAAAACATACACTAAGTATTATAGGGATGTAAAATAATCTCACTGTAGAATCCTCCTTATTCATTAGCCCACCTCTCTTCATCAGTACATTTAGACTGAAGTTAATGAGGAAGAAAAAATCCTGTAGTGAGTAAAGTTGTTGTTAATTAAAACTCTAAATGATAAACATTTTACAGTGTTTGGTTTGGTTGTTCAGGAACAGGGCTGAACTCCGGCCTACTGTAAACCCAGTCTGGACAGAAAGCACATGAACTAAACACAAAGCAGCTGAACTAAGAACTGGCTAATATTCTCTCTCCTTCTGTAATAGAAAATAGAAAATAACTTCACTCACCTGCAGCGACGTGAAACACAACAGACAAAAGATACAAGCACTTCATCATTACTGATTCTTCCACACACACACCAGTCCCTCAAAGTGAAACACACACACTCTGTCACACTGCCTGAGTGTCTCTCTTTTATATAGACTGTTTTTTAGGAAACCACAACAACACTATGTCATTTCTCTATTTGGAAAATCTTTTCATCACTCTTTCCATAACCTGATTTATTTTTATATGCAGTATTAATAGTTATTCATATATTTTCTCATGTGGTGGTTTTGTCACAGTATCGTGATTGTTATCTCTCTTAGGTGTCAACAAATTGCAGTGTGATTCAGCTTCCTTTTCAATTCAATAAAAATGACCAATGACACTTTTTATAAATGTTAAAAAAGCACTACAACAACTAATAGTAATAATAATAATTCATCATAGATCATGTGACTTTAGTGAGTATATGAAAAGCAAAACTTGGCGTGAGATGCAACATTAACTTTGCTAATTTCAGCACACATGAATTCTAGTGTTTGGGACAAAGCTGTAATGTCCATCAGTATATTCACCAGCAAGTGTGTCTCCCTAGACTTACAGGAAGTAATAAAGACACATTTACCATGTGTGAGCTGAGGAGCACTTAGAGGCTGGTCATGAGTGATGATCATGACTCATTATCAAAAGTCAGATTAATCATAGGCATATAATTGTAATCATTAGCATGACTTATTAGAGTTTAAAGAGCTTAAAATATAAGTAAGTGATTAGTTTATTTAATTATTTATTTATTCTTTGATTATGGAGCTCTGGTTAAGTGCCTACGTGGAGACATCTTGTGCCATAAAGCTGCTACTACAGCTGGTCTACAGATAATTGCTCATTAGAGATCTAAATCTACATTCTGCAGAAAGAAGAAAGAAGGCCTTTATTGTCTCATATACATGTACAGGACAATACAATTATTTTCATTCACATATTGTTAGGAATTTGGGGTAAAGCTGTAAAGCTGCTTTGTGACAATGTCTACTGTTAAAAGTCCTCTACAAACACCATAACATAAAGTAAATGATAAATACTAATGAAAACAAATGCTAAGCAACCGAGGAGAGAAAACACAAAACTTATAAATAGGAACCAATCAGGAGAAACACAAGACAGATGTGTACAGGAAATCAGTGGAACAACCAGATGATTAAATGATATTATTTTAAAAAGCTTACAACATTAACATGAATACTAACAAAAAGGATAATATAAGAACAAGTAGAAAAGTTTGTTTCTTTACTGCAAACACCATTAATTAAGTAAATTAAGTAAGCAATCATGCAAATTTAAAAAAAAATAAATAAATAAATAAATTATTGAATATATTAATTCAATTAATTCAATTATCAAAATAGCCTCCTGGTTCGTATGAGGTTCAGATCATATGAGTTTGAAGAGCAATTACTTAGAGTCTACACTAGAATTAACTGGTCTTTATTGTGAGTATAGAAGAGCTCAGTGTGAACTGTTGTACATGGGTTTGATCATCTACCAGTTTGAAATGTCCATTTTATACTGGATTGAAAAGTGCCTTCTGGCACAATTATATTGATGGATCCATTGACTTTGAGAAGCAAATACTTTAAAATTCTACAGTAAAATTATTTCATTATTATTGTGAGCATAGAGTAGGTCACTGTGAACTAATTTCAGTGGGTTTGATCATCACTACCAATTTGAAATGTTCATTTTATAATGAATCAAAATAGCCCCTTGGCCCAATTATATTAACAGATCCACTATATTATATAGATCCACATTATATTAACGCTCGCTTTCCGCTTTCGGTGTTATTACCGCCAAGTGTCTAAAAGCGGCGCCCACAAATTGCACGAGCGGCTAGATTCCCCGTTGTTTCAGGAAGAGCAGCTGGTTTAACCGCAGTCAGGTGAGCCGGGTGCAGAGCAGCGCACAGATGCACACAAAAGCAGTTCGGAGAGTCAGCGTTGAAACAAAGGAAGAGAACTTTGAGTGTTTTCCCGTCATGGAGAAGTTCAATCCACCATCACCTATGCAGCTCAGCGGTAATCTTGCTGATAACTGGAAACGGTTCAAGCAGAGGTTCAGCATCTGTCTTGCTGCAGGCGGTGCAGGAGGGGATGATGAAAAGCTACAAGCAGCCATCTTTTTGCATGTAATGGCTGAAGATGCGCTGGACATTTATAATAGCTTTCAGCTTGACGATGCAAATTTAACACTGACTGTTCTTATGGTAAGATTTGAGGAATTCTTTGTGCCAAGCCAGAAAGTCACTTCTGAGAGAGAGAAGTTTTTCTCTGCTGACCAGAAACAAGGAGTGAGTTTTGACCAGTACCTTGCTGAACGGGACACACTGAGTAAGACTTGTGAATTTGGAGATTAAAGAGATTCACTAGTGAGAGACAGAATAGTCTGTGGGATTCCTGACAATGGTCTCAGGGAAAGACTACCTGACTACATACTACATAGACTACACACACTACTAGGCAAAAGAAAAGGGGCCAAGCCCAAAATGGGAAAACATTAAGCTTTTAATGGTCGTAACAACAAATCATTGGTAAGAAAATTAGCAAGAATTAAACAAATGCACTCCTGAGAACTCCTGTGCCACCATTTGCTGGTTTGCTTTTGCTGCAGTGAAGTGTTTGGGGAAAAGCTAGAAACAGGGAAATTCACTTATATAGTTGTGGTGGAGCGTCGGCTGTAGAAGGCCGGTGTGGGAGAGTGCAGAGGAAGACTCGGGAGACAGGAGGAATTTTAGTGGAACTCCGGCTCACGTTTATTCAGTCCACGAATTTCAGCTCACTTTCATCAGAATCAACAGAATCCAACACACAGCAGGAACTGGTCTGTCCCAGACTCACAGCTTTCACACTGTCAGGGTCAAGTTCACGCTCTGTGTGTGTGTGTGTTGCATGCTCTTTTCTGTCTCTCAGGTTATGAGCCAGCCTGAAGGCACAAAGAAACACACACAAGTAAACTTGAGCAAATCAGACACAGTGAGAATCGTAATGCGTTACCTGCCAACTAATTGTATTGAATTAACTTTGTTGGCACTAATTTATCAGGCTTTTCTAGCAAACTAACTCTCTGTCTGTTACAGTTAAACTTACCTACTTTCGGTGGATTATTCTCCCTTAAGTATCTGTTAATCTATTGAGCAAAAACTATAAAGTGTTAGATTGTGCCCTGCTCTTCCCTATATTAATATACATTGAAAACAATTCTCCTCTATCCATAAAATTACATTAGTACCAGATGTACTTTCAGTGGTATATGTTTCGATGACTTGTGTACATGATTTTATCTCATTACTGATATTATAGAATTTTGTTTATTGGAATTATTCCAGTTGTGTGATATAACTTACTGTTGCAATTTCTGTTAAGGTTGACATAAAGTAAGTAGGACCCTTGTAAAGTATATAACTATAGTTCTATGAACCCTAGTAAATGCAAATAGGCTCCAGTGAAAGATGTCCATATGACAGTGATATTTATTGCAGATACTGACATAAAACACTTTGTGACTGTTGAATGGTCTCAGCATGCATGCACACACACGCACACACACACACACACACACACACACACACACACACACACACACAAGAAAGTATCTGGGTGATTCTCATCTCTGGCAGTTATCTAGTGGTAAGAAAACCACAGCTGCATACATACATAGAGTTTTCATGGTGCTTCAGAGCCACTGTGAGACACTCAGTACGTCAGAGTAACCACATGATTGCGGCCAGGGCAGCATGGGGGCTGATGGGAGAACGGCTACTTCCTCTTTGTCACAGAGTCAGTTAACCGACGTTGTGCCATGCACAGAGAATACTGTGTAATACTCCACACTCAACAAGCACACTGTCATATTTTTATATTTGGCTATAAACAGTATACAGTAGTCTTTTTACACGAAATAGTGTGATGGCAATAAAACTTCTAGAACATTCATTTCTTAACCTGATATAAGAATGGTATGAATAAGATAAAAATGACATGTACACTCAAATTATAATTAGCAAGATTATCCATCCAGTTTTATCCATTTTTTTATTCATTAACAGACAAAGTGAATGCAGAACAATACCTTTAGCTAACATAAGTAAATGTAACACAATACTCTGGATGAATCTGCTGAATTTGCTTTTTATGGTACAAAAAAAAAATTACACATATGAATGTATTCATATTTACTTTGGATTATTTATAATGCTGGCATATTCAGTTTTCTCTCCAGCATTGATCTGGACTCGTGCTGCTCCAGCTGTGTTAATGTGGGTTACAGCAGAGTAAGTAACATCAGGTACAGTCTGTGAAAAGACAGAAGATGAAAATTATACATATAACAAACATAAAAAATTCTGTGTCTTTTACCACTGACTCCAAAAAGCAAGTAAAATCCTGAAAAGACACAAATTTCCAAATCTGACTTCTTGACCATGTGTTGTTCTGATAGAAGCAGCAGAAGATACTTTCCTATAACTCACTGTTCAGTGAAAGCATGTGCGGTTCATGTGTGTTACCTGCTGTATATCACAAATACAACAAAATCTCTAAAGGTAGAAACAAATCTGTTATAATTGATTATTGTAGAAGCCATGCAGAATTGAATGGAGATCAAATTAAGAACACAGTAGGACTCAAAGACTTAAAGATGTCACATGATGATAAAAATGCAGCTGAACCCAGGCCTGCATGTACACTAACCCGATCCTCCTGCTTTCCTTTACAGTCTGGACGTCCTTCAGTAATCATGTTCTTTCCACATCTTCCTCCTAATGAGAAAAGACCTCAGAAATCACACCTTTAGTGGTAACTACAGAATTTCACTATTTGAAGTAATCAGGTGAAGTGTGGAGGCTGATGTTCTCTCGCATACATTAACCCTGAGTGATGCAAAGAGCCACATTTTAAACTTTATTTTGCAGTGATTATTGTACATGAAAGTGTCTTAGTGAATTACTGACTGACTTATTTAGTTACTAACTCTGTTTGTGTGTGTGTATGTGTGTGTATGTGTGTGTGTGTGTGTATATATACCTCTGCGTCTCCAACAAATAAATGTCACTACACCGGGTATCGCCAACAGTAAAACTGCCATGATGCCAAAAACTGTGTAATAAAACACCAAAAATGTTAATAAATGTAATAATACAGATGTGTTAGTAATATGGCACATGACACTGGACTAAAGCATGCTCACAGTCATTAATGAAAAAATTTACTTAGTTTTAATAAGAATTAATAATTATTCATGAATATGGAATTTTTTTTTTTTCATATTATTATTTTATGTGGAAAATATATATTAGGATAATCTGAGATTTAGTACATCCAGTAAGCAGATAATTGTTTTTGTTTATATTTTGTTTAGTTAGGATTGTACCATATTTTAGTGTTGGGTTTGATTAGGAAAGGTTCACCTCTGTCAATATAAAGCTCACAGCTGATGGTGAGAGCAAAAAACAAGTCATGAGGTTGAAGGAATTGTCCAGTTTGTCATTAAGAGGTTTATTAAACACACAGGGTCAGTAGTGGAACATCATCAGCTGGACTCAAAACCCCTAATCTCTTGTTTCTCAGCCCAGTTCCTAACTACTGTGTGTGTTACACTATCTTGTGATCACCGTTCTGCACGTGTTGGTGTGTTGCAGTTTAACATGGCAAGCGGAGGAGACAAGCCGCTGATAGAGCCGCCCCCTGCATCATATAAGCCTCCTGTCTGGGAACATTTTGGGTTTGCAGTCAGTTCCAACTGCGATGGTGAAAAACATGTAGAGAAAACAGTCAGTGTTTGTAGACTTTGCTAATACATCTAATATGACGTCATCTACACCGTCATCACCCGGGGATTGATAGCGCGCGGGATGAAGCCCGTTTCCGCCCCGGAGAAAAACATTAAAAAGGAAACTGCGACTTTATATCTCACAATTCTGACTTTATTCTGTGTGGATCTGTCTATGTATAACAGTCGTGGGCCATTGTGTGTTAATCTACTCGAGTTTGAACTCAAATTAATGTATTTAGTGAGTTATAAAGAATGCAGTGATAAAGCATCAATCATTCTCTATAAATAGGCTCTATAAGAACAACACTCAACCAGACGCTAGCGCGCGCTCGTTACCTGAAGTTAGTCACATTTCAGGTACTGAGTCAAAGTGGATCTCTAAATAGTGAGAGAAAAAAGTCAGAACTGTGAGATGTAAAGTCGCAATTACCTTATTTATTTATTTATTTATTTATTTATTTTTCCATAGTTAAAGTGTTACCAAATGAATTATTTATTTATTTTTTTGGATTTGGCAGTAGTATTTTTTTCTGAACATAGCAAGAACCGAACCGAAACCGTGACCGTAAAACCGTGATACAAACCGAACCGTGAGGAATTTGAACCGTTACACCCCTATTAGACACCATGTTACAACTACATCTGAAAATAAAGAGCACTTGGAGAGAGTAATACTACAGAATTGCTTTAAGCTGATCAGTTTAAATGAGGCGTAATGTAGGAAGTGAAGATGGTGGTCACTGACAGAGGGACAGCAGAAAAAGGTGTGAAATTCACACACATCTATTTACAGCTAAGAGCAGCATGAGGAAGTGACGTACAAGTTACAGGAAACTAACATTTCTATTACACTTCATATGAGTTATTATAGATATATTCAGTAAGACAGAGATTGGGCGAGATGTAATTCAGTAAATAAATGTAATAATACAGATTTGTTTTTTCATTGCTGATGAAAAGTTTTGGCACCTAGAGGGAGGCTGCCGTGAGTTTGCTGTTTACCTTCCAGTGTTGTTGAGGATGATGCAGGTGGAGAGTTTGTTATTTTACTCTGAGGCTGTTCTGATGGAGGTGTTGTGTCTGTTTTCCTCGACTGTGTTGAAGTTTCTCTTCTTCCCACTGAAAAGACAAAACTTATTAAAACTAATGATTGTTTTTATCACTGTTAGTAATATGGCACATGACACTGGAGTAAAGCATGCTCACACTCATTAATGAACTCTGATACACAATACTGAACCTGTACTGGCTTATTTTAAAATTTTAATAACTGCTAAATCTTTGATCAATTTTAATATCAGTTTTAATTATTTTTATTTCAGCTAATGATGCTCTTACAATTGGACATAATAAGCACAGTTAAGATATACTGTACGCCTTGCACAAAAACAGTCTGATACCATAATCAGTATTTACTGCCATTTACTTGATACTTGATACTGATGTGTAACAATATGACTCCTAGATTAATTCCCCTTTAGTTATGGTAAATGGAGTCCACATTTGTCACATATGTAACTATAAATCATTTGAAGACTTATCAAGTCTGCCTTCACAGTGAATATCATCTTTTATTGTGTATTTAAATGCTTTACCGTTAACATAAAGCCTGATGTCTCTGTGTTCCTTCTCAGTGCTGCACCTGTAGACTCCCTGATCCTCTTCTCTCAGGTCAGATATGAGCAGAGACAGATTAGCAGGAGAAATGTTATTAAACAGCTGAAGTCTGCCACGGTAGTGTTCATCATTTAACATTTCTGTCGGATGTCCTGTTCTGTAGCTCTCCCAGGTGAATTTCTGAGGTTTGGTGCGCAGGTCAGAGCAGGAGCAGGGTAACAGCACTGAAGCACCTTTGTGTCGTGTGATAACTACCAGATTTTTATCACCAGAGAGAGCACAGCCTACAGAAACAAACATACAAAAACTCACAATCTACTGAATATAATATGAAGTAAAACATCTCAAAATGAAATCTGATAAATATTTATGCTTTAGTACATTTGATTCTGAAATCATGAATTGTGTCTGTTTTACTACTACTTACTGCCTAAGATTTATTAGTTCTTATGGAAAATACACTTTGGGATAATTTGAGATTTGGTACATCCAGCAAGCAGATAATTATGTTTATTTGTTTATACACTGCTCAGAAAAATTAAAGGAACACTTTGAAAACACATCAGATGTCAATGGGGAAAAATATCATGCTGGATATCTATACTGATATGTATAAGTATTAATAAGGGCATATAATTGTTTGTTTTAAAAAAAAAAATAAAAAAATAAATTAAATAAGGCATAATGTAGGAAGTGAAGATGGTGGTCAGTGACAGAGGGACAACAGAAAAAGGTGTGAAATTCACACGCATCTATTTACAGCTAAGACCAGCGTGAAGTGACGTGCAAGTTACAGGAAATAACTTCTCTCTTAATCTTTGAGTTATTATAGATACATTCAATAGGACAGATTGTGAGAGATGTAATTCAGTAAATGTATAAAAACATACACTGTAAGTATTATAGGGATGTAAAATAATCTCACTGTAGAATCCTCCTTATTCATTAGCCCACCTCTCTTCATCAGTACGTTTTAGACTGAAGTTAATCAGGAAGAAAAATCCACATGATCAAAGCTGTGTCCTGGTTCCATGTTCCATAAAGATTTCTTCTGACTCTCAAAAATTTTAGGCAGGGGAGTCATTCTATCACTCTATTGGTTAACTGGTTTTAATTATTTTTTTCAGCTAATAATGTTCAATCAATGGAAAATAATGATTCCAGTTAAGATACTTCACCTTCCATGGAAACAATAAAATAGGTATTATGGCATGTTTATGGCATGTACCTTAGCTTATACATAAAGGTAACACATTACTTATGGGACATCTTCATAGGGCTACGTGACACCTACTTAACCCCTTTAGAACAACTGACATGAACGTCAATTAACGTTTACATAGATATGCATTCATAAAGACTTCCTAATGTGTCAGCTGACGTACAGACTGTTTATCAATGTTAATATTAAGTTGATGTAACACCTAGTCTAGTGACACATTTCTGTAGACATTAAATGGTGTTATGACGCTTTCCAGGTTGACTGACTTTAGATCATTATGTAAAGTGTGTTATGTAGATTTTGTGTAACTGTAAATTAGAGCGAGTTTGGTTTGAATGTTTCATGTCATATAAACATAAACTATGATGTATTAGGTATTAACATAAATTTAAACTTATATAGCTTAACATTAAAACTAACAAAACAAAGTGACAGTGACATCTACTGAAGCCTTTATTAATGTTTATGTAGGCTTATGTCAGTTGTAATGAAGAGATTATACAGGTGTCATGTAGCTCTAAACACTACAGTGTCACCAAATAAATCATAGATTAGACTGAGAAATGTCAAATCCAATCTGATAGCATTCCAAAATTCAGGTCAGTCTGATATTGTTATTCTGATAAATCATTTATAATCTATAATATTCATAATCATGTATTTGTCATTTATACCTTGATACTGATGTGTCACAATATGACTCCTGGATTAATTCCCCTTTAGTTATGGTAAATGGAGTAGACATTTATGTTTCATGTGTAACTATAATTCATTTGAACACTTATCAAGTCTGCTTTCACAGTGAATATCAGCTTTTATTGTGTATTTAAATGCTTTACCTTTAACATAAATCCTGATGTCTCTGTGTTCCTTCTCAGTGCTGCACCTGTAGTCTCCCTGATCCTCTTCTCTCAGGTCAGATATGAGCAGAGACAGATTAGCAGGAGAAATGTTATTAAACAGCTGAAGTCTGCCACGGTAGTGTTCATCATTTAACATTTCTGTCCAATCTCCTGTTCTGTAGCTCTTCCAGGTGAATTTCTGAGGTTTGGTGTGCAGGTCAGAGCAGGAGCAGGGTAACAGCACTGAACCACCTTTGTGTCGTGTGATTTCTCCCTGATTATCAGCAGAGAGAGCACAGCCTACAGAAACAAACATACAAAAACTAACAATCTACTGAATACTAGAAGTATTTTCCACAAATTCACATTCCACAAATTTCCACAAATTGAAATGTTTTGCCCTTACTGTGGCAAAAGCTTTGAAGCCGTGCCAAGCTTCACTTATTAATAATAATAATAATAATTAATAATAATAATAACAAAATAGTAATTAATAAAGGTTTTTAAATGATGTTATTTTAGGCTTAATGCTTTATAGCGTCTCTATAAACTTGATCGCTTGTAAAGTAAACTTTTAGCCATGTATACTCAGATACTGTGAATTGTGTGTTTTTGTTATTGATTTATTTAAAATGGTTGTTTTGTAGAAAGTTAAGTTGCTTTGGTTGTGTAAGAGCTCGCGGACGCTCGCTTTCTGAATTCAGCGCTATTACCGCTAAGTGTCTAAAAGCCGCGCCCATTCAATTTTACGTGCGTCTAGATTAACCGTGGTTTCAGGAAGAGTGGCTGCTTAACCACCGTGAAGCTTGGAACGGCTTCAAAGCTTTTGCTACAGTAAGGGCATATTTCAATTTGTGAAACAGAATAAAAGAACTTGAATCATTAAGTCATTTTCGCTAGACTAAGATATCAGCAGACTGAAAAAGCATAGTTCCATTACACTTTGATAGTCATACCCCGTGTCCAATCAAAAACGAGCATTGATTGATGTTCAATAAGGACCTACCCTTTCCGTTTTGAGTTAATGTGTTTTTGGTTTGTTAAAATGTTTTGCACTTTAGGGCCACTACAGTTTTGGGTTTGCAGTCAGTTACAACTGCGATGGTGAAAAACATGTAGAGAAAACAGTCAGTGTTTGTAGACTTTGCTCGACGCGAGTGCCGTATGCTCATGGCAATACATCTAATATGACGTCATCTACACCGTCATCACCCGGGGATTGATAGCGCGCGGGTATGAAGCCCGTTACAAATATATAAGACAATGTATCATCCAGTCATGTTACCCTTGTCAAATATTAAGAAATAAATTAGATCACATATTTGATAAACACAATGTTAAATATTTCAGAACAGCCTATATAAAATTTCCTATTCTTCCCAAGGTAAAAGAAATACAATTTAAAATATTAAATGAGATATATCCCTCCAATAAATTTCTACATTCAAAATTTGACTTTGAAAATGAGCCTTGTTATTTATGCAAACATTTAGTTGAAGATACAGAATATATATTTTTTACATGTAGTTTGTCTCAGTCCTTTTGGACAGCATTGCAGGACTGGATGGTAGAGAAAGGTGTGGTTGCTGATGGTTTCACTCTAACCTTACAAGATGTAATGTACGGAATAACCAAAGAGTACGCTGTTTTGTATGATTTGATTAATAATATTATATTATTAGCTAAATACTTTATACATAAATGTCGATATTTTAAGTCCCCTCCTTTGTTTATTGTATTTAAAATTGATCTAAAATACTTCTCAGATGCCCTTAGTAAAATGAAAAATCAAAAAGCAGTAAAACTGTTTAATTTGTTTGTTTTATATAATTTGTTGTAATTTTATATACTTTTTTATATTATTATTTATTCATTTATTTATTTAGTTATCTATTTTATATAGTTTATGTCTCTTGGACTGTTTTGTTATATGTTTTGTCTAGAGCCTATTATGACTCGATTATGTTGAGCCTTTCATACAGATTCTTTTTTTGTATACTAATTAATGCCAGTTTGTTGTATTCAGATTTTGTACTTAATAATAATAATAATAAAAAAATAATAATAATAAAAAAAAGTATAAAGCCCGTTTCCGCCCCGGAGAAAAACATTAAAAAGGTAACTGCGACTTTATATCTCACAATTACGAGTTTTTTTTTAGTTGCATTTCTTGATCACTGTCTTTGCATGTCATTAGACGGTAGGCCTGTATGATTATGGAAAACATTATAGGATTATTTTGGTTTCACAAATAGAGAAATCCTTGATTTTATTGGAAGAGTCACAACATAAACCTACGTCTCCAGACTCTTGAGAGAACGTTATGCTGAAACCAGTTGTGGTGGAGACGCAACAAAACAGATGAAGCCGAAGTGGCATATTTTCTACACCAGCAGCTTCAGACATCAGGACGGACAACATGGCTGTCGGTGGATGCAGGAGAAATGTTGATGTCCGGGATGATCACAGACAGAGAAACTGTCCGTCAGTTGATGCGACTGTTAGATGGACAAGAAGTGGATCTGTGTGTTGTCTGTTAACCTGTTCAAGTTCGAACTCAAATTAATCTATTTATTGAGTTATAAAGAATGCAGTGATAAAGCATCAATCATTCCCTATAAATAGGCTCTATAAGGAACAACACACAACCAGACGCCATGCAATCCACACATGCAAAGAAATCAAACCATATATGTCCATAAAATTAATTATGTGTAATAATGTGAAATGACTCAGAAAAAATATTGAACACATGAAGAAAGGGAGGTGCAAAAAGGAATGGACAGCCTAGACACCAGCTGAAATCAGTGAGTAATTGGAAAGCAGTCCTGCCCCTTGTCAGTGCAAATTAATATCAGCTGGTTCCATCCCAACTGATGGCCTATAAAAAGGTCTCATTACCAAGGTGTCACACAAGAAACATCTCATGATGGGTAAAAGCAAAGAGCTCTCTCAAGACCTTCGCAACCTTATTGTTGTAAAACATACTGATGGCGTTGGTTACAGAAGGATTTCAAAACTTCTGAATGTTCCAGTGAATCTTGTTCCAGCCATAATCTGGAAGTGGAAAGAACATCATTTCACCATAAACCGGCCACGACCAGGTTCTCCTCGCAAGATTTCTGACAGAGGAGTGAAAAGAATTATCAGAAGAGTTGTCCAAGAGCCAAGGACCACTTGTGGAGAGCTTCAGATATACCTGGGATTAGCAGGTACAATTGTTTCAAAGAAAACAATAAGTAATACACTCAACCGCCATGGCCTGTATGCACGCTCGCCACGCAAGACTCCATTGCTGAAGAAAAAGCATGTTGAAGCTTGTTTAAAGTTTGCTGCACAACATTTGGACAAGCCTGTGAAATACTAGGAGAATATAGTCTGGTCAGATGGGACCAAAATTGAACTCTTTGGGGATGCCATAATACACACCATGTTTGGAGAACAAATGGCACTGCACATCACCCCAAAAACACCATACCAACAGTGAAGTTTGGAGGTGGGAACATCATGGTGAGGGGCTGTTTTTCAGCATACAGTACTGGCAAACCTCAGATAATTGAAGGAAGGATGAATGGAAAAAAATGTACTGAGACATTCTTGATAAAACTCTGCTGCCATCTACAAGGATGATGAAGATGAAACGAGGGTGGACATTTCAGCAAGACAATGACCCCAAACACACAGCCAAGGAAACTCTCAACTGGTTTCAGAAAAAGAAAATAAAGCTGCTAGAATGGCCCAGCCAATCACCTGACTTGAATCCAATTGAAAATCTATGGAAAGAACTAAAGATCAGAGTTCATAGAAGAGCCCCACGGAAGCTTCAAGATTTGAAGACTGTTTGTGTGGAAGAATGGGCCAAAATCACACGAGCAATGCATGCAACTAGTTTCTCCATACAGGAAGCGTCTTCAAGCTGTCATTACCAACAAAAGCTTTTGTACGGAGTATAAAATAAATTTCAGTAAGCGTGTTCAGTACTTTTTTCCTGTGTCATTTCACAGTATTACACATGGCTTAATTTATTGACTTCAATCATGTATTGTCTGTTTTACTACTACTGGCTACTTTAAGAATTTAGTTCATATGGATAATACATTTTGGGATAATTTGAGATTTGGTACATCCAGGAAGCAGATAATGTTTGTTTGTTTGTTTTTATTTTGTTTAGTTAGGATTGTACCATATTTTAGTGTTGGGTTTGATTAGGAAAGGTTCACCTCTGTCAATATAAAGCTCACAGCTGATGGTGAGAGTAAAAACAAGTCATGAGGTTGAAGGAATTGTCCAGTTTGTCATTACGAGGTTTATTAAACACAGGGTCAGTAGTGGAACATATCATCAGCTGGACTCAAAACCCCTAATCTCTTGTTTCTCAGCCCAGTTCCTAACTTGTGTGTGTGTCTGTGTTACACCATCTTGTGATCATGTATGTGTTTTCTTTTAACTCGCACAGAGCCGCTTGTAGTTAGCCAGCTGTGGTTAGACACCATGTTACAACCACAGCTGAAAATAAAGAGCACTTGGAGAGAGTAATACTACCAGCATTGCTAACTCTCACACATTTAGAAGTGTAAGATTTTTGTGAGATTTCCGTCTTGAGGATCCAACCATTGAAGTTCATCTCCTCTATTATCAAGTACTTCTACCTATATTTATGGAGTTTAATCTGTTATTCACGTTCAGTTAGTGTAATGTGTTTTTGGGAGGTTAATATCTCTATTTCAGATAAGGAGTTTCATATGAAAGCTGATGTCAACGTTCCTGAAGCCTGTAGCTTTCAAGACTGGTTTAGAGACTGATGACCTTCTAGGACAAGAAAACCAACTGTTAGGACTTGGACTATCTTGGCCTCTAGAGGCCACTATTGCTTCTGTGTTTTGTGTTTTTGTTTTGACAGCCATGTGCTTTTGTTTTTCCATGTGCCTTGTGCCCCGCCTAGTCCTCATTACTTATACCTGTTTTCAGTTGCCCCCTTGATTTGTTTGTGTATTTATACCCCCCAGTTTGGCCTCTTGTCACGGAGTCTTTGTGCTGTGATGTTTAAGACTAGTAACCTCTGTTCCGTGTTCCTCATTTATGTCTTTGTGTTGTTTTTGGTACTTTGCTTTCTTGTGAACTTTTTGGACTTTGTATTTGCTGTTGTTGGATCTTCTGAGCGTTTGGATTTTTGCCTCTTCTTTTCTGATTTTTGGTTTCTTGGACTGTGCACTTTTGGATTTTTTAAAAATTTTTTCCCTTGTATCTTCTGAGCATTTGGATTATACTTTTATTTTTTGCCTTGGATGTTGGATCTTAATTAATAAACTGTTTCCTTTACTTTACTCTTGCCTCACTCCTCTACACTTGAGTCATTCCCCTGGTGGCCTAGTGGGGGTTTGCTGGATTATTACGCTGGCGACCCGGGTTTGATTCCCAGCAAAACCCTAACACCAACTGCCATCTGAATAAAAGTGACTAGATATGTAACTTTTTTTTTTTTTTTAAATGGTAACTTATTGATATGTAGTGAGGGCAGCATGCTTCTGCTGAGAGATAGAGATGGTTTGTTGTCTTTTTGGCACTTCAGCTTGGCCCTAGGACTGACAACAAGCGCCACTGTGAGAAGGCTGCATGAGGCTGCCGAGTTTTCCTCCAGTGATGTTGCAAACTTCTACAAAGCAGCAGTGGGCTTTGTGGTGAGGTCTACAGAGTATACCTTGACAAAACTGCTACTGAATGACCCCCTTCTGTCACATGCTCAGTTTGTGGACTTCAGGCGGAGACTGGACACCAAAAGGGATGATGTGCTTTATTTTGTCCAAAGGTGAACAAATTAACCCTGTTTCACTATACCAGTAATCTGAGAGACGTGGAGTGGTGGCTCTACCAGCTGCTGAAATGATCAGTTACCAGTTTTTATAATTGCTTGCACATTTCTCAATACTATGTTCACTTTTTTCAAAACTATTCACACAGTTGGCTTTACCAGTGTGCAGCACATCCATATCAATATCACAATGCACTATAACTGTCGAAACACTTCATACATGCCTGGAGTATACTGGAACCACACCGTGGATTGTACACCAGTCAACTGCAGGAACCACACACATACATAACAAAGAGCAATTTATCTTAGCCGGTCCACCTACTGGCATGTTTTAGAAGGAGGGAGGAAATCCACATGGCCATCGGGAGAACAAGCACAGAAACTCCACACAGATGGGATCCCTAGCTCAGGATTGAAGCGGGGACCCTGGAGCTGTGAGGAGACAACGCCACCCACTGCATCACCACGCTGCTCACAGGTCCACAGATTTCTCCTTTTGTATACATGGTAATGACCTGCCTGACCCATCCTGATGCCCTACTTCTGGTTGGATTTCTCATTGGTTGAGTTCACTTGCTGCTACTGGGGGTGGCCCCATATGGACAGCCTGAAGAACTGTTTGGATTGCTGGGGATGGTGCCACCTGGGGGCTGTGGAGATGGCTTGGGGATCACATATGGGGAGCTGTACTGTAATGGCACCACGCTGCTCATAGGTCTATAGGTTTCCCCTTATGTACAGATGGGAATGAAGTGAAAAATGGAACACCTGGGTAAAGCTAAATTGAAAATGAGCTGTGGATTGTTTGTTTATTCTTTACAATTATTATTATTTTTTTATTATAAAATGTAGCACTTTGTTTGGATTTGATCTTGTATCGATTAGTTTTGAAAACTGTATGTGAACGTTAAAAATAATTTGTAGATACACAGAGTTTTGTTGGAGGTTGACTGTGAGTGAGAAAAGAATTCATGAAATTTGAAAGCTGAGGTTATTCAGCCCATTCTGTGTCAAAGCAATAAAAATTGATACACAGTTCAGTCCATATAGACCGCTAATGTGAGTTTTGAAAATGTGAACGGGGCTTTTAAAAAAAAAAAACAAAAAAAAAAAAACTGCGAAGTTGGTGGTCACTGACGGAGGGACAGCAAAAAAATGTGTGAAGTTCACACACATGTATTTATAGCTAAGACCAGCATGAGGAAGTGACATGCAAGTTACAGGAAAATAACTTTTCTTTAATGCTTTGAGTTATTGTAGATACATTCACTAAAACAGATTGTGAGATGTAATTCAGTAAATGTGTAAAAACATACACTAAGTATTATAGGGATGTAAAATAATCTCACTGTAGAATCCTCCTTATTCATTAGCCCACCTCTCTTCATCAGTACATTTTAGACTGAAGTTAATGAGGAAGAAAAAAATCCACATGATCAAAACTGAACAGGTCTAAATAAGGACATTATAACACAAGGCATGATGTGTATGTTTACCTTGCATATCAAGATTACCGCTGTCTTTGGACAATTTAACTAGAAATACATGCTGTTCTTGAAATTTAGCATTTTGGTAACATTACATTTATAAAATATAAAGCCATAATCAAATATTTCCATTGAATGTGTTCATCTCTGTTGTCTCTATTAATATTATGTCACTGTAGTGAGTAAAGTTGTTAATTAAAACTCTAAATGATAAACATTTTACAGTGTTTGGTTTGGTTGTTCAGGAACAGGGCTGAACTACGGCCTACTGTAAACCCAGTCTGGACAGAAAGCACATGAACTAAACACAAAGCAGCTGAACTAAGAACTGGCTAATATTCTCTCTCCTTTCTATAATAGAAAATAGAAAATAACTTCACTCACCTGCAGCGACGTGCAACACAACAGACAAAAGATACAAGCACTTCATCATTACTGATTCTTCTGCGCATACACACCAGTCCCTCAGAGTGAAACACACACACACACTGTCACACTGCCTGAGTGTCTCTCTCTTATATAGTTTGGTTTTCAGGAAACCACAACAACACTATGTCATTTCTCTTTTTGGCAAATATTTTCATCACTCTTTCCATTACCTAATTTACTTTTATATGCAGTATTAATAGCTATTCATATATTTTCTCATGTGGTGGTTTTATCATACTTCACAGTATCATGATTATATGTCTTAGGTGTCATTTTCTCAGCGCTTCTGTGTAGCCTTTTTTTTTTTTTAAAGAAATTTTTATCTAAATAAACAAATGAATGCATTAAAAAATACTTTTAGTCTTTCAAATTTGTACAGTTTCTCCTCACCTTAATCTTGATTTTAAGGGCTGTTTCTATACTTTATCAGCTCAAGTGAAGTTTGTTAGATGACCCCTAGGAAGCCCAAGGGACCGAGTCAACACAACAGTAGACTTCAGGAGCCAATTCAGTGTCAATTGAATTCAGTTTCAATTCAGTGAAAATGACAGATGACATGTTTTATAAATAATAAAAAAAATACTACTACAACTAATAGTAATAATAATAATTCAACATGGATCATGTGATTTTAGTGAGTATATTAAAAGCAAAACTGGACATAAGCTGCAACATTAACTTATTAATTTCAACACACTTGAATTCTAGTGTTTGGGACAAAGCTGTAATGTCCATCAGTATATACACCAGCAAGTGTGTTTCCCTAGACTTACAGGAAGTAATAAAGACACATTTACCATGTGTGAGCTGAGGAGCACTTAGAGGCTGGTCATGAGTGATGATCATGACTCATTATGAAAAGTAAGATTAACTATAAGTGTATAATTGTAAATATTATCATGGGTTATTAGAGTTTAAAGAGCTTAAAATGTAAAAAAAAAAATGATTAGTTCATTTAATTATGTTTTTTTATTTATTCTTTGATTATAGAGCTATGGTTAAGTGCCTAAGTGGAGACATCTTGTGCCATAAAGCTGTTACTACAGCTGGGCTACAGATAATTGCTCTTTAGAGATCTAAATCTACATCCAGATTTTTGCAGAAAGAAGAAAGAAGGCCTTTATTGTCTCATATACATGTACAGGACAATACAATTATTTTCCTTCTCATATTGGTAGAAATTTGGGGTAGAGCTGTAAAGCTGCTTTGTCACAATATCTAATGATAAAAGTTCTCTACAAAAACCATAAACTAGAAAATATCTACTCATGAAAAGTGCTAAGCAACTAAAGAGGAAAAACACAGAACTTATAAATAGGAACCAATCAGGGGAAACACAAGACAGGTGTGTAGAGGAAATCAGTGGAACAAACAAGGAAGAAATTCATACTATGAGAGAGATGCCCTCTGCTGGTCTGGCAGGGAATTGTCTGTGGTGACAAATATAAAGTGATCTTTTCTAGTTTTAATGACTCTTCTTTGTGTCAGAGTATCCTTGCAAATTGTGCAAAACCTTGTGCTTTTGTACATTTTGCTTCATTATTATAGTTTCTATTTAGAACACTTGTCTCAGTGCTTTTAATCTGTTAAGTGCATGAAACTATTTAAGTTTTGATTTATTTGATCCACCACTCCAGAAACCTTGTAGGATTTTAGAAGCACTGTGTACAAAACTAGAAAACATAACTTATTTCATTTTTGTCTATAAAACAAGATGAGATGTGCTGTTATAAGAAAATAATCATCAGCAGAATGGTATGATGTCGTTTTCGTACAGTTCATGTTGTAGCGTTTTATTCCACTTCTACCACTGCAATTTGGCAAAAATTACAGTTTTTATTTATTAAAGAATGCCACATGTTGTTTTGTCTCCTATATACGCTCACCAAGAAGCAGGCCTAGACTAGATTTACTGAGAATGTCACCTTGTCACTACAACATGTTATATTATTAAGCTTGCCAGTCAGATTCAGCCAGGTCACTATGTACAGTACCAACTAGTGTTGAGGATGTTAGGACTGATGATGGCAGCCATAACAGTAATCCCCATCCTCCTTGTGCTAGAGTCCTTTAAGGACTACTAAGTCCTACACTACTTCTTGTGCCAAGCCAAAGAAGAACTACATACTCTGGTAATAAGCTCTTCCTGTGAGTGTTCCTCATGACATGGTGGCATACGTTATCCAGTTGATTCTCACCACTCCTGCAGTTAAGAAGGTTGAAATAGTAGTTAAGAGTGTAACTATGGTTCTACGAGCCCTGGAGTAAATGCAAGAAGGTTTCAGAGAAAACTGTCCATATTACAGTGATATTTATTGCAAATACTACATCATACTTCCTTTACAATCTTTTTTAAAGTTGGTTACATATATTTCCTCAACACTGAGTTCAGTTTTTCAGAACTCTTCTCTTCTCAACCAACATGCAGCTCAGTACAGCAGTTAACCTCACAATCAAAAATGCAGATTAGATCCATGTTCATTCATTCATACATGTTCAGTAAGCACTTTATCCTGCTAAGGGTCATAGTGGATCTGGAGACTATCCTGGGAACACTGGGTGCAAGGTGGGAATACATCCTGGAAAACACACTCATTCACACTTAAGTGCAGTTTAGTGTAGCCAATCCACAGAGATTTGCTGGAAATCTGATCCACAGTTCAGTCCACTCTGTGCTAACTGTGTGAGCTTTGAAAAAATGAACTCAGTTGTGTTTAAAAGTCACTTGTATAGCAGTCTTCTTACACAAAACAGCATGATGGAAACAGCCTTCTAGAGCATTCATTTCGTAACCTGATATAACAATGGTACACATAAGATATAAAATAACACACACTTGCATTTGCCTGAATCTGCTATTTAAATGTAAAATTCATAAAAAATCACAAAAAGTCAGTATTGTGAATCCTGTGCTTGCCATAGTGTGTATTTAATATGTGTTTTCAGCATTATTCTATAATATCTAAGAATTTGTCTATATTTACTTTAGATTAGTTTGTTATAATGTTGGCATATTCAGTTTTCTCTCCAGTGATGATCTGGACCCGTGCTGCTCCGGCTGTGTTAATGTGGGCCAGTAGAGTAGCAAGTGTAAATGACAGAAGTAAATAAAGTGACATCAGACACCATCTGAGAAAAGGCAGAACATGAAAATTATACATATATCACATATATAAATTCTGTGGCTCCAAGAGGCAGATAAATCTCTCTACAGAGTGTGATGTGCCTGATAACATGCAATTTGGTTCCGCTTGTGTGTGTTGCTGACCGGACAGTTTAGAGAAGGGCACCAGTTGTTGGACTAATGCTGTGTGTGCGCGTGCTTAAAGTTATGTATAATAAAGTAGCTGAAAGGACGTTGAAGCTTTCTGTCGTGTTGTTAAAAGCATAACATGGTGTCAGAAATAGGGACTGGCGAGCACTGGAGAGTTTTTTGGAAAAAATAAATAAATTAATTAAATAAACGGCAGCGATGCCAGAGCCACAGAGAGCGCGAGCTGCACGGAGAGCTACAGTACATGGGCATGCACATGTGAGGCGCCGGGGCACGAGCGCAGGTGAGACTGCGGTTAATCTAGCCGCTCGTGCAATTCAGGGGCGCGGCTTTTAGACACTTAGCGGTAATAACACCGAAAGCGGAAAGCGAGCGTCCGCGAGCTCCTACACAACCAAAGCAACTTCACTTTATACAAAATGAAATTTAAATAAATAACAAAAGCAGCACACAACAGTTCACAGTATTTATGAGTATACAAGGTAAACGTTTTTATATTTACACTTTTACTTTTAAATAATGAGCAAAATCGATCAAGTTTATAGAGACGGTATAAATCATTAACGCAAATAAAAATAAAAACATCATTTAAGAAACTGTATTATTATTATTATTATTATTATTATTATTATTATAAATCTAAGCATGAATAAAATGTTAAAAAGTATAGATGGAGCATTTCACAGAGGAAGTCTCTGAAACCAAAATATTAATATTTTTCTTCAACTTCCTGCTGAAATAAAATGGACATTTCAAATCTCAAAGCCACTCAGATCAGTTTACAGTCACCTGCTCTATGCTCCCAATAGAAATCAATTCATTTAGAAATAGAAAGTAGAATTTTACTGTAGAAATGTCATTTTATTGCTCTTCAAAATCAGTGAATCTGTCAGTATAATTGAACCAGGAGGCTTTTTGATTCATTATAAAAGGGACATTTCAAACTGCTAGATGATCAAACCCACTGAAATCAATTCACAGTGACCTTCTCTTTTTCTTTTTTCTTTAGTGCACACACACACACACACACACACATTTTATACTAGACATTTCTAATAGCTTTCAGCTTGACGATGCAAATTTAACACTGACTGTTCTTATGGCAAAATTTGAGGAATTCTTTGTGCCAAACCAGAAAGTCACTTCTGAGAGATAGAAGTTTTTCTCTGCTGACCAGAAACAAGGAGTGAGTTTTGACCAGTACCTTGCTGAACTGCACACACTGAGTAAGACTTGTGAATTTGGAGATTAAAGAGATTCACTAGTGAGAGACAGAATAGTCTGTGGGATTCCTGACAATGGTCTCAGGGAAAGACTACCTGACTACATACTACATAGACTACACACACTCCCAGGCAAAAAGGAAAAAAACAGGCCAAGCCCAACATGGGAAAACATTAAGCTTTTAATGGTCTTAACAACAAATCATTGATCAGAAAATTAGCAAGAATGAAACAAATGCACTCCTGAGAACTCCTGTGCCACCATTTGCTGGTTTGCTTTTGCTGCAGTGAAGTGTTTGGGGAAAAGCTAGAAACAGGGAAATTCACTTATATAGTTGTGGTGGAGCGTCGGCTGTAGAAGGCCGGTGTGGGAGAGTGCAGAGGAAGACTCGGGAGACAGGAGGAATTTTAGTGGAACTCTGGCTCACGTTTATTCAGTCTGCGAATTTCAGCACACTTTCATCAGAATCAACAAAATCCAACACACAGCAGGAACTGGTCTGTCCCAGACTCACAGCTTTCACTCTGTAAAGGTCAAGTTCACGCTGTGTGTGTGTGTGTGTGTGTGTGTGTGTGTGTGTTGCACACTCTTTTCTGTCTCTCAGGTTATGAGCCAGCCTGAGGGCACAAAGAGACACACATAAGTAAACTTGAGCAAATCAGACACAGTGAGAATCGTCATGCGTTACCTGCCAACTAATTGATATTAAAGTTTTTTAATATCTGAATTAACTTTGTTGGCACTAATTTATCAGGCTTTTCTAGCGAACTAACCCTCTGTCTGTTACAATGAACCTTACCTACTTTCTGTGGAATTGTAGGTGCAAGTTCAAATGTTCATTTTTAGCAGAGATGTATATACTGCTTCTATAAAAACATGAATATTCTAACTTAAGTATTTGTTAATCTATTGAGCAACAACCAAAATGTGTTAGATTGTGCCCTGCTCTGCCCTATACTGACATGCATTGAAATCAGTACTCCTCTATCCACAAAATTACATTAGTACCAGATGTACTTTCAGTGGTATACACCGATCAGCCATAACATTATGACCACCTGCCTAATATTGTGTTGGTCCCCCTTTTGCTGCCCCGTTGAGGCATGGACTCCACTAGATCCCTGAAGGTGTGCTGTGGTATCTGGCACAAAGATGTTAGCAGCAGATCCTTTAAGTCCTGTAAGTTGCGAGGTGGGCCCTCCATGGATCGGACTTGATGGGCGGCACACCCCACAGATGTTCGATTGGATTGAGATCTGTGGAATTTGGAGGCCAAGTCAACACCTTGAACTCTTTGTCATGTACCTCGAACCATTCCTGAACAATTTTTACAGTGTGGCAGGGCGCATTATCCTGCCGAAAGAAGTCACTTCCATTAGGGAATACCATTGCCATGAAGGGCTGTACCTGGTCTGCAACAATGTTTAGGTAGGTGGTATGTGTCAAAATATCATCCACATGAATGCCAGGACCCAAAGTTTCCCAGCAAAACATTGCCCAGAGCATCACACTGCCTCTGCCAGCTTGCATTCTTCCCATAGTGCATGCTGGTGCCATCTCTTCCTCAGGTAAACGATGCACACGCACCCGGCCTTCCACATGATGTAAAAGAAAATGTGATTTATCGGACCAGGCGACCTTCTTCCATTGCTCCGTGGTCCAGTTCTGATGCTCACCTGTCCATTGTAGGCACTTTTGGCAGTGGACAGAGGTCAGCATGGGCACTCTGACCGGTCTGTGGCTACACAGCCCCATACACAGCAAGCTGCGATGCACTATGTGTTCTGACACCTTTCTATCATAGCCAGCTTTAACTATTTAGCAATTCGTGCTACAATAGCTCTTCTGTGGCATCAGACCAGACGGACTAGCCTTCACTCCCCACGCGCATCAGTGAGCCTTGGGCGCCCATGACCCTGTCGCTAGTTCACCGGTTGTCCTTCCTTGGACCACTTTTGGTAGGTACTAACCACTGCATACCGGGAACACCCCACAAGGCCTGCCGTTTTAAAGATGCTCTGACCCAGTCATATAGCCATCACAATTTGGCCGTTGTCAAAGTCTCTCTAATCCTTACGCTTGCCCATTTTTCCTGTTTCCAACATCAACTTCGAGAACCGACTGGTCACTTGCTGCCTAATATATCTCAACCATTGAAAGGTGCTATTGTAACGAGATTGTGTACATGGCTTTTATCTCATTACTGGTATTAAAGAATTTTGTTTATTGGAATCATTCCAGTTGTGTGATATAACTTACTGTTGCAATTTTTGTTAAGGCTGACAAAGTAAGTAGGACCCTTGTAAAGTATATAACTATGGTTCTATGAACCCTAAATAACCAGAGTAAATGCAAATAGGCTCCAGTAAAAGATGTCCATATGACAGTGATATTTATTGCAGATACTGACATAAATCATTTTGTGACTTTGTTGAATGGTCTCAGCATGCACACACACATACACACACACACACACACACACACGCACACACACAGGAAGGTGTCTGGGTGATGCTCACCAACTCTGGCAGTTATAAGGTGTTATGAAAACCACAGCTGCATACATAGCTATAGTTTTCATGGTGCTTCAGAGCCACTGTGAGACACTCAGCATGTCAGAATAACCACATGATTGAGGCCAGGGCAGCATGGGGGCTGATGGGAGAACGGCTACTTCCTCTTTCTCACAGCGTCAGTTAACCGACGTTGTGCCATGCACAGAGAATACTGTGTAATACTCCACACTCAACAAGCACACTGTCATATTTTTATATTTGAATATCATTTAAAATGACATGTACGCTCAAAATATAATAAGCAAGATTATACTTCCAGTTTCATTCAGTTTTTTATTCATTAACAGAAAAAAGTGAATGCAGAAAAATACCCTTAGCTAACATAAGTAAATGTAACACAATACTCTAGATGAATCTGCTGAATTTGCTTTTTATGGTACAAAAAAAAAACATGTATAAATGTATCTATATTTACTTTGGATTAGTTTGTTATAATGCTGGCATATTCAGTTTTCTCTCCAGTGATGATCTGGACCCGTGCTGCTCCGGCTGTGTTAATATGGGCCAGTAGAGTAGCAGGTGTAAATGACAGAAGTAAATAAAGTGACATCAGACACAATCTGAGAAAAGACAGAACATGAAATATTATGCATGTATCACATACAAATTCTATGGATGTTCTGATAGAAGCAGCAGAAGATACTTTCCTATAACTCAGTGTTCACTGAAAGCATGTGTGGTTCATGTGTGTTACCTGCAGCGCATCACAAATACAATTAAATCTCTAAAGGTAGAAACAAATCTGTTATAACTGATTATTGTAGAAGCCATGCAGATTTGAATGGAGATCCAATTAAGAACACAGTAGGACTCAAAGTCTTAAAGATGTCACATGATGATAAAAATGCAGCTGAACCCAGGCCTGCATGTACACTAACCCGATCCTCCTGCTTTCCTTTACAGTCTGGACGTCCTTCAGTAATCATGTTCTTTCCACATCTTCCTCCTAAAGAGAAAAGACCTCAGAAATCATACCTCTAGTTTTAACTACAGAATTTCACTATTTGAAGTAATCAGGTAAAGTGTGGAGGCTGCTGTTCTGCTTCAGCTCACATACATTAACCCTGAGTGATGCAAAGAGCCACATTTTAAACTTTAATTTGCAGTGATTATTGTACGTGAAAGTATCTTACTGAATTACTGACTGACTTATTTAGTTACTGACTAATTGTAACAAAATTTATAAAATTGTTACTGTACTGACTTGATCTGATTCCCAGTAGAAAAAAATGGAGAAATTGTAAAAGAAAAAAAAAAACAAACGAATAAACAAAAACTAGTACAAAAAACACCCACAAATTTTACCTAGATAATCATTCTCAAAATCTGTTTGTGTGTGTGTGTGTACCTCTGCATCTCCAACAAATAAATGCCACTGCACAGGGTATCGCCAACAGTAAAACCGCCATAATGCCGAAAACTCTGTAATAAAACACGAAAAATGTTACTAAACGTAATAATACAGATGTGTGTTTTCATTGCTGATGAAAAGTTTTGGCACCTAGAGGGAGGTTGAGTGTTTTCTGTTTATCTTGTTCCAGTGTTGTTGAGGATGATGCAGGTGGAGAGTTTGTTGTTTTACTCTGAGGCTGTTCTGATGGAGGTGTTGTGTCTGTTTTCCTCGACTGTGTTGAAGTTTCTCTTCTTCCCACTGAAAAGACAAAACTTATTAAAACTGATGATTGTTTTTATCACTGGTAAGTCTGCGTTTAGTTTAAAAGAGTAAACTCTGCTTTTTCACTCTCAACAAGGTGGAGTGGTTTTTAGCGGGTTTCATCGCCATGGTAACGCACACTACACGGCTAACCTGCTCCGGAGCAGCTTTTATTCTGGGTAAGAGAACTCCAACCCAAACTGGACCAATCAGCTGTGAGCAAAGTGAGAGAACTCTGACGCGGGAAAGTTAACCCTTTAGTGTTTGTAGCGATGGCTTCAGCGTTTGTGGAGAATCCTCTGGAGCGCAAATAATAAGAAGGCACTTGGAAGGGAAAGAATTTTTAGGGACAGACACAATCCCCTGGATTTTCCCGATGACCATCTGGATGAAAGATATTGATATTGGGCAGATGGTGTAGTTTATCATGTCATACATACTAATCTTTTAATATGATTTTTATCTTAAATGAAATTACATGAAATGTTGGTTATAAGTTTTCAGTTTATTCTCTTTGTGAGTCTATAAAAATAAACTTATTAATTTACACAATCAGTAATTTTCTCCAGCTTTAGCAGCTGCAACAGTGTTGCTTTTTTGCGGTTAGTGTAGGTTTAAATTCCTCATATTTCCGCATAATAATCTCTTGCTCTTCAGCCGGAAGTCTGCTCACCTGCTTTTTTCCATCTTGAACACTATTGGCTGTTTCCTGCAAACGTCTGGCTTTTATGTGCACGCACACGCTGAGTAAACCCTGATTCAGGGTTAAAACCTGGGTTTACTGAGAAAGTTGATGAGCAGCGTCATGAAAGCTGTTAACCTTTAATTAACCCGGGTTAGAGCTGTGTGGTTTATGTAGGCTTATGGCAGTTGTCATGAAGAGATTATACAGGTGTCATGTAGCTCTATAAACACTACAGTGTTACCAAAATAAATCATAGATTAGACGGAGAAATGTCAAATCCAATCTGATAGCATTCCAAAGTTCAGGTCAGTCTGATACCATAATCAGTATTTACTGCCATTTATAACTTGATACTGATGTGTAACAATATGACTCCTAGATTAATTCTCCTTTAGTTATGGTAAATGGAGTAGACTTTTTTATTATGTATGTAACTATAGTTCATTTGAACACTTGTCAAGTCTGCTTTCACAATGAATATCAGCTTTTATTGTGTATTTAAATCCTTTACCTTTAACAGAAAGCCTGATGTCTCTGTATTCAATTCAATTCAATTCAATTTTATTTGTATAGCGCTTTTAACAATGGACATTGTCACAAAGCAGCTTTACAGAAATAAATGGATTCACAAAAATATATTGTAAATATTTAAATTTATCACTGTGAATTTATCCCTAATGAGCAAGCCAGTGGCGACGGTGGCAAGGAAAAACTCCCCGAGATGATATGAGGAAGAAACCTTGAGAGGAACCAGGCTCAAAAGGGAACCCATCCTCATCTGGGTGCAACGGATAGTGCAATTATAAATAAATCCCTTCTATTGTGTACTATATGGACAAATAGTGCAATTGTGCAACCAATAAATTCATCACAGTATTTGCAAGAGGTCCGGCTGGTTAAAATCTATCCACTGTCCACTGATGGAGTCCTGAGTACGAAGCTGCTCGTGGCAACTGCAGCCCCAAAGCCACTACAGCAATCGCAGTCCCAAGCCATTACAGTACAGCTCCCCATATGTGATCCCCAAGCCATCTCCACAGCCCCCAGGTGGCACCATCCCCAGCAATCCAAACAGTTCTTCAGGCAGTCCATATGGGGCCACCCCCAGCAGCAGCGAGCGAACTCAACCGATGAGAACTCCAACCAGAAGTAGGGCATCAGGATGGGTCAGGCAGCGAGGAGGAGCAGAAGGGGTCAGGATCACTGGCATCACTGGCATCTCAGAAGTAGCATGTGTAGCTCAACAGAGAGTGAGGGAGAGAGAGAAGGAGAGAAAGGAAGAGATTGTTAGGTGAGCTTTTGTCCTCTAATGGTTAAGCACGATGTACTTTGCATGCAGAGTGCAAGCAGGGACTCCGGCAAGACTAGCTATGACAGCATAACTGAAAGGGAGAGCCAGAAGCTAACACAGACATGAGGGCACCCTGGGACATAAGGCAGCCAGCCACTCCACCGTCGACAAACCTGAGTGAACGTGTGAGAGTGGGGGGGCGACAGCATCCAAACATCCCATTTCACCACAACACTCTATGCCTGTATTCCTTCTCAGTGCTGCACCTGTAGGCTCCCTGATCCTCTTCTCTCAGGTCAGATATGAGCAGAGACAGATTAGCAGGAGAAATGTTATTAAACAGCTGAAGTCTGCCACGGTAGTGTTCATCATTTAACATTTCTGTCAGACGTCCTGTTCTGTAGCTCATCCAGGTGAATTTCTGAGGTTTGGTGTGCAGGTCAGAGCAGGAGCAGGGTAACAGCACTGAAGCACCTTTGTGTCTTATGACCACTACCTGATTTTTATCACCAGAGAGAGCACAGCCTACAGAAACAAACATACAAAAACTCACAATCTACTGAATACAATATGAAGTACAACATTTCGCAATGAAATATTTTATGGAAATACTTAAGCTTTAGTACATTTAATTCCAAAATCATGAATTGTGTCTGTTTTACTACTGCTGACTACTTAAGAATTATTAGTTCATATGGAAAATACATTTTAGGATAATGAGATTTGATGCATCCAGCAAGCAGATAATTATGTTTATTATATATTTGTTAGGAGGCTCGGCACTAGGATGTGTAATAGCGTGGTGCAGGGCTGCTTGTCTGAGAGGACAGTATATGGTGTGGAGTGGAACCAGGTGCGGAGGCGGGACACCAAACGGCTCCGCCTGAAAAGCGCCTCGAGCGGGGAACGAACAAAGTAGGTTGTGTGCACTGATCCATAGCGCTAGCCAGCGAGCAAACTCTAGGGTCAGTAGACGTGAGGGTCGTAGTGCTGATGTGGTTCTGTGAAGGGTACAGGATTAGGATACTCAGAGCCTACAGTTCAACACAAAAGCTCCGCAGCGTGGCGGGGAAAATAACACAACATGGCCCTGTCGTTTGGCCGAACTTGAAAGAACTAAATATTTCCTTAATATTAAATATATCCAGCCCTGAACCTCACTATTCACTGCTCTCATCTTTGAACCATTAAATTAATTAGTCAGAGCAACATGGTACAGAACTGTGTCCGCGCGCAGAGTGAGGCTATTGGAGGGCTTATGAAGAGGCGTGGCCAGGTGCTGCACATTTACACTGATTACCTGCACGAGAGCGCCGCGTTATTAAAGCACGTGCAGGTGGCTGCGGATTTTCCTAAGAAGGCACCCGCGGTGTTACAGTTTTGTTTAGTCAGGATTGTACCATATTGTAGTGTTGGGTTTGTTTTGACAGAGGTGAACCTTTCCTAATATAAAGCTCGCAGCTGAGCAAAAAACAAGTCATGAGGTTGAAGGAATTGTCCAGTTTATCATTAAGAGGTTTATTAAACACACAGGGTCAGTAGTGGAACATCATCAGCTGGACTCAAAACCCCTAATCTCTTGTTTCTCAGCCCAGTTCCTAACTACTGTGTGTGTTACACTATCTTGTGTTCATGTGTGTATTTTTTATTTTTCTTTTATTTTAAATCCCAGAGAGCCACTTTTAGTTAGACAGCTGTGGTTAGACACCATATTACAACTACATCTGAAAATAAAGAGCACTTGGAGAGAGTAATACTACACAATTGCTTTAAGCTGATCAGTTTAAATAAGGCGTAATGTAGGAAGTGAAGATGGTGGTCACTGACAGAGGGACAGCAGAAAAAGATGTGAAATTCACACTCATCTATTTACAGCTAAGATCAGCATGAGGAAGTGACTTTCAAGTTACAGGAAAATAACTTTTCTATTACACTTTATGAGTTATTATAGATATATTCAATAAAACAGAGATTGTGAGATATAATTTAGTAAACATGTAAAAACATACACTGTAAGTATTATAGGGATGTAAAATAATCTCATTGTAGAATCCTCCTTATTCATTAGCCCACCTCTCTTCATCAGTACATTTTAGACTGAAGTTAATCAGGAAGAAAAAATTCTGTAGTAAGTAAAGTTGTTGTTAATTAAAACTCTAAATGATAAACAGTTTACAGTGTTTGGTTGTTCAGGAACAGGGCTGAACTACGGCCTACTGTAAACCCAGTCTGGACAGAAAGCACATGAACTAAACACAAAGCAGCTGAACTAAGAACTGGCTAATATTCTCTCTCCTTTCTGTAATAGAAAATAGAAAATAACTTCACTCACCTGCAGCGACGTGAAACACCACAGACAAAAGATACAAGCACTTCTTCATTACTGATTCTTCTACGCACACACCAGTCCCTCAAAGTGAAACACACACACACTCTGTCACACTGCCTGAGTGTCTCTCTCTTATATAGTCTGGTTTTTAGGAAACCCGCAACAACGCTATGTCATTTCTCTTTTTGGAAAATCTTTTCATCACTCTTTCCATTACCTAATTTATTTTTATATTCAGTATTAAGTTATTCATATATTTTCTCATGTGGTGGTTTTATCACAGTATCATGATTGTTATCTGTCTTACAGTGGTGTGAAAGAGTGTTGGCCCCCTTCCTGATTTCCAGTCTTTTTGCATGTTTGTCACACTTTAATGTTTCATATCATCAAACAAATTTAAATATTAGTCAAAGATAACATGAGTAAACACAAAACACAGTTTTTAAATCAAGGTTTTTATTATTAAGGGAAAACAAAATCCAAAACTTCATGGCCCTGTGTGAAAAAGTGTTTGCCCCCTTAACCTAATAACTGGTTGGGCCACCCTTAGCAGCAACTACTGCAATCAAGCGTTTGCGATAACTTGCAATGAGCCTGTTACAGCGCTGTGGAGGAATTTTGGTCCACTCATCTTTGGCTGAATTACAACAATTCTGCACATTGGAGGGTTTTCGAGCATGAACCGCCTTTTTAAGGTCATGCCACAGCATCTCAATAGGATTCAGGTCAGGACTTTGACTAGGCCACTCCAAAGTCTTCATTTTGTTTTTCTTCAGCCATTCAGAGGTGGACTTGCTGGTGTGTTTTGGATCATTGTCCTGCTGCAGAACCCAAGTTCGCTTCAGCTTGAGGTCACGAACAGATGGCCAGACATTCTCCTTCAGGATTTTTTGGTAGACAGCAGAATTCATGGTTCCTTTTATCACAGCAAGTCTTCCAGGTCCTGAAGCAGCAAATTTAAAAACTGTGTTTTGTGTTTACTCATGTTATCTTTGACTAATATTTAAATTTGTTTGATGATCTGAAACATTAAAGTGTCAAAAACATGCAAAAAGATTGGAAATCAGGAAGGGGGCCAACACTTTTTCACACCACTGTAGGTGTCATTTTCGCAATGCTTGCAATGTTTCTTGCCTTTTCTTTAGATGAAATTGTACCTAAATAAACAAATGAATGCATTAAAAGTTACGTTTATTGTTTCAAATTTGTACAGTTTCTGCTCACCTTAATCTTGATCTTAAGGGCTGTTTCTATACTTTTTCAGCTCAAGTGAAGTTTGTTCAGTGACCCCTAGGAAGCCTGAGGGATCGAGTCAACACAGCAGTAGACTTCAGGAGCCAAACTTCTTCTGAACGTATTGCAATGTGACACAGCTTCCTTTTCAATTCAATAAAAATGACCAATGACACTTTTTTATGAATCTTAAAAAAAAAAAGCACTACAACAACTAATAGTAGTAATAATAATCCAACATAGGTCATGTGACTTTAGTGAGTATATTAAAAGCAAAACTGGACATAAGCTGCAACATTAACTTCACTTTTCAACACACATGAATTCTAGAGTTTGGGACAAAGCTGTAATGTCCATCAGTATATTCACCAGCAAGTGTGTTTCCCTAGACTTACAGGAAGCAATAAAGACACATTTACCATGTGTGAGCTGAGGAGCACTTAGAGGCTGGTCATGAGTGATGATCATGACTCATTATCAAATGTAAGATTAATCATAAGAGTATAATTGTAATCAATAAAAAAGACTTATTACAGTTTAAAGAGCTTAAAATGGAGAAAAAGTGGTTAGTTTATTTAATTATTTATTTATTCTTTGATTATAGAGCTCTGGTTAAGTGCCTAAGTGGAGGCATCTTGTGCCATAAAGCTGCTACTACAGCTGGTCTACAGATAATTGCTCATTAGAGATCTAAATCTACATCCAGATTTCTCCAGAAAGAAGAAAGAAGGCCTTTATTGTCTCATATACATGTACAGGACAATACAATTATTTTCCTTTGCATATAATTTGGGGTAGAGCTGTAAAGCTGTTTGTGACAATGTGTAATGCTAAAAATCCTCATAACATAACATAAACTAGATAATAAATACTCATGAAAACAAATGCTAAGCAGCCGAAGAGTGAAAACACAAAACTTATAAATAGGAACCGATCAGGAGAAACACAAGACAGGTGTGTACAGGACATCAGCGGAACAACCAAGGAAGAAATTCATACTATGAGAGAGATGCCCTCTGCTGGTCTGTCAGGGAATTGTCTGTGGTGACAAATATAAAGTGATCTTTTCTAGTTTTAATGACTCTTCTTTGTGTCACAGTATCTGTGTAAATTGTGTAAAACGTTGTATTCTTGTACATTTTCCTTCATTATTATAGTTTTTTAGAACACTGGGTTCAGTTTTTTTTATTATTATTATTTTTATTTCAAGCAAATTGAACTATTTAAGTTTTGATTCGCTTGATTCACCACTCCAGAAACCTTGTAGAATTTTAGAAGCACTGTGTACAAAACCAGATCGCTGTATTGGCCTGCTTTACTAATTTATTTCATTTTTGTCTATAAAATAAGATGAGATGGGCTGTTATTGGAAAATAATCAACAAAAGAGTGGTATGATGCCGTTTTCTTACAGTACATGTCATAGTGTTTTATTCTGTTTATAACACAGAAATCTGGCAAAAATTACAGTTTTTATTTATTAACAAATAACACATCTTATTTTGTCTCCTATATACACCCACCAAGAAGCAGGCCTAGACTAGATTTACTGAGAATGCCACCTTGTCACTACAACATGTGACATTATTAAGCTTGCCAGTCAGATTCAGCCAGGTCACTATGTACAGTACCAACTATTGTTGAGGATGTCAGGACTGATGATGGCAGCCATAACAGTAATCCCCCTCCTCCTTGTGCTAGAGTCCTTTAAGGCTCCTCCTTACAAGCAAGATACCAGACTGAAATGAGTGTCTCTGAAAACTGCCTTTTTGCTAGTGTTCACTTCAGTGAAACGTGTGGAAGAACTACATACTCTGGTAATAAGCTCTTCCTGTGTGTGTTCCTCATGACATGGTGGCATACGTTAAGCAGTTGACGGACTGATTGATTATTTATTCATTTATGAACTTTTTTTTACTATTAGATATTGAATACATTTCAAAAAATACTATTTTGTTTATTTTATAAAGTATACTCAACAGCTTGGAAAAATGTGCAGTACATACACAGAGGTTTGCTGGAAGTTGAATTTGTGTGAAAAAAGAATTCATGAATTTTGTACGATGAGATTATTCAATGCCTTTTGTCTCAAAGCAATCAAAACTGATCCACAGTTCAGTCCACTCAGACCGCTGCTGTGCTAACTGTGTGAGCTTTGAAAAAATGAACTCAGTAGTGTTACTAGTAGTAACAAACTATAAGGGCTATTACGAAAATTTCACAAAAGCTAGGTTAGAAACACATTCAGTCCAGTCAGATTCAACAATCCTCCTTCTTTTTTTTTCACCCAAAGTCTTTAAAAGTCACAAACAAGAACTTGTATAGCAGTCTTCTTACACAAAACAGCATGATGGAAACAGCCTTCTAAAGCATTCATTTCTTAACCTGATATAACAATGGTACACATAAGATATAAAATGACACATACACTCAAAATATAATGAGCAAGATTATCCATCAGCAGTTTTTAATGATTAACAGTGAATGCAGAACAATACCCTTAGCTAACATAAGTAAATGTAACACACACATGCATATGCCTGAATCTGCTATTTAACTGTAAAATTTATAAAAAATCACAAAAAGTCAATATTGTGTTTCCCATGCATTATTATTATTATTATTATTATTATTATTATTATTATTATTATAAATCTAAGCATGAATAAAATGTTAAAGTATAGATGGAGCATTTCACAGAGGAAGTCTCTGAAACCAAAATATTAATATTTTTCTTCAACTTCCTGCTGAAATAAAATGGACATTTCAAATCTCAAAGCCACTCAGATCAGTTTACAGTCACCTGCTCTATGCTCCCAATAGAAATCAATTCATTTAGAAATATAAAGTAGAAAGTAGAATTTTACTGTAGAAATGTCATTTTATTGCTTTTCAAAATCAGTGAATCTGTCAGTATAATTGAACCAGGAGGCTTTTTGATTCATTATAAAAGGGACATTTCAAACTGCTAGATGATCAAACCCACTGAAATCAGTTCACAGTGACCTTCTCTTTTTCTTTTTTCTTTAGTGCGCACACACACACACACACACACACACACACACTTTATACTGGATTGAAAAGTGCCTCCTGGCACAATTATACTGACAGATCCATTGACTTTGAGAAGCAAATACTTTAAAATTCTACAGTAAAATTAGTTCATTATTATTGTGAGCATAGAGTAGGTCACTGTGAACTAATTTCAGTGGGTTTGATCATCACTACCAATCTGACATGTTCATTTTCTAATGAATAAAAGTAGCCCCTTGGCCCAATTATATTAACAGATCCACTGTATTATACTATAGTGCCAAGCCAGAAAGTCACTTCTGAGAGATAGACGTTTTTCTCTGCTGACAAGAAACAAGGAGTGAGTTTTGACCAGTACCTTGCTGAACTGTGCACACTGAGTAAGATTAAGATTAAAGAGATTCACTAGTGAGAGACAGAATAGTCTGTGGGATTCCTGACAATGGTCTCAGGGAAAGACTACCTGACTACATACTACATAGAATACACACAGTAGTAGTCTAGCAGAGCTCTGGCTCACTCCGTCAAGGTCAAGTTCACACTCTGTGTGTGTGTGTGTGTGTGTTGCATGCTCTTTTCTGTCGCTCAGGTTATGAGCCAGCCTGAATGACCAGAGTAAATGCAAATAAGTTCCACATACACACACAAACACACAGGAAAGCATCTGGCTTATTCTCATCTCTGGCAGTTATCACGTGGTAAGAAAACCACAGCTGCATACATACATAGAGTTTTCTTGGAACGTTAGAGCCACTGTGAGCCGCTCAGCATGTCAGAGTAACCGCATGATTGAGGCCAGGGCAGCAAGGGGGCTGAGGGGAGAACAGCTACTTCCTCTTTCTCACAGCGTCAGTTAACCGACGTTGTTCCGTGCACAGAGAATACTGTGTAATACTCCACACTCAAAAAGCACACTGTCATATTTTTATATTTGGCTACAAACAGCATACAGTAGTCTTTTTACACAAAATAGTATGATGGCAATAAAACTTCTAGAACATTCATTTCTTAACCTGATATAAGAATGGTATGCACAAGATAAAAATGACATGTACACTCAAATTAGAATAAGCAAGATTATCCATCCAGTTTTATCCAGTTTTTTATTCATTAACAGACAAAATGAATGCAGAACAATACCCTTAGCTAACATAAGTAAATGTAACACAATACTCTGGATGAATCTGCTGAATTTGCTTTTTACGGTACAAAAAAAAATACATATATAAATGTATTTATATTTACTTTGGATTAGTTGCTGGCATATTCAACTGTCTCTCCAGCGTTGATCTGGACTCGTGCTGCTCCGGCTGTGTTAATGTGGGTTACAGCAGAGTAAGCAACATCAGGTACAGTCTGTGAAAAGACAGAAGATGAAAATTATACATATAACAAACATAAAAATTCTGTGTCTTTTACCACTGACTCCAAAAAGCAAGTAAAATCCTGTAAAGACGAAACAAATCTCCAAATCTGACTTCTTTATTTACACCATGTTTTGTTCTGATAGAAGCAGCAGAAGATACTTTCCTATAACTCAGTGTTCAGTGAAAGCATGTGTGGTTCATGTGTGTTACCTGCAGTGTATCACAAATACAACTAAATCTCTAAAGGTAGAAACAAATCTGTTATAACTGATTATTGTAGAAGCCATGCAGAATTGAATAGAGATCAAATTAAGAACACAGTAGGACTCAAAGACCTAAAGATGTCACATGATGATAAAAATGCAGCTGAACCCAGGCCTGCATGTACACTAACCTGATCCTCCTGCTTTCCTTTACAGTCTGGACATCCTTCAGTAATCATGTTCTTTCCACATCTTCCTCCTAAAGAGAAAAGACCTCAGAAATCACACCTCTAGTGGTAACTACAGAATTTCACTATTTGAAGTAATCAGGTAAAGTGTGGAGGCTGCTGTTCTGCTTCAGCTCACATACATTAACCCTGAGTGATGCAAAGAGCCACATTTTAAACTTTATTTTGCAGTGATTATTGTACGTGCAAGTATCTTACTGAATTACTGACTGACTTATTTAGTTACTGACTAATTGTAACTAAAGTAATAAAATTTTAATTTTATTGTCTTGATCTGATTCCCAGTAGAAAAAAATGGTGGAAAAAACACCCACAAATTTATCTAATTACTCAAAATCTGTGTGTATGTGTGTGTGTATATACCTCTGCATCTCCAACAAATAAATGCCACTACACCGGGTATCGCCAACAGTAAAACCGCCCTAATGCCGAAAACTGTAATAAAACACCAAAAATGTTAATAAATGTAATAATACAATTACAATCACACACCTGCCTCTCGCCCCAATTATTTCACTATCCCCTTATCTTAGCGTGGCGAGAGTTCAGTCAGTTTATGTTTTCAAAAACAACATTAGCCTTCACCTTAAAAAACACCACCTACAAGGTCACACCAGTCCGTTCTCACAGAAACATCCCTATAAAAATGAAGCTCTGAAAGTTAATACATGAGGTGATTTAAGGTCATTTTTCAATACTGTTGCATAGATACTGCTTGATATAATACTGATTAACAAATGATATTGATATAGATAACAGGAAATTCCTCCATAGCGTTTAAAAAAATGCAGTTAATCTAAAGACTGGCGACGCATCTGTAACATCTGTTCTGGTGAAGAAAACAAAGTGTGAAATAGACAGACAGCTCCACTAATGCCCCTGCATGACTCTGTAGATGGATTCGCTCCTCCTGTGTATCACGTGGTCAAAGAGGAGTTGTCCAATCAACTGCACTGTATGTAAATCAGTTGATGACATCACCGTTCTGCACGTGTTGGTGTGTTGCAGTTTAACATGGCAAGTGGAGGAGACAAGCCGCTGATAGAGCCGCCCCCTGCATCATATAAGCCTCCTGTCTGGGAACATTTTGTACGGTGGCCCTAAAGTGCAGATGGATGCAGCAGAAATGTTGGATGTCCGGGATGATCACAGACAGAGAAACTGTCAATATTTTTAAATTTTACGTGACGTCAATTTTTAAATTAAATTTTAAATGACGTCAGTTGATGCGACTGTTAGAAAAGAAGTGGATCTGTGTGCGCATGTATAACAGTCGTGGGCCATTGTGTGTTAACCTACTCGAGTTTGAACTCAAATTAATCTATTTAGTGAGTTATAAAGAATGCAGTGATAAAGCATCAATCATTCTCTATAAATAGGCTCTATAAGAACAACACTCAACCAGACGCTAGCGCGCGCTCGTTACCTGAAGTTAGTCACATTTCAGGTACTGAGTCAAAGTGTATCTCTAAATAGTGAGAGAAGAAAGTCAGAACTGTGAGATGTAAAGTCGCAATTACCCTTTTTCTCCCCCATAGTTAAAGTGTTCGTTACCAAATGAAAGAATATTCTTTCTTTGGATTTGGCAGTAGTATTTTTTTTTTTCTTAACATAGCAAGTACCGAACCGAAACCGTGACCGTAAAACCGTGATACAAACCGAACCGTGAGGAATTTGAACCGTTACACCCCTATTAGACACCATGTTACAACTACATCTGAAAATAAAGAGCACTTGGAGAGAGTAATACTACAGAACTGCTTTAAGCTGATCAGTTTAAATAAGGCGTAATGTAGGAAGTGAAGTTGGTGGTCAGTGACAGAGGGACAGCAGAAAAAGGTGTGAAATTCACACGCATCTATTTATAGCTAAGGCCTACAAGAGGAAGTGACATACAAGTTACAGGAAAATAACTTTTCTATTACACTTTATGAGTTATTATAGATACATTAAATAAGACAGATTGTGAGACATGTAATTCAGTAAATGAATGTAATAATGTGTTTTTTCATTGCTGACGAAAAGTTTTGGCACCTAGAGGGAGGCTGCTGTGAGTTTGCTGTTTACCTTCCAGTGTTATTGAGGATGATGCAGGTGGAGAGTTTGTTGTTTTACTCTGAGGCTGTTCTGATGGAGGTGTTGTGTCTGTTTTCCTCGACTGTGTTGAAGTTTCTCTTCTTCCCACTGAAAAGACAAAACTTATTAAAACTGATGACTGTTTTTATCACTGTTAGTAATATGGCACATGACACTGGAGTAAAGCATGCTCACAGTCATTAATGAAAAAATGTACCTTTAACAGATAATCTGAAATCTCTTTTATCATCCTGTACAGAACATGTGTAGCGTCCCTGGTCCGCTTCAGTCAGGTCTGATATGAGTAGAGAGAGGTTTCCTGGAGAGTTTTTACTGACCAGTTGGACTCTGTTTCTGTGATGTCCAGTCTGTTCAGGGTAAATTTCCTGAAAGTGACTGATTCCATTAAACTCCCATTTTAGAGACTGTGGTTTGGCCTGTAGGTCAGTGCAGACGCAGGGCAGAACTACAGACTCTCCTGTGAACACAGTCACACGCTCTTCCTCTGCCTTCTTCACCAGCTCACAGCCTGTAAACATAACATTTACAGTTAATAATAGAAACACTGCAATTATTAATATTCCCTGCTTGTAAATCACAACATTTTCTGCTGCAAACCAGAAGAGATTTTTAAACAATGTGCCAATCACCTGTTTAAATTCTCTATATGAATCCAATATCAGGACTCTGATACACAATACTGAACCTGTACTGGCTTATTTTTATTTTAATAACTGCTAAATGTTTAATAATCTATAATATCGGTTTTAATTATTGTATTTCAGCTAATGATTCTCTCACAATGGGACATAATAATTCCACTTAAGATATACACCTTGCATAAAAACATTACGTATTAATATGTATAATTAATACGTGTTAACTGTACATAATAATATACATATTTATGACATGTACCTTAGCTTTGTCATGGAACTACACTTCCCAGCAGCCCCAGCACGTCACATGTCCTAATCACACTCACCTGTGTCTCGTCTCATCCTCTTTAACACCCCTATATAAGTTCTAGGGTTTGTGCAGCTCATTGTTAAGCTTTTGTTGTTGTTGTTGTTGTGTGTGTCACAGCCAGAGGCCTGTTTCACGAAGCCGGTTTCGGTGGCTACTCAGGTAAGTCTGCATTTAGTTTGAGTAAACTCTGCTTTTTCACTCTCAACAAGGTGGAGTGGTTTTTAGCGGTTTTCATCGCCATGGTAACGTGTTCACTACTGTGTGTGTGCACTTGGATGGGTTAAATGCAGAGCACAAATTCCAAGTATGGGTCACCATACTTGGCCACAAGTCACTTCACTTGACTTCACTACACGGCTAACCTGCTCCGGAGCAGCTTTTATTCTGGGTAAGAGAACTCCAACCCAAACTGGACCAATCAGCTGTGAGCAAAGTGAGAGAACTCTGACGCGGAAAAGTTAACCCTTTAGTGTTTGTAGCGATGGCTTCAGCGTTTGTGTAGAAACCTCTGGAGCGCAAATAATAAGAAGGCACTTGGAAGGGAAAGAATTTTTAGGGACAGACACAATCCCCTGGATTTTCCCGATGACCATCTGGATGAAAGATATTGATATTGGGCAGATGGTGTAGTTTATCATATCACACATATTACTATTTAAAGATTTTTATGTTAAATGAAATTACATGAAATGTTGGTTATAAGTTGTCAGTCAGTTTATTCTCATTGTGAGTCTATAAAAATAAACTTATTCATTAACTTTCTCCAGCTTTAGCAGCCGCAACAGTGTTGCTTTTTTGCGGTTAGTGTAGGTTTAAATTCCTCATATTTCCGCATAATAATCTCTTGCTCTTCAGCCGGAAGTCTGCTCACCTGCTTTTTTCCATCTTGAACGGTATTGGCTGTTTCCTGCAAACGTCTGGCTTTTATGTGCACGCTCATGCTGAGTAAACCCCGATTCAGGGTTAAAACCTGGGTTTACTGAGAAAGTTGATAACCAGCATCATGAAAGCTGTTGACCTTTAATTAACCTGGGTTAGAGCTGTTTGGTTTATGTAGGCTTATGTCAGTTGTTATGAAGTGATTATACAGGTGTCATGTAGCTCTATAAACACTACAGTGTTACCAAAATAAATCCTAGATTAGACTGAGAAATGTCAAATCCAATCTGACAGCATTCCAAAGTTCAGCTCAGTCTGATACCATAATCAGTATTTACTGCCATTTATAACTTGATACTGATGTGTCACAATATGACTCCTGGATTAATTCCCCTTTAGTTATGGTAAATGGAGTAGACATTTTTATTACATATGTAACTATAGTTCATTTGAAGACTTATCAAGTCTGCTTTCATAATGAATATCAGCTTTTATTGTGTATTTAAATGCTTTACCTTTAACAGAAAGCCAGATGTCTCTGAGTTCCTTCTCAGTGCTGCACCTGTAGACTCCCTGATCCTCTTCTCTCAGGTCAGATATGAGCAGAGACAGATTAGCAGGAGAAATGTTATTAAACAGCTGAAGTCTGCCACGGTAGTGTTCATCATTTAACATTTCTGTCCGACGTCCTGTTCTGTAGCTCATCCAGGTGAATTTCTGAGGTTTGGTGTGTAGGTCAGAGCAGGAGCAGGGTAACAGCACTGAAGCACCTTTGTGTCGTGTGATTTCTCTCTGATTATCAGCAGAGAGAGCACAGCCTACAGAAACAAACATACAAAAACTCACAATCTACTGAATACTATGGAAGTATTTTCTGGACAAATTGAAAATATTCACAAATTGACATGTTTTGCCCTTACTGTGGCAAAAGCTTTGAAGCCGTGTCAAGCTTCGCTTAATAATAATAATAATAATAATAATAATAATAATAATAATGGTTTGTAAATGACGTTATTTTAGGCTTAATGCTTTATAGCGTCTCTTTAAACTTGATCAACTTACCCATTTTTTTAAATGTAAACTTTTAGCCTGTATACTCATAGATACTGTGAATGGTGTGTTTTTGTTACTAATTTATTTAAAATGGTCGTTATGTAGAAAGTTAAGTTGTCATCGATTGGTAGGCCTGTAGGAGTATGGAAAACGTTATAGAGGATTATTTTCACTGTGGTTTCACAAATGGAGAAATCTTGATTTTACTGGAAGAGTAAACCTACGTCTCTGGACTCTTGAGAGAACGTTATGCAGAAACCAGTTGTGGTGGAGACGCAACAAAACAGATGAAGCTGAAGTGGCATATTTTATACACCAGCAGCTACAGACAACATGGCTATCGGTGGATGCAGCAGAAATGTTGGATGTCCGGGATGATCACAGACAGAGAAACTGTCCGTCAGTTGATGCGACTGTTAGATGGACAAGAAGTGGATCTGTGTGCGCATGTATAACAGTCGTGGGCGATTGTCTGTTAACCTACTCGAGTTTGAACTCACATTAATCTATTTAGTGAGTTATAAGGAATGCACCAATAAAGGATCAATCATTCTCTATAAATAGGCTATACAAGAATGACACTCAACCAGATGCTAGCGCGCGCTCGTTACGTGAAGTTTCGAAAAGACGTTTTATGAATCTACTTGTGCTTCAGTACATTTAATTCCAAAATCATGAATTGTCTGTTTTACTACTCCTGACTACTTAGTTCATATGGAAAATACATTTTGGGATAATTTGAGACTTGGTATATCCAGCAAGCAGATAATTGTTTATTTGTTTATTTTGATTACAATATGGTGCAATCCTAACTAGTGTTGGGTATGATGAGGAAAGGTTCACCTCTGTCAATATAAAGTTCACAGCTGATGGTGAGAGCAAAAAACAAGTCATGAGGTTGAAAGAATTGTCCAGTGTGTCATTAAGAGGTTTATTAAACACACAGGGTCAGTAGTGGAACATCATCAGCTGGACTCAAAACCCCTAATCTCTTGTTTCTCAGCCCAGTTCCTAACTACTGTGTGTGTTACACACATGATGACAAGATAGTGTATTTTATTATTTTTTTTTCTTTTAAGTCCCATTGAGCTAGTTGTAGTTAGACAGCTGTGGTTAGACACCATGTTACAACTACATCTGAAAATAAAGAGCACTTGGAGAGAGTAATACTACACAATTGCTTTAAGCTGATCAGTTTAAATAAGGCGTAATGTAGGAAGTGAAGATGGTGGTCACTGACAGAGGGACAGCAGAAAAAGGTGTGAAATTCACACTCATCTATTTACAGCTAAGACCTACATGAGGAAGTGACATACAAGTTACAGGAAAATAACTTTTCTATTACACTTCATATGAGTTATTATAGATATATTCAATAAGACAGATTGTGAGATATAATTTAGTAAATGTGTAAAAACATACACTGTAATTATTATATGGATGCAAAATAATCTCACTATAGAATCCTCCTTATTCATTAGCCCACCTCTCTTCATCAGTGCATTTTAGACTGAAGTTAATCAGGAAGATGTAGTAAGTTGTTGTTATAAATGATAAACATTTTACAGTGTTGGTTTGGCTGTTCAGTAACAGGGCTGAACTACGGCCTACTGTAAACCCAGTCTGGAGAAAAAGCACATGAACTAAACACAAAGCAGCTGAACTAAGAACTGGCTAATATTCTCTCTCCTTTCTGTAATAGAAAATAGAAAATAACTTCACTCACCTGCAGCGACGTGAAACACAACAGACAAAAGATACAAGCACTTCATCATTACTGATTCTTCTACACACACACCAATCCCTCAAAGTGAAACACACACACTGTCACACTGCCTGAGTGTCTGTCTCTTATATAGTCTGGTTTTTAGGAAACCGCAACAACGCTATGTCATTTCTCTTTTTGGAAAATCACTCTTTCCATAACCTAATTTATTTTTATAAGCAGTATTAATAGCTATTCATATATTTTCTCATGTGGTGATTTTATCACAGTATCATGATTATATGTCTTAGGTGTCATTTTCTCAATGCTTGCAATGCTTCTTGCCTTTTCTTTAGATGAAATTTTACCGAGATAAAGAAATGAATGCAGTCGTTTTTTTTTTGTTCCAAAAAAAAAAAAGCACTACAATAACTAATAGTAATAATAATTCAGCATAGATCATGTGACTTTAGTGAGTATATTAAAAGCAAAACTGGGCGTGAGCTGCAACATTAACTTCACTAATTTCAGCACACATGAATTCTAGTGTTTGGGACAAAGCTGTAATGTCCATCAGTATATTCACCAGCAAGTGTGTTTCCCTAGACTTACAGGAAGTAATAAAGACACATTTACCATGTGTGAGCTGAGGAGCACTTAGAGGCTGGTCATGAGTGATGATCATGACTCATTATCAAAAGTCAGATTAATCATAGGCATATAATTGTAGTCATTAGCATGACTTATTAGAGTTTAAAGAGCTTAAAATATAAAGAAGTGATTAGTTTATTTAATTATTTTTTATTTATTCTTTGATTATAGAGCTCTGGTTAAGTGCCTAAGTGGCGACATCTTGTGCCATAAAGCTGCTACTACAGCTGGTCTACAGATAATTGCTCATTAGAGATCTAATTCTACATCCAGATTTCTGTAGAAAGAAGAAAGAAGGCCTTTATTGTCTCATATACATGTATAGGACAATACAATTATTTTCTTTCACATACTGGTAGGAATTTGGGGTAGAGCTGTAAAGCTGCTTTGTCACAATGTGTAATGTTAAAAATCCTCTACAAACACCATAACATAAACTAGATAATAACTACTCATGAAAAAAAAGCCAAGCAACCGAGGAGTGAAAACAAAATTTATAAATAGGAACCAATCAGGAGAAACACAAGACAGGTGTGTACAGGAAATCAGTGGAACAACCAAGGAAGAAATTCATACTATGAGAGAGATGCCCTCTGCTGGTCTGGCAGGGAATTGTCTGTGGTGACAAATATAAAGTGATCTTTTCTGTTTTTAATGACTTTGTCACAGTATCTATGTAAATTGTGCAAAACGTTGTATTCTTGTACATTTTCCTTCATTATTATAGTTTCTTTTAAGAACACTGGGTTCTTTTTTTTTTTTTTTTTTAAATCTGTTAAGCAAATTTAACTATGTAAGTTTTGATTTGTTTGATTCACCCCTCAGGATTTTAGCAGCACTGTGTACAAAACCAGATCTCTGTATTGGCCTGTTTTACTAATTTATTTCATTTTTGTCTATAAAATAAGATGAGATGGGCTGTTATTGGAAAATAATCAACAACAGAGTGGTATGATGCTGTTTTCTTACAGTACATGTCATAGTGTTTTATTCTGCTTATAACACAGAAATTTGGCAAAAATTATAGTTTTTATTTATTAAAGAATGACACATCTTATTTTTTTTGTCTCCTATATACGCCCACCAAGAAGCAGGCCTAGACTAGATTTACTGAAAATGTCGCCTTGTCACTACATTATTAAGCTTGCCAGTCAGATTCAGCCACGTCACTATGTACAGTATCAAATAGTGTTCAGGATGTTAGGACTGATGATGGCAGCCATAACAGTAATCCCCCTCCTCCTTGTGCTAGAGTCCTTTAAGGCTCCTCCTTACAAGCAAGATACCAGACTGAAATGAGTGTCTCTGAAAACTGCCTTTTTGCTAGTGTTCACTTCAGTGAAACATGTGGAAGAACTACATACTCTGGTAGTAAGCTCTTCCTGTGTGTGTTCCTCATCACATGGTGGCATACGTTAAGCAGTTGATGGACTGATTGATTATTTATTCATTTATGACCTTTTTTTTTACTATTAGATATTGAATACATTTCAAAAAACACCATTTTGTTTATTTTATAAACTACTCAACAGCTTGGAAAAATGTGCAGTACATACACAGAGATTTGCGGGAAGTTGAATTTGTGTGAAAAAAGAATTCATGAATTTTGTACGATGAAATTATTCAATGCCTTTTGTCTCAAAGCAATCAAAACTGATCCACAGTTCAGTCCACTCAGACCGCTGCTGTGCTAACTGTGTGAGCTTTGAAAAAATGAACTCAGTAGTATTAGTAGTAGTAACAAACTATAAGGACTATTACGAAAATTTCACAAGAGCTAGGTTAGAAACACATTCAGTCCAGTCAGATTCAACAATCCTCCTTCTTTTATTTTTACCCAAAGTCTTTAAAAGTCACAAACAAGAACTTGTATAGCAGTCTTCTTACACAAAACAGCATGATGGAAACAGCCTTCTAGAGCATTCATTTCTTAACCTGATATAACAATGGTACACATAAGATATAAAATGACATGTACACTCAAACTATAATCAGCAAGATTATCCATCAGCAGTTTTTAATGATTAACAGTGAATGCAGAACAATACCCTTAGCTAACATAAGTAAATGTAACACACACATGCATATGCCTGAATCTGCTATTTAACTGTAAAATTTATAAAAAATCACAAAAAGTCAATACTGTGTTTCCCATGCTTTATTATTATTATAAATCTAAGCATGAATAAAATGTTAAAAAGTATAGATGGAGCATTTCACAGAGGAAGTCTCTGAAACCAAAATATTAATATTTTTCTTCAACTTCCTGCTGAAATAAAATGGACATTTCAAATCTCAAAGCCACTCAGATCAGTTTACAGTCACCTGCTCTATGCTCCCAATAGAAATCAATTCATCTAGAAATAGAAAGTAGAATTTTACTGTAGAAATGTCATTTTATTGCTCTTCAAAATCAGTGAATCTGTCAGTATAATTGAACCAGGAGGCTTTTTGATTCATTATAAAAGGGACATTTCAAACTGCTAGATGATCAAACCCACTGAAATCAGTTCACAGTGACCTTCTCTTTTTCTTTTTTCTTTAGTGCACACACACACACACACACACACATACATTTTATACTGGATTGAAAAGTGCATCCTAGCTCAATTATATTGACAGATCCATTGACTTTGAGAAGCAAATACTTTAAAATTCTACAGTAAAATTATTTCATTATTATTGTGAACATAGAGTAGGTCACTGTGAACTAATTTCAGTGAGTTTGATCATCACTACCAATCTGAAATGTTCATTTTCTAATGAATCAAAATAGCCCCTTGGCCCAATTATATTAACAGATCCACTATATTATATAGATCCACATTATATTAACGCTCGCTTTCCGCTTTCGGTGTTATTACCGCTAAGTGTCTAAAAGCCGCGCCCACGAATTGCACGAGCGGCTAGATTACCCGTTGTTTCAGGAAGAGCAGCTGGTTTAACCGCAGTCAGGTGAGCCGGGTGCAGAGCAGCGCACAGATGCACACAAAAGCAGTTCGGAGAGTCAGCGTTGAAACAAAGGAAGAGAACTTTGAGTGTTTTCCCGTCATGGAGAAGTTCAATCCACCATCACCTATGCAGCTCAGCGGTAATCTTGCTGATAACTGGAAACGGTTCAAGCAGAGGTTCAGCATCTGTCTTGCTGCAGGCGCTGCAGGAGGGGATGATGAAAAGCTACAAGCATCCATCTTTTTGCATGTAATGGCTGAAGATGCACTGGACATTTCTAATAGCTTTCAGCTTGACGATGCAAATTTAACACTGACTGTTCTTATGGTAAGATTTGAGGAATTGTTTGTGCCAAGCCAGAAAGTCACTTCTGAGAGATAGAAGTTTTTCTCTGCTGACCAGAAACAAGGAGTGAGTTTTGACCAGTACCTTGCTGAACTGCACACACTGAGTAAGACTTGTGAATTTGGAGATTAAAGAGATTCACTAGTGAGAGACAGAATAGTCTGTGGGATTCCTGACAATGGTCTCAGGGAAAGACTACCTGACTACATACTACATAGAATACACACACTCCTAGGCAAAAAGAAAAAAAAACAAACAAACTGGGCCAAGCCCAAAATGGGAAAACATTAAGCTTTTAATGGTCTTAACAACAAATCACTGGTGAGAAAATTAGCAAGAATTAAACAAATGCACTCCTGAGACCTCCTGTGCCACCATTTGCTGGTTTGCTTTTGCTGCAGTGAAGTGTTTGGGGAAAAGCTAGAAACAGGGAAATTCACTTATATAGTTGTGGTGGAGCGTCGGCTGTAGAAGGCCGGTGTGGGAGAGTGCAGAGGAAGACTCGGGAGACAGGAGGAATTTTAGTGGAACTCCGGCTCACGTTTATTCAGTCCATGAATTTCAGCGCACTTTCATCAGAATCAACAAAATCCAACACACAGCAGGAACTGGTCTGTCCCAGACTCACAGCTTTCACTCTGTCAGGGTCAAGTTCATGCTCTGTGTGTGTGTGTGTGTGTGTGTGTGTGTTGCATGCTCTTTTCTGTCTCTCAGGTTATGAGCCAGCCTGAGGGCACAAAGAGACACATAAGTAAACTTGAGCGAATCAGACAGTGAGAATCGTCATGCGTTACCTGCCAACTAATTTTATTGAATTAACTTTGTTGGCACTAATTTATCAGGCTTTTCTAGCAAACTAACCCTCTGTGTGTTACAATTAACCTTACCTACTTTCTGTGGAATTGTACATGAACAGTAGGTGCAAGTTCAAGTGTTCATTTGTAGCAGAGATATATATGCTGCTTTTATAAAAACATGAATATTCTAACTTAAATATTTGTTAATCTATTGAGCAACAACCAAAATGTGTTAGATTGTGCCCTGCTCTCCTCTATACTGATATACACTGAAAACAATTCTCCTCTATCCATAAAATTACATTAGTACCAGATGTACTTTCAGTGGTGTATGTTTCCATGACTTGTATACATGGTTTTATCTCATTACTGATATTATAGAATTTTGTTTATTGGAATTATTCCAGTTGTGTGATGTAACTTACTGTTGCAATTTTTGTTAAGGTTGATATAAAGTAAGTAGGACCCTTGTAAAGTATATAACTATAGTTCTATGAACCCTGAACAACCAGAGTAAATGCAAATAGGTTCCAGTAAAAGATGTCCATATGGCAGTGATATTTATTGCAGATACTGACATAAAACACTTTGTGACTGTTGAATGGTCTCAGCATGCACACACACACACACACACACACACACACACACACACACACACACACACACACACACAGGAAGGTGTCGGGGTGATTCTGATCTCTGGCAGTTATCTCGTGGTAAGAAAACCACAGCTGCATACATACATAGAGTTTTCTTGGAGCCACTGTGAGCATGTCAGAGTAACCACATGACTGTGGCCAGGGCAGCATGGGGGCTGAGGGGAGAACGGCTACTTCCTCTTTCTCACAGCGTCAGTTAACCGACGTTGTGCCATGCACAGAGAATACTGTATAATACTCTACACTCAACAAGCACACTGTCATATTTTTACATTTGGCTACAAACAGCATACAGTAGTCTTTTTACACAAAATAGTATGAGGGCAAAAAAAAAACTTCTAGAACATTCATTTCTTAACCTGATATAAGAATGGTATGAATAAGATAAAAATGACATGTACACTCAAAATATAATTAGCAAATTATCCATCCAGTTTTATCCATTTTTTTATTCATTAACAGACAAAGTGAATGCAGAACAATACCTTTAGCTAACATAAGTAAATGTAACACAATACTCTGGATGAATCTGTTGAATTTGCTTTTTATGGTACAAAAAAAAAATTACATATATAAATGTATTTATATTTACTTTGGATTATTTATAATGCTGGAATATTCAGTTTTCTCTACAACGTTGATCTGGACTCGTGCTGCTCCGGCTGTGTTAATGTGGGTTACAGTAGAGTAAGTAACATCAGGTACAGTCTGTGAAAAGACAGAACATGAAAATTATACATATAACAAACATAAAAATTCTGTGTCTTTTACCACTGACTCCAAAAAGCAAGTAAAATCCTGTAAAGACGAAACAAATCTCCAAATCTGACTTCTTTCTTTACACCATGTGTTGTTCTAATAGAAGCAGCAGAAGATACTTTCCTATAACTCACTGTTCAGTGAAAGCATGTGCGGTTCATGTGTGTTACCTGCTGTATATCACAAATACAACAAAATCTCTAAAGGTAGAAACAAATCTGTTATAATTGATTATTGTAGAAGCCATGCAGAATTGAATGGAGATCAAATTAAGAACACAGTAGGACTCAAAGACTTAAAGATGTCACATGATAATAAAAATGCAGCTGAACCCAGGCCTGCATGTACACTAACCCGATCCTCCTGCTTTCCTTTACAGTCTGGACATCCTTCAGTAATCATGTTCTTTCCACATCTTCCTCCTAATGAGAAAAGACCTCAGAAATCACACCTCTAGTAGTAACTACAGAATTTCACTATTTGAAGTAATCAGGTAAAGTGTGGAGGCTGATGTTCTCTCGCATACATTAACCCTGAGTGATGCAAAGAGCCACATTTTAAACTTTATTTTGCAGTGATTATTGTACATGAAAGTGTCTTACTGAATTACTGACTGACTTATTTAGTTATTAACTCTGTTTGTGTGTGTGTATGTGTGTGTATGTGTGTGTGTGTATATATATACCTCTGCGTCTCCAACAAATAAATGTCACTACACCGGGTATCGCCAACAGTAAAACTGCCATGATGCCAAAAACTGTGTAATAAAACACCAAAAATGTTAATAAATGTAATAATACAGATGTGTTTTTTCATTGCTGATGAAAAGTTTTGGCACCTAGAGGGAGGCTGCTGTGAGTTTGCTGTTTACCTTCCAGTGTTGTTGAGGATGATGCAGGTGGAGAGTTTGTTGTTTTACTCTGAGGCTGTTCTGATGGAGGTGTTGTGCCTGTTTTCCTCGACTGTGTTGAAGTTTCTCTTCTTCCCACTGAAAAGACAAAACTGATGATTGTTTTTATCACTGTTAGTAATATGGCACATGACACTGGACTAAAGCATGCTCACAGTCATTAATGAAAAAATTTACTTAGTTTTAATAAGAATTAATAATTATTCATGAATATGGAAATTCATTTTTTTTTTCATATTATTATTTTATGTGGAAAATATATACTAGGATAATCTGAGATTTAGTACATCCAGTAAGCAGATAATTGTTTATTTGTTTATATTTTGTTTAGTTAGGATTGTACCATATTGTAGTGTTGGGTTTGATTAGGAAAGGTTCACCTCTGTCAATATAAAGCTCACAGCTGATGGTGAGAGCAAAAAACAAGTCATGAGGTTGAAGGAATTGTCCAGTTTGTCATTAAGAGGTTTATTAAACACACAGGGTCAGTAGTGGAACATCATCAGCTGGACTCAAAACCCCTAATCTCTTGTTTCTCAGCCCACTTCCTAACTACTGTGTGTGTTACATGATGTTGTGATCATGTGTGTATTTTTTTGTTTTAAATCCCAGACAGCCACTTGTAGTTACACAGCTGTGGTTAGACACTAGGGGTGTAAAAGAAAAATGCATTTGCACTGCAGTTAATCTAAAGACTGGTGACGCATCTGTAACATCTGTTCTGGTGAAGAAAACAAAGTGTGAAATAGACAGACAGCTCCGCTAATGCCCCTGCATGACTCTGTAGATGGATTCGCTCCGCCTGTATATCACGTGGGTCAAAGAGGAGTTGTCCAATAAACTGCTCTGTATGTAAATCAGTTGATGACATCACTGTTCTGCACGTGTTGGTGTGTTGCAGTTTAACATGGCAAGCGGAGGAGACAAGCCGCTGATAGAGCCGCCCCCTGCATCATATAAGCCTCCTGTCTGGGAACATTTTGGGTTTGCAATCAGATACAACTGCGATGGTGAAAAGCATGTAGAGAAAACAGTCAGTGTTTGTAGACGCGAGTGCCGTATGCTCATGGCAATACATCTAATATGACGTCATCTACACCGTCATCACCCGGGGATTGATAGCGCGCGGGGATGAAGCCCGTTTCCGCTCCGGAGAAAAACATTAAAAAGGAAACTGCGACTTTATATCTCACAATTCTGACTTTTTTCTGTGTGGATCTGTCTGTGTATAACAGTCGTGGGCCATTGTGTGTTAACCTACTCGAGTTTGAACTCAAATGAATCTATTTAGTGAGTTATAAAGAATGCAGTGATAAAGCATCAATCATTCTCTATAAATAGGCTCTATAAGAACAACACTCAACCAGACGCTAGCGCGCGCTCGTTACCTGAAGTTAGTCACATTTCAGGTACTGAGTCAAAGTGGATCTCTAAATAGTGAGAGAAAAAAGTCAGAACTGTGAGATGTAAAGTCGCAATTACCTTATTTATTTATTTATTTTTCCATAGTTAAAGTGTTACCAAATGAATTATTTATTTATTTATTTGGATTTGGCAGTAGTATTTTTCTGAACATAGCAAGAACTGAACCGAAACCGTGACCGTAAAATCGTGATACAAACCGAACCGTGAGGAATTTGAACCGTTACACCCCTATTAGACACCATGTTACAACTACATCTGAAAATAAAGAGCACTTGGAGAGAGTAATACTACAGAATTGCTTTAAGCTGATCAGTTTAAATGAGGCGTAATGTAGGAAGTGAAGCTGGTGGTCAGTGACAGAGGGACAGCAGAAAAAGGTGTGAAATTCACACGCATCTATTTATAGCTAAGATCAGCATGAGGAAGTGACGTACAAGTTACAGGAAAATAACTCTTCTATTACACTTTATATGAGTTATTATAGATAGATTCAGTAAGACAGAGATTGTCAGAGATATAATTCAATAAATTAATGTAATAATAAAGATGTGTTTTTTCATTGCTGATGAAAAGATTTGGCACCTAGAGGGAGGCTGCTGTGAGTTTGCTGTTTACCTTCCAGTGTTGTTGAGGATGATGCAGGTGGAGAGTTTGTTGTTTTACTCTGAGGCTGTTCTGATGGAGGTGTTGTGTCTGTTTTCCTCGACTGTGTTGAAGTTTCGCTTCTCCCCCCTGAAAAGACAAAACTTATTAAAACTAATCAATGTTTTTATCACTGTTATTAATATGGCACATGACACTGGAGTAAAGCATGCTCACAGTCATTAATGAACTCTGATACACAATACTGAACCTGTACTGGCTTATTTTTAAATTTTAATAACTGCTAAATCTTTGATCAACTTTAATATCAGTTTTAATTATTTTTATTTCAGCTAATGATGCTCTTACAATTGGACATAATAAGCACAATTAAGATTTACTGTACGCCTTGCACAAAAACAAAAAATAGTTATTATACGTGTTTATGGCATGTACTTTAGCTTATAAAAAAGGTAAGACTGTACTTAAGGGACATCTTCATAGGGCTACATGACACCTAAATTATCCCTTCATAACAACTGACATGCTGACAACTTAAACGAACATTTATAAAGACATGTATTTATAAAGACTTCCTAATGTGTCAGCTGACGTACAGACTGTTCATCAATTTTAATATTAAGTTGATGTAACACTTAGTCTAGTGACACATTTGTGTAGACATTAAATGGTGTTATGACGCTTTCCAGGTTGACTGATTTTAGATCGTTATGTAAAGGGTTTTATGTAGATTTTGTGTAACTGTAAATTAGAGCGAGTTTGGTTTTAATGTTTCATGTCATATAAACATAAACTATGATGTATCAGATATTAACATAAATTTAAACTTATATAGCTTAACATTAAAACTGACAAAACAAAGTGACAGTGACATCTACTGAAGCCTTTATTAATAGTTATGTAGGCTTATGTCAGTTGTAATGAAGAGATTATACAGGTGTCATGTAGCTCTAAACACTACAGTGTTACCAAATAAATCATAGATTAGACTGAGAAATGTCAAATCCAATCTGATACCAGTCCAAAATTCAGGTAAGTCTGATATTGTTATTCTAATAACTGATAAATCATTTATAATCTATAATATTCATAATCAGTATTTGTCATTTATAACTTGATACTGATGTGTCACAATATGACTCCTGGATTAATTCCCCTTTAGTTATGGTAAATGGAGTAGACATTTTTATTACATATGTAACTATAATTCATTTGAACACTTACTCATTATGAACGCAGTCTTTATCAGCTTTTATTGAGTATTTAAATGCTTTACCTTTAACATAAAGCCTGATGTCTCTGAGTTCCTTCTCAGTGCTGCACTTGTAGAGTCCGTGATCCTTTTCTCTCAGGTCAGATATGAGCAGAGACAGATTAGCAGGAGAAATGTTATTAAACAGCTGAAGTCTGCCACGGTAGTGTTCATCATTTAACATTTCTGTCAGACGTCCAGTTCTGTAGCTCATCCAGGTGAATGTCTGAGGTTTGGTGTTTAGGTCAGAGCAGGAGCAGGGTAACAGCACTGAACCCCCAGTGTATCCTACTATTCCTTCCTGATTCTTACCACCAGAGAGAGCACAGCCTACAGAAACAAACATACAAAAACTCACAATCTACTTAATACTATGGAAGTATTTTCCAGGAGAATTGAAAACATTCACAAATTGAAATGTTTTTCCCTTAATGTGGCAAAAGCTTTGAAGCCGTGCCAAGCTTCACATAATAATAATAATAAAAGATTTTTAAATGGTTATTTTAGACTTAATGCTCTATAGCGTCCCTTTAAACTTGATCTAATTGCCCATTGTTTTTTTAAACAATTTTTTTGTTGTGTGTTTTTGTTACTGGTTTATTTAAAATGGTTGTTTTGTAGAAAGTTAAGATGCTTTGGTTGTGTAAGAGCTCGCAGACGCTCGCTTTCTGAATTCAGCGCTATTACCGCTAAGTGTCTAAAAGCCGCGCCCACTAAATTTCTCATGAGGCTAGATTAACCGTGGTTTCAGGAAGAGTGGCTGCCTAACCGCAGTGAAGCGTGGAACGGCTTCAAAGCTTTTGCTACAGTAAGGGCACATTTCAATTTGTGAAACAGAAGAAAAGAACTTGAATCATTCACGTATTTTCGCTAGTCTAAGATATCAGCCGATTGAAAAAGCATAGTTCCTTTACACTTTGATAGTCATACCCCGTGTCCAATCAGAAACGAGCATTGATTGATGTTCAGTAAGGACCTAACCTTTCCGTTTTGAGTTAATGCTATTGTGTTTTTGGTTTGTTAAAGTCTTTGCACTTGAGGGCCACCGTAGTCTTGGGTTTGCACTCAGTTACAACTGCGATGCTGAAAAAAATGTTGAAAACAGTCAGTGTTTGTAGACTTTGCTCGACGCGAGTGCCGTATGCTCATGGCAATACATCTAATATGACGTCATCTACACCGTCTGTGAAAATGGAGGAACTCTGTAAAAAATGGCTGTAATTCCTAAACGGTTAATGCAATATTTTTGTTAAACTCCTTGAATTAAAGCTGAAAGTCTACGCTTCAGTCACATCTTGACTGCTTCATTTCAAATCCACTGTGGTGGTGTACAGAGGCAAAATTACCAAAACTGTGTCAATGTCCCAATATTTATGGACCTGACTGTATAAGTAGCATTCATGTACTGATCTAATTCTCTCTCTCTGAAGAATGTAAGTAAAGAAAAGCAATCCCTAAAAAGAAAGACTGCAGGGGCAGTCACATACAATTGCAAATTCAGCCCCCAATGGTCAGATGAATGGCCATTTATCAAGGCTGGTAGTATGCCATTCCATTTTTGGTAGACAGTATGTAGACATGAACTTGAATGTAAGCACCGAGGCAGAACAGATGTGCTGCGCCATGTTAACAGGTGAGAACAAGTGAAATGGCCCAGCCGGAGGAACAGGTGATCAATATGTGTCAGAGAACTGTCTATGAAATACATTTTATATAATATATAATATATAAATATATACCAGTAGAGCTGAGGTTAAGATGGCAGTCACCATGGTGCAGCACAACATTCCACCAGTTTTCTCTGACCACTTGAGCCCATTCCTCAGAGAGTGTTTCCCTCACAGTTTGCCCAAAGATATTCTTCTGCCAGGACTAAGACCAGCACTGTTATCAACAAGTGTATAGCCCCCTATCTTATGAATGAACTAGTGAAGAACCTCTGCAATCAGCTTTTTACATTAGCGACTGAGGAGTCCAACGATACTGGTGTATATGAACATGTTGAACAGTTAATTACTGAGTGCTAAAGTCTATGTACAATTGAGTAATCAATTATATATTCCTAATATATAAACTATAATTTAAAACTAATTTGAGTCATAGCTGCATAAGGCTAAATTGGAAATCAGCAGTGATTCTTTATTTGTCTATCTGTCTATTTATTTATGTTATTTTATTCTTTAGTTTTAATTGTTTTATTATTATAAAACATACCACTTTGTTTGGTTTTGAACTTGTATTGATTAGTTTTGAAAACCGTATGTGAACATGTGAAAAATAATTTGTAGATAGACAGAGTTTTGTTCGAGGTTCAGTTTGAGTGAGAAAAGATTTCATGAATTTTGAAAGCTGAGGTTATTCAATCCTTTTTGTGTCAAAACAATAAAAATTGATACACATTTCAGTCCACATAGACTGCTGCAGTTCTAACTGTGTGAAGACTTTTGATAAATGCATTTAACTAAATGTAAAAACTGTAAATGAGGCGTAATGTAGGAAGTGAAGCTGGTGGTCACTGACAGAGGGACAGCAGAAAAAGGTGTGAAATTCACACGCATCTATTTACAGCTAAGAGCAGCATGAGGAAGTGATGTACAAGTTACAGGAAAATAACTTTTCTATAATGCTTTATGAGTTATTATAGATATATTCAATACGACACAGACTGTGAGATGTAATTCAGTAAATGTGTAAAAACATACACTGTAAGTATTATAGGGATGTAAAATAATCTCACTATAGAATCCTCCTTATTCATTAGCCCACCTCTCTTCATCAGTACATTTTAGACTGAAGTTAATCAGGAAGAAAGAAATTCACATGATCAAAGCTGAACAGGTCTAAATAAGGACATTATAACACAAGGCATGATGTGTATGTTTACCTTGCATATAGAGATTACCACTGCCTTTGGACAATTTAACAATATACACATCTGTTCTTAAAATAGCATTTTTCTAACATTACATTTATAAGATATAAAGCCATAATCAAATATTTCTACTGAATGTGTTCATCACTGTTGTCCCTATTAATATTATCGTTGTAAGTAAAGTTATTGTTAATTAAAACTCTAAATGATAAACATTTTGCAGTGTTGGTTTGGTTTGTCAGGAACAGGGCTGAACTCCGGCCTACTGTAAACCCAGTCTGGACAGAAAGCACATGAACTAAACACAAAGCAGCTGAACTAAGAACTGGCTAATATTCTCTCTCCTTTCTGTAATAGAAAATAACTTCACTCACCTGCAGTGATGTGAAACACAACAGACAAAAGATACAAGCACTTCATCATTACTGATTCTTCTGCACACACACACCAGTCCCTCAAAGTGAAACACACACACTCTGTCACACTGCCTGAGTGTCTGTCTTTTATATACTTTGGTTTTCAGGAAACCTCAACAACCACTGTTGTATTTCTCTTTTTAGAAAATCTTTTCATCGCTCTTTCCATTACCTAATTTATTTTTATATGCAGTATTAATAGCTATTCATATATTTTCTCATGTGGTGGTTGTATCATATGTCATAGTATCTTCCTTGTTGTCTGTCTTAGGTGCCATTTTCTCAACGCTTGCATGCAGTCTTTTTCTTTAGATGAAATTTTACCTAAATAAACAAATGAATCCATTAAAACTGCTTAAAATGCTAAAATGCTCTTAGTCTTTCAGATTGTACAATTTATCCTCGCCTCGACCTTAAGGGCTGATACTTTATCAGCTCAAATGAAGTTTGTTTGATGACCCCTAGGAAGCTTGAGGGACAGAGTCAACACTACAGTAGACTTCAGGAGCCAAACTTGTACTGAACGTATTGCAATGTGACAAATTCTCCTTTTTAATTCAGTAAAAATGACTGATGGCACTTTATAAATCTAAAAAAAAATACTACTACAACTAATAATAGTAATTATTAAAGCTGCATGCAGCATTTTCAGGGGCCAGGCACCCAGAATTGGTGAGAGCCACACATTCACAGACATGATACAACTGTTGCCTAAGCAATCACAGGAAAGCAGAGCCCTAACTTTAAGCAAAGGGATTCAAGAGTGATTTTTAGTTTCACTCATGATGTGTATGTTTTGACGACTGACAGTGGTGGAATTCTCTGAGTGTAGGAGGAAACAAGATGAACAAATGGGCAGCAGGTGGCATTGCTGCAGCATTGGTTAGATAGATGTCACGATGATGTGAGCCAAATTTGGTGAGGATTGGACAAAATTTGGAGGAGGAATAGTAAAAATGGCAGTTAGATGTAAGTATTTTTTAGCATGTTATTGTTACTTTTGACCAGTAGGTGGCTCTGGCATGAAATTTGTTGCATAGTCTCAGGCCATGGTCCTGAAGATGCCTACCAAGTTTTGTGTCAGTGCGCAATGTTGTTGCTGAGGTACAGCCTCAGTTCCTGTTTGGTGGCTCCACCCTCAGATTCGTTGGCCCATTACGGACAAACCGTTTGGAATATTCAAAATCATTTTGATATCTTTTGTGAGGCTGAGTAAGAGTAGCAAAAAAAACTGTTTTTGACAAAATCCAAAATGGCAGAAAATCTCATTAGCCGGAAATTGCATTGAACTCATCCCGACCCACGGAATCCAGCGATGCCTTGCTTTTAATTCTTGGACACACGGTTCAAAAGTTATGACCATAAATGTACTTCCAAATTAGGCCCAAATTTGACCCAGTGGTGGCGCTAGAATGTTGGCAACACTTTGCCCAAATTTGGTCAGAATGTTCCCTAGACCCTCCCCAATCAGTCTGCTAAATTTCACAACATTTTTACCAAACGGTTCTATGGGCTGCCATAGACACCCTAGCCAGCAGAAGAAGAAGAAGAAGAAGCAGGAGAAGAATATAGCTACAAGCAGTGCTGATGAGCCCAAGCACTATGGTGCCTTCGCCACCATATGTGTGTGAAAACAAGGCATAGTGAAGCGAGTGCTGTAGAGTAACTTTGCTTGAGGCGATTTGGGCCAAGTTTGAGGCAATCCTGGTAAATATAAGAAGAGTATTTAAAAGCCTGTTTTAAGTGACACACTTCCTGCTGCCAGTTGGTGGTGCTATGGCCTTGACTCACAATAGTCACATCCATGTGCTCAGCCCCCATGACCAAACATACAGCTGAAGTTTGATCTAAATCACTCAATGCATGCAGAAGATATGAGACACTTCCTGTTTCCCTTTTTTTTGCCGTAAATTTATTGCCTTAAACCATTCGAGAAATCAAAAATCCGTTTGAAATTTTGCATCTTCAGTGTCTTGGCATAATGTTGACCAAGTTTGGTGACAATCACGTGAATCCCCTAGGAGGATGTGACGGCGGGCCGGCAGCCCGCGCACGTAAAACATCAAACGCTCCTCGCGCGACTGAAGGCATCGCCCTTTCAGCACCGCGTTTGTTTTGGACAGCCGGAGTGCGCGTGTCTGTGGGGCGGAGCGAAATAACACAGCACGACTGGCGGCCAATGAGTGGCGCGGCTCCTCTTCACCCTCCCGGAGAAGACGAGGAGCTATAAAAGGAGCTCGCGGCCACGCTAGCAGGAGAGAGGTAAGTGAAAGTTATAGCTACACAATGCCGTGTTTTTGTATGCCACCTAGTCAGCGACGTAAGCGAAAAGGTCGAACTTTTGCTACTCTGTGACCCTTCCGGTGTCTAAGCCGGCCTGTTGTATCCTCACAGTCTCGCCGCCGCGCCGCCACTGCAAGTTCACCACCCCACGCCCCAGACTTCACTGTCTACACCAAGCCTCACTTCCCACACCCTACTCCTGCACCATAAGTTTCACTTTCACTTTAAGGATAATAAAGAGCACGTTCCCCCGCACTTAATGTCTCTGTGTGTGTGTGTGTGTGTGTGTGTGTGTGTGTGTGCAGCCTTTTACGGTCCTGCAGTGTCACAGAGGAGTATTTAAAAGTTAACAGCATGCACTTTTCACAGAATCCAAAATGGCCGACTTCCTGGCGGAGCTAATGATGGTCAGTGTGAAAGTTGTTCGGGTCGATGAGAACAATGTCGTTACTGACTTTCCTACATATACGTACAAGAATGTACAATATATGCACCAAGTTTATGTACCGGGTAAAAGGGGCGCTGCAGAGCCCCCACCACTCCCATGTGCTACCCTTTGCCCGGGCCTAATGGCTGATGACTCTAATGTGTGTGCCAAATTTCATGAATGTTTGAGCATTTTAAAGGCCCCAAAAGCCCCCGAAACCTTGAAAATAATAATAATGATACTACTACTACTACTAATAATAATAATAATAAAATAATCTTCAGGAAAACAATAGGGCCCTGTGCACATTCAGTGCTTGGGCCCTAAATAAGAAAACACAGAATAACAATAGGGTTCCTATGCACCTTCTGTACTTGCTCCCCTAATTATAATAATAATTCAGCATAGATCATGTGACTTTAGTGAGTACATTAAAAGCAAAACTGGGCATGAGCTGCAACATTAACTTCACTGTTTAACACACATGAATTCTAGTGTTTGGGACAAAGCTGTAATGTCCATCAGTATATTCACCAGCAAGTGTGTTTCCCTAGACTTACAGGAAGTAATAAAGACACATTTACTATGTGTGAGCTGAGGAGCACTTAGAGGCTGGTCATGAGTGATCATGACTCATTATGAAAAGTAAGATTAACCATAAGTGTATAATTGTAAATATTATCATGGGTTATTAGAGTTTAAAGAGCTTAAAATGTAAAAAAAAAAAAAAAAAAAAAATGATTAGTTCATTTAATTATGTTTTATTTATTCTTTGATTATAGAGCTCTGGTTAAGTGCCTAAGTGGAGGCATCTTGTGCCATAAAGCTGCTACTACAGCTGATCTACAGATAATTGCTCTTTAGAGATCTAAATCTACATCCAGATTTTTGCAGAAAGAAGAAAGAAGGCCTTTATTGTCTCATATACGTGTACAGGAAACTACAATTATTTCCTTCGCATATTGTTAGAAATTTGGGGTAAAGCTGTAAAGTTGCTTTGTGACAATATCTAATGTTAAAAATCCTCTACAAACAACATAAACTAGACAATATCTACTCATGAACACAAATGCTAAGCAACTAATGAGGGAAAACACAGAACTTATAAATGGGAACCAATCAGGGGAAACACAAGACAGGTGTGTAAAGGAAATCAGTGGAACAACCAAGGAAGAAATTCATACTATGAGAGAGATGCCCTCTGCTGGTCTGCCAGGGAATTGTCTGTGGTGACAAATATAAAGTGATCTTTTCTGTTTCAATCACTCTTCTTTGTGTCAGTATCTGTGTAAATTGTGCAAAACCTCATACATTTGTATATTTTGCTTCATTATTATTGTTTCTATTTAGAACAATGGGTTCATTTTTTTTCAATCTGCTAATTGCATTGAATGATTTAATTTTGATTTATTTGATTCACCACTCCAGAAACATTGGAGGATTTTAGAGGCACTGTGTAGAAAACCAGATCTCTGCACTAGCCTGCTTCATTAATTTATTTCATTTTTGTCTAGAAAACAAGATGAGATGTGCTGTTATAGGAAAATAATCAACAACATAATGGCATGATGCCGTTTTCCTACAGTACATATCACAGCATTTTATTCCATTTATACCACTGCAATTTGGAAAAAATTACAGTTTTTATTTATTAAAGAATGACATGTCTTATTTTGTCTCCTATATATGCCCACGAAGAAGCAAGCCTAGACTAGATGTACTGAGAATGTCACTTTGTCACTACAGCATGTGACATTATTAAGCTTGCCAGTCAGATTCAGCCACGTCACTATGTACAGAACCAACTAGTGTTGAGGATGTTAGGACTGATGATGGCAGCCATAACAGTAATCCCCCTCCTCCTTGTGCTAGAGTCCTTTAAGGCTCCTCCTTACAAGCAAGATACCAGACTGAAATGGGTGTCTCTGAAAACTGCCTTTTTGCTAGTGTTCACTTCAGCGAAACGTGTGGAAGAACTACATACTCTGGTAATAAGCTCTTCCTGTGTGTGTTCCTCATGACATGGTGGCATACGTTATCCAGTTGATTCTCACCACTCCTGCAGTTAAGAAGGTTGAAATAGTAGTTAAGAGTGTAACTATGGTTCTACGAGCCCTGGAGTAAATGCAAGAAGGTTTCGGGGAAAATATTCATATTACAGTGATATTTATTGCAAATACTACATCATACTTCCTTTACAATCTTTTTTAAGGTTGGTTACATATATTTCTCAACACTGAGTTCAGTTTTTCAGAACTCTTCTCTTCCCTACCAACATGCAGCTCAGTACAGCAGTTAACCTCACAACCAGAAATGCAGATTAGATCCATGTTCATTCATTCACACATGTTCAGTAAGCACTTTATCCTGCTCAGGGTCATAGTGGATCTGGAGACTATCCTGGGAACACTGGGTGCAAGGTGGGAATACATCCTGGAAAACACACTCATTCACACTTAAGTGCAGTTTAGTGTAGCCAATCCACAGAGATTTGCTGGAAATCTGATCCACAGTTCAGTCCACTCTGTGCTGTGAGAGCTTTGAAAAAATGAACTCAGTTGTGTTTAAAAGTCACTTGTATAGCAGTCTTCTTACACAAAACAGCATGATGGAAACAGCCTTCTAGAGCATTCATTTTGTAACCTGATATAACAATGGTACACATAAGATATAAACACATAAGATATATAACACACACTTGCATTTGCCTGAATCTGCTATTTAAATGTAAAATTCATAAAAAATCACAAAAAGTCAGTATTGTGAATCCTGTGCTTGCCATAGTGTGTATTTAATATATGTTTTCAGCATTATTCTATAATATCTGAGAATGTGTCTATATTTACTGTGGATTAGTTTGTTATAATGCTGGCATATTCAGTTTTCTCTCCAGTGATGATCTGGACCCGTGCTGCTCCGGCTGTGTTAATGTGGGCCAGTAGAGTAGCAAGTGTAAATGACAGTAGTAAATAAATTGACATCAGACACCATCTGAGAAAAGACAGAACATGAAAAATGATACATATATCACATATATAAATTCTGTGGCTCCAAGAGGCAGATAAATCTCTCTACAGTGTGATGTGCCTGATAACATGTAATTTTGGTTCCGCTTGTGTGTGTTGCTGACCGGACAGTTTAGAGAAAGGTACCAGTTGTTGGACTAATACTGTGTGTGCGCGTGCTTAAAGTTATGTATAATAAACTAGCTGAAAGGACGTAGAAGTTCTCTGTCATGTTGTTAAAAGCATAACATGGTGTCAGAAATAGGGACTGGCGAGCACTGGAGAGTTTTTTGAAAAAATTAATTAATGAATTAAATAAACGGCAGCGATGCCAGAGCCACAGAGTGGTTAGGTCTGTCAGTATAATTGAACCAGGAGGCTTTTTTGATTCATTATAATTATTACAGGTGACTGCAGGATTGCTAGGTGGCGATAGAGATTCGTGCTGCTTGAGTAAATGTGAAAAAATGGCGCGATCCTAATAAAACCCAGCGCCACCTGGCAAGTCTTTAATCAGTTCAATCATGTGGAGTTCATTAGTTTTTCTTTCCGTGTTTATCTGCGTTGATCGGCCATTATCGGAGTTTATCAGAAATAATTAGCATTTAGCCATTATGGGCATTTAGCAGCCTTTTTAGCATTTATCTGCCATCATCAGCTATTCTCAGCGTTTATCTGCGTTTATCAGCATTAACCAGTGTTCATCAACCATGATCAGTGTTTACTAGCGGTTACCGGTCTAAACTGCTGGTCAGGATAATAAAGGGTGACGTAGATGGAGAAGCGTTGGTGATTGGCTGCTGCACTGGCATCGAGGGAGCCAATCGGAGCACGGATAGAGTTTCATGGCTGAACTAGACATTTATTCACTACACATACTGTACATAGACACACATATGCATGTAAGATATCGATCAAGCACAGTTTTGAAAATATTATGTAAACATGTGAAAAATAAGATGTGTGAATTTTGAAAAAGCATGTAACTAAATGTAAAAGCAAGCAAACAAAAATTGTTAAATCTATGAGGAATATTTGGAAAATGGCCCAAAAACCTAGGTTAGAAACACATTCAGTCCAGACAGATTCAACAATCCTCCTTTTATTTTTTACCCAAAATCAGGAGACTTCAAATTTCACACGAAAGTCACAAGCAAGAACACGTAGAGCAGTCTTCTTACACAAAACAAGATGATGCTTCTAGAGCATTCATTTCTTAACCTGATATAACAATGGTACACATAAGATATAAAATGACACGTACACTCAAAATATAATTAGCAAGATTATCCATAATAATCTGTGAATCAGTGAATGCAGAACAATACCCTTAGCTAACATAAGTAAATGTAACACACACATGCATATGCCTGAATCTGCTATTTAACTGTAAAATTTATAAAAATCACAAAAAGTCAATATTGTGGATCCTGTGCTTGCCATAGTGTGTATTTAATATATGTTTTCAGCATTATTCTATAATATCTGAGAATGTGTGTATATTTACTGTGGATTAGTTTGTTATAATGCTGGCATATTCAGTTTTCTCTCCAGCATTAATCTGAACTCGTGCTGCTCCAGCTGTGTTAATGTTATTTAATACAGAAAGTTTCAACATCAGGTACAGTCTGTGGAAAGACAGAAGAGGAAAATTATACATATAACACACAAACAGTGACAATACTGTGGCTGTTGGCATTGACTCTAAGAAGCAAGTAAAATCCTGTAAAAACGACATAACTCTCCAAATCTTCAAGACTTCTTTCTTTACACCCTGTGTTGTTCTGATAGAAGCAGCAGAAGATACTTTCCTATAACTCACTGTTCAATGAAAGCATGTGTGGTTCATGTGTGTTACCTGCAGTGTATCACAAATACAACTAAATCTCTAAAGGTAGAAACAAATCTGTTATAACTGTTATTTTACGTGTGCTAACCTGATCCTCCTGCTTTCCCTCACAGTCCTGATGTCCATCAGTAATCACGTTCTCTCCACATCTTCCTCCTAAAGAGAAAAGACCTCAGAAATCACACCTCTAGTGGATTGTAAGTGGTTTCTGTAGTAAGGTGTGGAGGCAGCTGTGCTGTCTGAACTCACACACAATAATACTGAGTAAAACAAAACAGTACTGGTTATGAGTGAAAGCAAACATTTACTTATTTGGATCAGAATACTTGTGAACAAACAGAGAGACAGACTGACTTCAGACATGCTGATATCTGACCAGAAACATGAGTGTCTGAGGGAGGGAAGGAGAGGATGAGTTGAGTGTCGTCTGCATAGCAGTGATATGAAAACCCATATGAGGATATGACCGCACCAAGAGATCGAATATAGAAGGAGAACAGGAGAGGACCAAGTACTGAGCCTTGTGGGACACCAATGGAGAGTCTGCGGGGAGCAGATGTGGATCCCCTCCATGTCAACTGATATGACCGACCTTCCAGGTAGGAAGCAAACCATTGCCATGCTGCACCACGAATTGCTAGGCTCATGAGGGTGGACAAGAGAGTCTTGTGGTTCACTGTGTCAAACACTGCTGAAAGGTCAAGGAGGATGAGGACTGAAGACAGTATGAGGACTGAGGACAGTAACAAGACAGTAAAAGTTTAACATGGCAAGCCGTCCCCTTAGAGCCGCCCCCTGCATCATATAAGTCTCCTGTATGGGAACATTTTGGGTTTGCAATCAGTTACAACTGCGATGGTGAAAAAAATGTTGAGAAAACAGTCAGTGTTTGTAGACATTGCTTGACGCGAGTGCCGTATGCTCATGGCAATACATCTAATATGATGAGTCATCTACGCTGTCATCACTCGGGGACTGATAGTACGCGGGTATGAAGCCCGTTTCCGCTCCGGAGAAAAACATTAAAAAGGAAACTGCGACTTTATATCTCACAATTCTGACTTTTTTCTGTGTGGATCTGTCTGTGTATAACAGTCGTGGGCCATTGTGTGTTAACCTACTGGAGTTTCAACTCAAATTAATCTGTTTAGTGAGTTATAAAGAATGCAGTGATAAAGCATCAATCATTCTCTATAAATAGGCTCTATAAGAACAACACTCAACTAGACGCTAGCGCGCGCTCGTTACCTGAAGTTAGTCACATTTCAGGTACTGAGTCAAAGTGGATCTCTAAATAGTGAGAGAAAAATAGTCAGAATTGTGCGATGTAACGTCGCGATTACCTTTTTTTTTTTTTTTTTTTTTTTTTTCCCATAGGTAAAGTGTTTGTTACCAAATAAAAGAGTATTCTTTCTTTGGATTTGGCAGTAGTATTTTTTTTTCCTGAACATAGCAAGTACCGAACCGAAACCAAGACCGTAAAACCGTGATACAAACCGAACCGTTACACCCCTATTAGACACCATGTTACAACTACATCTGAAAATAAAGAGCAATTGGAGAGAGTAATACTACAGAAATGCTTTAAGGTGATCAGTTTAAATAAGGCATAATGTAGGAAGTGAAGATGGTGGACACTGACAGAGTGACAGCAGAAAAAGGTGTGAAATTCATACGCATCTATTTACAGCTAAGACCAGCATGAGGAAGTGACATACAAGTTACAGAAAAATAACTTCTGTTAAGCTTTATATGAGTTGATAGTTGATAGAATCTATAGATAGATTTAGTAAGACAGAGATTGTGAGAGATGTAATTCAGTAAATAAATGTAATAATACAGATGTGTTTTTTCATTGCTGATGAAAAGTTTTGGCACCTAGAGGGAGGCTGCTGTGAGTTTGCTGTTTACCTTCCAGTGTTGTTGAGGATGATGCAGGTGGAGAGTTTGTTGTTTTACTCTGAAGCTGTGCTGATGGAGGTGCTGTGTCTGTTTTCCTTGAGTGTGTTGAAATTTCTCTTCTTCCCTCTGAAAAGACAAAACTTATTAAAACTAATGACTGTCTTTATCACTGTTAGTAATATGGCACATGACACTGGAGTAAAGCATGCTCACAGTCATTAATGAAAAAAATGTACCTTTAAAAGATAACCTGAAATGTCTTCTATCTTCCTGTACAGAACATCTGTATATTCCCTGGTTCTCTTCAGTCAGGTCTGATATGAGCAGAGAGAGGTTTCCTGGAGAGTTTTTACTGACCAGTTTGACTCTGTTTCTGTGATGTCCAGTCTGTTCAGGGTAAATTTCCTGAAAGTCATTGCTTCCATTAAACTCCCATTTTAGAGACTGTGGTTTGGCCTGTAGGTCAGTGCAGATGCAGGGCAGAACTACAGACTCTCCTGTGAACACAGTCACGTCCTCTTCCTCTGCCTTCTTCACCAGCTCACAGCCTGTAAACATAATTCAATTCAATTCAATTTTATTTGTATAGCGCTTTTAACAATGGACATTGTCACAAAGCAGCTTTACAGAAATAAATGGATTCACAAAAATATATTGTAAATATTTGAATTTATCACTGTGAATTTATCCCTAATGAGCAAGCCAGTGGCGACGGTGGCTAGGAAAAACTCCCCGAGATGATATCAGGAAGAAACCTTGAGAGGAACCAGGCTCAAAAGGGAACCCATCCTCATCTGGGTGCAACGGATAGTGCGATTATAAATAAATCCCTTCTATTATTGTGTACTATATGGACAAATAGTGCAATTGTGCAACCAATAAATTCATCACAGTTTTTGCAAGAAGTCCGGCTGGTTAAAATCTATCCACTGTCCACTGATGGAGTCCTGAGTATGAAGCTGCTCGTGGCAACTGCAGCCCCAAAGCCACTACAGCAATTGCAGTCCCAAGCCATTACAGTACAGCTCCCCATATGTGATCCCCAAGCCATCTCCACAGCCCCCAGGTGGCACCATCCCCAGCAATCCAAACGGTCCTTCAGGCCATTCATATGGGGCCACCTCCAGCAGCAGTGAGAGAACTCAACCGATGAGAACTCCAACCAGAAGTAGGGCATCAGGATGGGTCAGGCAGCGAGGAGGAGCAGAAGGGGCATCAGGATGGGTCAGGCAGCGAGGAGGAGCAGAAGGGGTCAGGATCACTGGCATCTCAGAAGTAGCATGTGTAGCTCGACAGAGAGTGAGGGAGAGAGAGAGAGAGATGGAGAGAAAGGAAGAGATTGTTAGGTGAGCTTTTGTCCTCTAATGGTTAAGCACGATGTACTTTGCATGCAGAGTGCAAGCAGGGACTCCGGCAAGACTAGCTATGACAGCATAACTAAAAGGGAGAGCCAGAAGCTAACACAGACATGAGGGCACCCTGGGACATAAGGCAGCCAGACACTCCACCGTCGACAAACCTGAGTGAACGTGTGGGAGTGGGGGGGCGACAGCATCCAAACATCCCAGTTCACCACAACACTCTATGCCTCTGAACCCTCCAGACCTGCCCCTGTACCTAAGAAAACTATTCACAAAAGGCTTGACTAATATGTTTTCAGCCTAGACTTAAACACTGAGACTGTGTCTGAGCCCCGAACACTAAGTGGAAGGCTGTTCCATAACTGTGGGGCTTTGTAAGAGAAAGCTCTACCCCCACCTGTAGCCCGCATTATTCGAGGTACCAACAAATAGCCTGCACCTTTTGATCTGAGTAGGCGTGACGGATCATAAAAGACCAAAAGTTCGCTCAGGTACTGTGGCGCGAGACCATTTAGTGCTTTATAGGTCAATAGTAGTATTTTATAATCAATACGAAATTTGATTGGGAGCCAATGTGGATGTGCAGTGTGGATAAGATAGGGGTGATGTGGTCATATCTTCTGGTTCTAGTAAGGACTCTCGCTGCTGCATTCTGGACTAACTGGAGCTTGTTTATGCATCTACTGGAACATCCAGACAGTGAGGCATTACAATAATCCAACCTAGAGGTAACAAAAGCGTGAACTAATTTTTCTGCATCATGTAGTGACAATATATTTCTTATTTTAGCAATATTTCTGAGATGAAAGAAAGCAATCCTAGTTATATTATCTACATGAGCTTCAAAAGAAAGACTAGAGTCGATAATCACACCAAGGTCTTTTACTGCTGCACATGATGAAACAGAAAGGTCATCCAGAGTTATTATGTAATCAGAAAGCTTACTTCTAGCTGCATGTGGTCCTAGTACAAGTACTTCTGTCTTGTCAGAGTTAAGTAAGAGAAAGTTAATAAGCATCCAGTTTCTAATGTCTTTTACACATTCCTCAACTTTATTAAGCTGGTGTCTGTCATCTGGCTTTGCTGAAACATACAACTGTGTGTCATCAGCGTAACAGTGGAAGCTAATACCATGCTTACGGATAATTTTGCCCAGAGGTAGCATATATAGAGAAAAGAGCAGTGGGCCTAAAACAGAGCCTTGCGGGACACCAAACTTTACCTTAGTATGAGAAGAGAAGTCACCATTTACATTTACAAACTGATAACGATCAGTCAAATAAGACCTGAGCCAGGAAAGGGCTGTTCCCTTAATGCCTACTACATTTTCTAGTTTATCGAGGAGAATAGCATGATCAGTGGTATCAAAAGCTGCACTAAGGTCAAGCAGCACCAGCAAGGAGACACAACCCTGATCAGAGGCCAGTAGTAAGTCATTTACAACTTTTACCAGTGCTGTCTCTGTGCTATGATGAGGCCTAAATCCTGACTGATACATTTCATGAATGTTATTCCTATGTAAGTATGAGCATAGCTGCTGTGCTACAACCTTTTCAAGGACCTTGGAGATAAAGGGGAGGTTTGATATTGGTCTATCGTTAGACAGCTGACAGGGGTCAAGATCAGGTTTTTTAATCAAGGGTTTGATAACTGCTAATTTAAAAGATTTAGGTACATAGCCAATGCTAAGGGAAGAATTGATTATCTTTAAAAGAGGTTTGATTGTTTCAGGAATTATCTGTTTGAGGAAACAAGTAGGTAAAGGATCTAGCATACAGGTTGATGATTTTGATGATGAAATTAGTGAAATTAGTTCAGTCTCTTCAAGGGGAGTAAAGCGTTGTAGTTGTTTATCTAATATTATCATATTATCATCTACAGGGTTAGTTATAGAACTGTCCGGTTTTAAATTAAGAGTCTGAATTTCTAGCCTGATATTTTCAATTTTACCATTGAAAAAATTCATGAAGTCATCGCTGCTATATAATGATTGTGTGTGTGTTTCTATTGTGGTCTTATTCCTAGTTAATTTTGCTACAGTATTAAATAAGAATCTAGGATTATTTCTGTTATCTTCAATTAGGGTGGAGAGATACATTGATCTAGCAGCACTAAGAGCTTTCTTATAGCTCAAAAGGCTCTCCTTCCATGCTATTTGAAATACTACCAATTTAGTTTGACGCCATTTACGTTCTAGTTTTCGAGTGGTCTGTTTTAAAGCTTGTGTGTGATCGCTATACCAGGGTGCTAGCTTTTTCTCCCTAATTATTTTTCTTTTAAGTGGAGCTACCTTATCTAGTGAGTTGCAGAACGTTGATTCAAACATAACATTTACAGCTAATAATAGAAGTACTGCAATTATTAAAATTTCCTGCTTGTAAATCACACATTTTCTGCTGCAAACCAGAAGAGATTTTTAAACAATGAGCCAATCACCTGTTTAAATTCTCTATATGAATCCAATATCAAGACTCTGATACACAATACTGAACCTGTACTGGCTTATTTTTATTTTAATAACTGCTAAATCATTAATAATGTATAATATCAGCTTTTATTATTGTATTTCAGCTAATGATGCTCTTACAATGGGACATAATAATTCCAGTTAAGATATACACCTTGCATAAAAACACTACTTATTAATATGTATAATTAATATGTATTAACTATTTATGGCATGTACTTTACCTTTGTCATGGAACTACACTTCCCAGCAGCCCCAGCACGTCACATGTCCTAATCACATTCACCTGTGTCTCGTTTCACCCTCATTAACACCCCTGTATAAGTTCTAGTGTTTGTGCAGCTCATTGTTAAGCTTTTGTTGTTGTTGTTGTGTGTGTCACAGCCAGAGGCCTGTTTCACGAAGCCGGTTTCGGTGGCTACTCAGGTAAGTCTGCGTTTAGTTTGAGTAAACTCTGCTTTTTCACTCTCAACAAGGTGGAGTGGTTTTTAGCGGGTTTCATCGCCATGGTAACGTACACTACACGGCTAACCTGCTCCGGAGCAGCTTTTATTCTGGGTAAGAGAACTCCAACCCAAACTGGACCAATCAGCTGTGAGCAAAGTGAGAGACCTTTGAGGCGGGAAAGTTAACCCTTTAGTGTTTGTAGCAATGGCTTCAGCGTTTGTGGAGAATCCTCTGGAGCGCAAATAATAAGAAAGCACTTGGAAGGGAAAGAATTTTTAGGGCCAGACACAATCCCCTGGATTTTCCTGATGACCATCTGGATGAAAGATATTGGGCAGATGGTGTAGTTTATCATGCCATACATATTAATATTTAATTTAAAGAAATTTATATTAAATGAAATTACATGAGTTGTTGGGGTTATAAGTTTTAATCGGTTTATTCTCATTGTGAGTCTATAAAAATAAACTTATTCATTTACACAATCAGTAATTTTCTCCAGCTTTAGCAGCTGCAACAGTGTTGCTTTTTTGCGGTTAGTGTAGGTTTAAATTCCTCATATTTCCGCATAATAATCTCTTGCTCTTCAGCCGGAAGTCTGCTCACCTGCTTTTTTCCATCTTGAACGCTATTGGCTGTTTGCTGCAAACGTCTGGCTTTTATGTGCACGCGCACGCTGAGTAAACCCTGATTCAGGGTTAAAACCTGGGTTTACTGAGAAAGTTGATAACCAGCGTCATCAAAGCTGTAACCTTTAATTAACCCGGGTTAGATCTGTTTGGTTTATGTAGGCTTATGTCAGTTGTAATGAAGGGATTATACAGGTGCCATGTAGCTCTATAAACACTACAGTGTTACCAAAATAAATCATAGATTAGACTGAGAAATGTCAAATCCAATCTGACAGCATTCCAAAGTTCAGATCAGTCTGATACCATAATCAGTATTTACTGTCATTTATAACTTGATACTGATGTCACAATATGACTCCTAGATTAATTCCCCTTTAGTTATGGTAAATGGAGAAGACTTTTTTTTTTTTTTACATATGTAACTATAATTCATTTGAAGACTTATTCACTGTGAACGGAGATTTGATATCAGCTTTTACTGTGTATTTAAATACTTTACCTTTAACATAAAGCCTGATGTCTTTGTGCTCATGTAATCCAGTGCTGCACCTGTAGACTCCCTGATCCTCTTCTCTCAGGTCAGATATGAGCAGAGACAGATTAGCAGGAGAAATGTTATTAAACAGCTGAAGTCTGCCACGGTAGTGTTCATCATTTAACATTTCTGTCAGATGTCCTGTTCTGTCGCTCATCCAGGTGAATTTCTGAGGTTTGGTGTGCAGGTCAGAGCAGGAGCAGGGTAACAGCACTGAAGCACCTTTGCATCGTGTGATTTCTACCAGCTTGTCACCAGAGAGAGCACAGCCTACAGAAACAAACATACAAAAACTCACAATGTACTGAATACAATATGAAGTACAACATTTCAAACTGAAATTTTATGAAAATACTTAAGCTTTAGTAAATTTATTTCCAAAATCATGAATTGTCTGTTTTACTACTACTGACTACTTAAGAATTATTAGTTCATATGAAAAATACACTTTGGGATAATTTGAGACTTGGTACATCCAGCAAGCAGATAATAAACATAATTATATATTTGTTAGGAGGCTCGGCACTAGGATGTATAATAGCATGGTGCAGGGCTGCTTGTCTGAGAGGACAGTATATGGTGTGGAGTGGAACCAGGTGCGGAGGCGGGACACCAAACGGCTCCGCCTGAAAAGCGCCTCGAGCGGGGAATGAACAAAGTAGGTTGTGTGCACTGTAGCGGTCTTCTCAGGTCCAAAAATTCATACCCGACCCGAATCATTTCTTGCCCGAACCCAACGTGCATAAATTAATTTTTTAAAAGAAAAACCCGACCCGAGACAGACCCGATGAAATTAGACCTGAGTCCGACCCGATCCGATGGCATTTATTTTCGAACCCGAACGTAAACGGCATTGTGTGCACAGCCTGCAGCCCCGCAGTCAGTCAGGATAAAAATCCCGCGGGGTTAGTGCAAAAAGCCTCTGCCAACAAGGTGGGCTGTTTATTGTAAATAGACACTCCGTGTAAGGGATCGGGTCTGATCGGGTCCATTTGGAAATAGCACATTTATTTTAAATTACCCGAGACCCGAGGCAACTAATAACGAACCCGACCCGTGTCTGAGGCACTTGTCGAAGTTTTGGACCCGAACCCGCTCGGGTCGGACCTCGGGATTTCGGATCCAAGTGAAGACCTCTGGTGCACTGATCCATAGCGTTAGCCAGTGAGCTAACTCTGGGGGTAGTAGGGGCGAGGGTGGTAGTGCTGATGTGGTTCTGTGAGGGGTACAGGGTTAGGAAACTCGGAGCCATGTTACAAATACATCTGAAAATAAAGAGCACTTGGAGAGAGTAATACTACAGAATTGCTTTAAGCTGATCAGTTTAAATGAGGCGTAATGTAGGAAGTGAAGCTGGTGGTCACTGACAGAGGGACAGCAGAAAAAGGTGTGAAATTCACACGCATCTATTTACAGCTAAGATCAGCATGAGGAAGTGACGTACAAGTTACAGGAAAATAACTTCTATTACACTTCATATGACATACACTGTAAGTATTATAGGGATGTAAAATAATCTCACTGTAGAATCCTCCTTATTCATTAGCCCACCTCTCTTCCTCAGTACATTTTAGACTGAAGTTAATCAGGAAGAAAAATCCTGTAGTAAGTAAAGTTGTTGTTAATTAAAACTCTAAATGATAAACATTTTACAGTGTTTGGTTTGGTTGTTCAGGAACAGGGCTGAACTACGGCCTACTGTAAACCCAGTCTGGACAGAAAGCACATGAACTAAACACAAAGCAGCTGAACTAAGAACTGGCTAATATTCTCTCTCCTTTCTGTAATAGAAAATAGAAAATAACTTCACTCACCTGCAGCGACGTGAACCACAACAGACAAAAGATACAAGCACTTCATCATTACTGATTCTTCTGCACACACTCCAATCCCTCAAGGTGAAACACACACACTGTCACACTTCCTGAGTGTCTCTCTCTTATATAGTCTGTTTTTTAGGAAACCGCAACAACGCTATGTCATTTCTCTTTTTGGAAAATTTTTTCATCACTCTTTCCATAACCTGATTTATTTTTATATGCAGTATTAATAGCTATTCATATTTTCTCATGTGGTGGTTTCATCACAGTATCATGATTGTTATCTGTCTTAGGTGTCATTTTCTCAATGCTTGTAATGCTTCTTGCCTTTGCTTTAAATGAAATTGTACCTAAATAAAGAAATGAATGCAGTCGTGGCCTAATGGTTAGAGAGTTGGACTTGTAACCCGAAGCTGAACCTGAAGGTTGTGGGTTTGAGTCTCAGGTCTGGTAGGGATTGTAGGTGGGGGGAGTAAATGACCAGCACTCTCCTCCACCCTTAATAGCATGACTGAGGTGAGACCCTTGAGCAAGGCACCAAACCCCCAACTGCTCCCCAGGTGCCGCAGTAAAAAAAGGCTGCCCACTGCTCCGGGTGTGTGTTCACTACTGTGTGTGTGTGTGCACTTGGATGGGTTAAATGCAGAGCACAAATTCTGAGTATGGGTCACCATACTTGGCTACAGGTCACTTCACTTAAGTTACTTTTATTATTTCAAATTTGTACAGTTTCTCCTCACCTTAAGCTTGATTTTAAGGGCTGTTTCTGTACTTGTTCAGTGAAGTTTGTGAGATGACCCCTAGGAAGCCTGAGGGATCAAGTCAACACAGCAGTAGACTTTAGGAGCCAAACTTGTTCTGAACAAATTGCAATGTGACACAGCTTCCTTTTCAATTCAATAAAAATGACCAGTGACACTTTTTATAAATCTTCAAAAAAAAAAAAAAAAGCACTACAAAAGCTAATAGCAATAATAATTAGAATTTAACATAAATTGTGACTTTAGTGAGTATATTAAAAGCAAAACTGGGAATGAGCTGCAACATTAACTTCACTAATTTCAACACATGAACTCTAGTGTTTGGGATTGTTTGAATTCTAGTGTCCATCAGTATATGGTTAGTTTATATAATTATTTATTTATTCTTTGAATATGGAGCTCTGGTTAAGTGCCTAAGTGGCGGCATCTTGTGCCATAAAGCTGCTACTACAGCTGGTCTACAGATAATTGCTCATTAGAGATCTAAATCTACATCCAGATTTCTGCAGAAAGAAGAAAGAAGGCCTTTATTGTCTCATACATGTACAGGACAATACAATTATTTTCCTTCACATATTGGTAGGAATTTGGAGTAGAGAAGTTTTGTGTTAAAATAAACTATCTGTTATGCTGCATTACTTTCTAGCTCTGACTGACAGATTTTTTCTTAGTGGAAGATTGTAACTGGTAATAAAATAAATAAACTAAGTACAAACTAAAACACATTCAAGGCAAGATTTTAAAAATAAATAAATAATAAAAACCTCTAGAAAACAAGAATTTAGCATGCAGAACACAACAGCTAATAACTTCTCATGAAAACAAATGCTAAGCAACTAAAGAGAAAAAACACAGAACTTATAAATGGGAACCAATCAGAAGAAACACAAGACAGGTGTGTACAGGAAATCGGTGGAACAACCAAGGAAGAAATTCATACTATGAGAGAGATGCCCTCTGCTGGTCTGGTAGGGAATTGTCCACAGTCACAAATGGAGTGATCTTTTCTGTTTTTAATGAATTTTGTTTGTGTCACAGTATCTATGTAAATTGTGCAAAATTGTCCTACTCTTGCACATTTTGCTTCATTTTATTCTACTTAGAATAATCTGATTCAGTTTTACTAAAGTAAAGTTGTAGTGTTTTAATTTGCTTATACCACAGATATTTGGCAACAATTACAGTTTTCATTTAGTAAAGAATGACATGTACTTTTATCAGTTTATAGTTACATTTAATATTGTGGAACACCTATGAAACAATTTAGTTCCTGTTAACCCTTATGTTATAGCAACTACCCTGCTGAAAATCCAGCCTGTTCTGACCAGTTTTCAGCTACCAAAACACAGTCAGAGCTGCTCAAGCTAGTAGACTATCTTTACTAGCTAGTTTGATTTAAATTACAGCCAGCACTGCTGCCAGAGCTACTGTTATAGAAAATTAATCAGCACCTTTTGACCAATCAAATTAGAGAATTCAATGCATACCATAACAGTACAGCAACATAATTACAAATAAAAGAAAAAGTAACCATAAACATGAATTTTGTCCAAGTGAAACTACACATTCTAGCTCGAATGCTAGATGCTGCCATATCGCTTATAATGACAATCATCATTAACAAGCTTTCTGAAATAGCTGTCCTTTTGCACTCCAATTATAGGCATCAGCCATTCACTAATGAATAATAGAATAATGATTCGCAATATAATATTTAAAACATTTAAATATTAATATAATGAGATAATCTAATATTTCCACTGAATGTTTGGCCCTAATTAATATTATGACACTCTTATGACACTGTAGTAAGTAAAGTTGTTGTAAATGATAAACAGCAGTCGTCTTCAGGAGACAAACTTGTTCTGAAGATATTGCTCTGTGAAAAAAAATTGCTTTTCAATTCAATTGAAAAAAGAAATTACACAGAACTGATTGTTTGGCTCAACAGCCATTACGTATAAATATAAATAGATTAGACTCAAAAAATGTACATTTTTAGCTTAACATACATTAGTGTGTGCAACACAAAAATATCATTTACAAGGTGACCTGAAGAGTGTGCATAAAATGAACAAAAGAACGTGAGTCACATCAGCTATGATTATATTTAGGTTAAGGTTAAGTAAATCTAACATGAAATTTGAAGTGTGACTGTGAACGATGTGATATGCAAATATCCAGTGAAAAACTTGGGACCATTTTCTGAAGCGCAACGTGGTGAAGATGGTGAAAACCTTTTCAGATAAACTCTCTTTAAATAAACGAAGTAAAATATCAGAGTTTGTCTTTTTAACATCAATTAACACTTGTTTAATGAGTTAGTGGTCAAGGGGTGCTTTTTAAACTGAATTTTTGAATTGCTACAAATGTTGGTACTTCATCAATTATTTGCATGTGTGTTTCATAAGTATATGTACATGCATTGAGTAACAAGGTTTTTTTTTCCAGAGTAGTATTGCAATCTGTCAAAAAACAAAATATTTCATTTTTGTATTAATTGTCTGAAAAGGCTTTTTGTAAACTTTTGTTGAATGAAGTGATATTATTTTCTTATTGAGCTGTACTCAAATCATTATGTGTTTTTTAACTATTCTATTGCAACTTCTGTCCAAAAATAAGGAAAAAATGCTTTTTGTGCTAATTGTCTGTGTTTATTTTAAGATATCGAAAGTTTGGAAGCAGTGCAGTAAGCAGACCAGTTTTATTCAGTACCTAGGTTCAACTCAATTAATTACCTTGTGTTAATGTAAAGGAGCTACAGAAAAAGCTTAAATGTTAACTTGAATCAGCTTGCAATTACTTGGTAGATTCTATTGGTGTTACATTTTTTAAGTAAAAAATGCTGTGTGAACTCGTGTTTATGTGTACATAACAAAGGTTTTCTTGTTAATTTTACTTAAACTTAAAATCAGTGGAACAATCAAGGAAGAAATTCATACTATGAGAGAGATGCCCTCTGCTGGTCTGGCAGGGAATTGTCTGTGGTGACAAATACAAAGTGATGTTTTCTATTTTTAATGACTCTTCTTTGTGTCACAGTATCTATGTAAATTGTGCAAAACATCATATTCTTTTACATTTTGCATCATTATTATGGTTTCTGTTTAGAACACTGGGTTCTTTTTTTTTTAAGGGCATCGAACTATTTAAGTTTTGATTTGTTTGATTCACCACTCCAGAAACCCTGTAGGATTTTAGGAGCAGTGTGTAGAAAACCGGATCTCTGCATTAACCTGCTTTATTGATTTATTTTGTTTGTTATTTTTGTCTATATTACAGTATATATTTTTGTCAATAAGAAGATTAACAATTTACCTTCCTATAGCCTACCACGTCAAGTAAGGAACAAAACAAGATGAGATGTGCAATTATAGGAAAATAATCAACGTCGGAGTGGTATCATGCTGTTTTCCTAAAGTATGTGCCATAATGTTTTGTTCTGCTTATTACAGAAAGGCATGTTGTACTTTTAAAAAAAAAAAGTTATACAAAAGTTATAAAGTTTATATAAAGTTACCTGTTATCTAATGCAGGTTTTGTGTTTAGATGTGTAAAAAGCCATTGCTGTCTCAGAAAAAGATCAAAGAATGAAGTTTTTTTTGCAGAATATGGAAAGTTTGATAGAGAGTGGTTCAGCAGAGTTGTGTGGAGTGATGAATCATGCTTTGAGTTGCATGGTGATGCTCCAGAGAGGGCTTCAAAGATCTGATGAGAAATACAATAGTGGAAGCATCTCTATCACAGTTAAGCATGGAGGAAGAGGTGTCATGGTGCTGCTGGTACTGATGAGCTGCTTCACTGTGAAAAGTAAATTAATGTTTTGGAATACAGGAGAATACGTCAGAAAGGCTTGCTTCCCAAAGGTTGTTTTCTGAAGAGGAATGATCAGATGTTATTTTTCAGCAAGACAATGCTCCTGCCCACACTGCAAAGACCACCAAAAAGTGGCTTGAGAGCAAGTCCATCAGGCTCATGTTTTGGCCTGGTCAGAGTCCAGATTTGAGCCATGTAGGGAATAATTGGTCTCACATTAAACATAAACTAACCAGGAAACATTTTCAACTACTCCTCAACTGTTTGAAGCCATCAACATTGAATGGAACAGCACTGACTCTTCTTTCTGCAATATACACTTAGGTGCGGAAGTATTTGGACAATGACAGAGTTTTTGTGATTTTGCCTTTATATTCCACCACAATGGATTTGAAATAAAACAATCAAGATTTGATCGAAGTGTAGACTTTCAGCTTCACTTTAAGAGGTTCCACAAAAATATGGCATTTACCATTTTGGAATTACAGCCATTTTTAAGCAAAGTACCTCCATTTTCAGGGGCTCAAAGGTATTTGGACAATTGACTGACAAGAAGTTAATTGACCAGGTGTGGTCCATTCCCTCATTACTTCAAGACAAATGAAGCAGATAAAAGGTCTGGAGTTGATATCAGGTATTGAGTTGGCATTTGGCAGCTGTTCGACTGGTGCTACCAATATGAAGTCCAAGGAGATCTCAATGCAAGTGAAGGAGGCCATCATTAGGCTGAAAAAACAATATAAATCTATAAGAGAGATAGCAAAAACCTTAGGTGTGGCCGAATCAACAGTTGGGTACACTCTTAAAAAGAAAGAAAGCACTGGTGAGCTCAACAACATCGAAAGGCCTGGAAGACCACGGAAGACAACTAAAGTGGATGATCGCAGAATACTTTCCTTGGTGAAGAAAAACCACTTCACAATATCAACAGAAGTCAAGAATACTCTGGAGAAAGTAGGAGTATCATTGTCAAATTCTACAATCAAGAGACGCCTTCATGAATGTAAATACAGAGGGTTTACAACAAGGTGCAAACCACTGGTAACATTCAAAAAAAGGAAAGCCAGATTAGACTTTGCCAGAAAACATCTAAAAAAGCCTCCCATGTTCTGGAATAAGATTCTTTGGACTGATGAAACCAAGATTAACTTGTACCAGAATGATGGGAAGAGAAAAGTATGGTGAAAGAAAGGAACAGCTCATGATTCAAAGTATACCACATCATGTGTCAAACATGGTGGAGGCAGTGTTATGGCATGGGCATGTATGGCTGCCAATGGAACGGGCTCACTGGTGTTTATTGATGATGTGACTGGGGACAGAAGTAGCAAGATGAATTCTGAGGTGTATAGGGCTATACTCTCTGCTCACATTCAGCCAAATGCTACAAAACTGATAGGACGCTGCTTCACAGTGCAGGTGGATAATGACTCGAAACATACTGCGAAAGCAACTCGAGACTTTTTGAAGGCAAAGAAATGGAATATTCTTCAATGGCCAAGTCAGTCGCCTGATCTCAACCCAATAGAGCATGCTTTTCACTTACTGAAGACAAGACTAAAGGCAGAAAGACCCACAAACAAGCAGCAACTGAAGGTGGCTGCAGTGAAGGCCTGGCGAAGCATCTCCAGGGAGGAAACTCAGAATTTTAGTTTTGAGAACATGGGCTCCAGACTTCAGGCAGTCATTGACTGCAAAGGATTTTCATCCAAGTATTGAAATTATGGTTATATTTACAATTATGTCACTTTGTCCAAATACCTTTGAGCCCCTGAAAATGGAGGTGCTTTGCTGAAAATGGCTGTAATTCCTAAATGGTAAATGCCATATTTTTGTGGAACCTCTTAAAATAAAGCTGAAAGTCTACACTTCATTTTTGTTTTATTTCAAATCCATTGTGGTGGTATAAAAAGGCAAAATCACAAAAACTCCATCATTGTCCAAATACTTCCGGGCCAAACTGTACATACATAGATACATATACATATAATATATATGTAATTGTATTGAATTAACTTTGTTGGCAGTAATTTATCAGGCTTTTCTAGCAAACAAACCAATTAACCTTACCTATTTTTGGTGAAATTGTACATGAACAGTAGGTCTATGTTCAAGTGTTCATTTGTAGCAGAGATGTATATCTTGCTTGTATAAAAACATGATTAATCTAACATAAATTTTTGTTATCTATTAAGCAAAAACTAAAATGCGTTAGACTGTGCCCTGCTCTCCTCTATACTGATATACAGTGAAAACAATACTCCTCTATCCATAAAATTAAATTAGTACCAGATGTACTTTCAGTGGTATGTTTCCATGACTTGCGTACATGGCTTTTATTTCATTTCTAAAATTAAAGAATTGTGTTTATTGGAATTATTCCAGTTGTGTGTTATAACTTACTGTTGCCATTTTTGTTGAGGTTGACATAAAGTAAGTAGGACCCTTGTAAAGTATGTAACTATGGTTCTGTGAACTCTGGATAACCAGAGTAAATGCAAATAGGCTCCAGTAAAAGAAGTCCATATGACAGTGATATTTATTGCAGATGCTGACATAAAACACTTTGTGACTGTTGAATGGTCTCAGCACACACACACACACTTGGAATTTCTGAGCCACTATGAGACACTCAGCATGTCAGAGTAACCGCATGATTGAGGCCAGGGCAGCATGGGGGCTGAGGGGAAAACGGCTGCTTCCTTTTTCTCACAGAGTCAGTTAACTGACATTGTGCCATGCACAGAGAATACTGTGTAATACTCCACAATCACCAAGGACACTGTCATATTTTTACATTTGGCTACATACGGCATATAGTAGTCTTTTTACACAAAAGAGTATGATGGTAAAAAACTTCTAAAACATTAATTGCTTAGCCTAGTATAAGAATGGTGTGCATATGAAAAAAAATGACATGTACACTCAAAATATAATAACCAAGATTATCCATCCAGTTTTATCCAATTTTTTTTATCCATTAACAAAGTGAATGCAGAACAATATCCTTAGCTAACATAAGTAAATGTAACACAATCCTCTGGATGAATCTGCTGAATTTGCTTTTTATAGTACAAAAAAAAAATTACATATATAAATGTATATATATTTACTTTGGATTGGCTATAATGTTGGCATATTCAGCTGTCTCTCCAACGCTGATCTGGACCCGTTCTGCTCTGGCTGTGTTAATGTGGGTTATATTACAGTAAATATCATCAGGTACAGTCTGTGAAAAGACAGAACATGAAAATTATACATATAACAAACATAAAAATTCTGTGCCTTTTACCATTGACTCCAAAAAGCAAGTAAAGTCCTGTAAAGACGACACAAACTTCCAAATCTGACTTCTTTCTTTACACCATGTGTTGTTCTGATAGAAGCAGCAGAAGATACTTTCCTATAACTCACTATTCAGTGAAAGCTTGAGTGGTTCATGTGTGTTACCTGCAGCACATCACAAATACAACTAAATCTCTAAAGCTAGAAACAAATCTGTTATAACTGATTATTGTAGAAGCCATGCAGAACTGAATGGAGATCAAATTAAGAACACAGTAGGACTCAAGGACTTAAAGATGTCAAATAATAATTAAAATGCAGCTGAACCCAGGCCTGCATGTACACTAACCCGATCCTCCTGCTTTCCTTTACAGTCTGGACATCCTTCAGTAATCATGTTCTTTCCACATCTTCCTCCTAAAGAGAAAAGACCTCAGAAATCACACCTCTAGTGGTAACTACAGAATTTCACTATTTGAAGTAATCAGGTAAAGTGTGGAGGCTGCTGTTCTGCTTCAACTCACATACATTAACACTGAGTGATGCAAAGAGCCACATTTTAAACTTTATTTTGCAGGGATTATTGGACGTGAAAGTATCTTACTGAATTACTGACTGACTTATTTAGTTCCTGACTAATTGTAAGTAAATTTATAAAAATTGTAACTATATTGCCTTGATCTGATGCCCAGTATAAAAAATGGGTAAATTATTAAAAAAAAAAAAAAAAACACAAATTTTAAATCTGAATGTGTGTGTGTGTGTGTACCTCTACATCTCCAACAAATAAATGCCACTACACCGGGTATCACCAACAGTAAAACCGCCATAATGCCAAAAACTGTAATAAAACACCAAAAATGTTAATAAATGTTATAATACAGGTGTGTATTTTCATTGCTGATGAAAAGTTTTGGCACCTAGAGGGAGGCTGCTGTGAGTTTGTTGGTTATCTTGTTCCAGTGTTGTTGAGGATGATGCAGGTGGAGAGTTCGTTGTTTTACTCTGAGGCTGTTCTGATGGAAGTGTTGTGTCTGTTTTCCTCAGGTGTGTTGAAGTTTCTCTTCTTCCTACTGAAAATAAAGACAAAACCAATTAAAACTAATGACTGTTTTTATCACTGTTAGTAATATGGCACATGACACTGGAATAAAGCATGCTCACAGTCATTAATGAACTCATTATGTAAAGTGTGTTATGTAGATTTTGTCTAACTGTAAATTAGAGCAAGTTTGGTTTTAATGTTTCATGTCATATTAAACTATGATGTATTAGATATTAACATAAATTTAATCTGATATAGCTTAACATTACTACTGACAAAAAGTGACAGTGACACCTACTGAAGCCTTTATTAATGTTTATGTAGGCTTATGTCAGTTGTAATGAAGAGGTTATACAGGTGTCATGTAGCTCTAATCACTACAGTGTAAACAAAATAAATCATAGATAAGACTGAGAAATGTGTCAAATCCAAGACTTTTTTTTTAAATATATGTAACTATAAATCAATTTAAGAGATCAAGTCTGCCTTCAAAGTGAATATCAGCTTTTATTGTGTATTTAAATGCTTTACCTTTAACATAAATCCTGATGTCTCTGTGTTCCTTCTCAGTGCTGCACCTGTAGACTCCCTGATCCTCTTCTCTCAGGTCAGATATGAGCAGAGACAGATTAGCAGGAGAAATGTTATTAAACAGCTGAAGTCTGCCATGGTAGTGTTCATCATTTAACATTTCTGTCGGATGTCCTGTTCTGTAGCTCTCCCAGGTGAGTTTCTGAGGTTTGGTGCGCAGGTCAGAGCAGGAGCAGGGTAACAGCACTGAAGCACCTTTGTGTCGTGTGATCACTACCTGATTTTTCTCACCAGAGAGAGCACAGCCTACAGAAACAAACATACAAAAACTCACAATCTATTGAATATAATATGAAGTAAAACATTTCAAAATGAAATTTTATGAAAATACTGATGATTCAGTACATTTAATTCCAAAATCATGATGTGTGTCTGTTTTACTACTACTTACTGCTTAAGAATTATTAGTTCATATGGAAAATATATTTTAGGATAATTTGAGAATTGGTACATGAAGCAAGCAGATAATTATGTTTATTTGTTTATATTTTGTGTAGTTAGGATTGTACTATATTTTAGTGTTGGGTTTGATTAGGAAAGGTTCACCTCACCAAAATAAAGCTCACAGCCGATGGTGAGAGTAAAAAACAAGTCATGAGGTTGAAGGAATTGTCCAGTTTGTCATTAAGAGGTTTATTAAACACACAGGGTCAGTAGTGGAACATCATCAGCTGGACTCAAAACCCTTAATCTCTTGTTTCTCAGCCCAGTTCCTAACTACTATGTGTTACACTATCTAGTGATCATGTGTGTATTTTTCTTTTAAATCCCAGAGAGGCACTAGTAGTTAGACAGCTGTGGTTAGACACCATGTTACAACTACATCTGAAAATAAAGACCACTTGGAGAGAGTAATACTAAAGAATGTGCAAATTTCTTTAAACTGATCATTTTCCTGTTTTTAATAATTACTTACACACATTTCTCAATACTATGTTCACTTTTTCAAAAATCTTCACACAGTTGGCTTTACCAGATTGCAGCTCAGTACAGCAGTTAACCTCACATCCATAATGCACTATAACTATCGAAACACTTCATACATGCCTCTAAACCAACTCATTCTACCACAACACTAGCAAAGGATCCCTCTCTCTCAACAACATATACCTGGAGTATACCAGAAATACACCCTGGATTGTACACTAGTCAACTGCAGGAACCACACACACATACACAGTCATAACAAGGAGCTATTTATCTTAGCCAGTTCACCTACTGGCACATTTTAGGAGGAGGGAGGAGACTGGAGGAAACCCACATGGCCATCGGGAGAACAAGCACAGAAACTCCACACAGATGGGACCCCGAGCTCAGGATTGAAGCGGGGACCCTGGAGCTGTGAGGAGACAACGCTACCCACTGCATCACCACGCTGCTCATAGGGCCATAGGTTTCCCCTTTTGTATAGATGGTAATGAAGTGAAAAACAGAACACCTGGGTAAGGCTAAATTGGAAATCAGCTGTGACCATTTATTTATTTATTTGTTTGTTCTTATCAATTGTAATATTTTTATAAAATGTACCACTTTGTTTGCTTTTGATCTTGTATTGAGTAGTTTGGAAAACTGTAGGTGAACATATTGAAAATAATTTGTAGATACACAGAATTTTGTTGGAGGTTGAGTTTGATTGAGAAAAGAATTCGGAATTTTGAAAGCTGAGGTTATTCAATCCTTTTTGTGACAAAGCAATAAAAATTGATACACAGTTCAGTTCATATAGACCGCTAATATGTAAATAAGGCGTAATGAAGGAAGTAAAGCTGGTGGTCACTGACAGAGGTACAGCAGAAAAAGGTGTGAAATTCACATGCATCTATTTACAGCTAAGAGCAGCATGAGGAAGTGACGTACAAGCAGGGGCGCCGTAACGGGTGGGGGGGTTTGATGGTTGGGGGGATTAGGACGATTCTAAGGGCCCTGGTCACACAGGGGGCCCAGCAGAACCACATACTTGGGCGTATGAAATGAAAGCACCCCTCTGTGCCAAGAGCGTGTGTGTCCCCTTAAGACGTTGGTGGGTTATTCAGAAACGCGGCACTTCACTGAACTTCGTGCATCATTCAGGTAGATGGCAAGACTCAAGAGATGGCGCAGCCAAAATCAGGATACCAAAAGAGGAAAGAAAAGCACGAAAAAGAGGAGAGAGCGAGACAGGGAAGACAGCTAGTCACCCAGTTTTTCAAAAAAAAAAAAAAAAAAAAGGTGATTTATTGTTCCCCATTTTATGTTATGATTCTGAAGCTAGTCTTTATGAAGCTGTTTTATTTAACATAAAATAGAAATTCTCTCAGTTACTCACCCCGATGTTTATCCACTGGAAGTTGTAACAATATTTCCATGCAATCGAACAATAGTAATGGAGCAGCATTCATAAAAAGATGAAAAATAACCAAGCAACAATAAAACTGCTCTAGTGATGTATATTCAAGTTGTACTGTTTACAGTATATAGTTATTTGTATATAGTTATAAATGCATAATTTCAGTTAATTGAATGAACTGTTCAAATGTAGTTCTTTATTGTCTCTCATTGAATATGCAATAGTTCTAATGCTTATTGATATTGAGTGTTGCTACATGTGGCAAGAAGATAAGATAATTGGGGGATGGGGCCTTGGGGCCTGGAGTACAAATTAGCCAGGGGGCCCAGAAACCCTAGCGGTGCCCCGCGTACGAGTTACAGGAAAATGACTTTTCTATTACACTTTATATGAGTTATTATAGATACATTCAATAAGATGGAGATTGTGAGAGATGTAATTCAGTAAATGTGTAAAAACATACACTGTAAGTATTACAGGGATGTAAAGTAATCTCACTGTAGAATTCTCCTTATTCATTAGCCCACCTCTCTTCATCAGTACATTTTAGACTGAAGTTAATCAGGAAGAAAAAATCCACATGTTCAAAGCTGAACATGTCTAAATAAGGACATTAGCACAAGGCATCATGTGTATGTTTACCTTGCATATAAAGATTACCGCTGTCTTTGGGCACTTTAACTAGAAATACATGCTAGTCTTGAAATTCAGAATTTTACCAACATAACATTTACAGTTAATAATAGAAGTACTGCAATTATTAATATTCCCTGCTTGTAAAACACAACATTTTCTGCTGCAAACCAGAAGAGATTTTTAAAGAATGAGCCAATCACCTGTTTAAATTCTCTATATGAATCCAGTATCAGGACTCTGATACACAATACTGAACCTCTACTGCATTATTTTTATTTTAATAACTACTATAACTTTAATAATCTATAACATTGGCTGTAATTATTGTATTTCAACTAATGATGCTCTTACAATGGGAAATAATAATTCCAGTTACACCTTGAATAAAAACATTACGTATTAATATGTATAATTAATACATATTAACAATACATATTAATATGCTTATGTATGGCATGTACTTTAGCCTTGTCATGGAACTACACTTCCCAGCAGCCCCAGCACGTCACATGTCCTAATCACACTCACCTGTGTCTCGTCTCACCCTCATTAACACCCCTATATAAGTTCTAGTGTTTGTGCAGCTCATTGTTAAGCTTTTGTTGTTGTCGTTGTTGTGTGTGTCACAGCCAGAGGCCTGTTTCACGAAGCCGGTTTCGGTGGCTACTCAGGTAAGTCTGCGTTTAGTTTGAGTAAACTCTGCTTTTTCACTCTCAACAAGGTGGAGTGGTTTTTAGCGGGTTTCATCGCCATGGTAACGTACACTACACGGCTAACCTGCTCCGGAGCAGCTTTTATTCTGGGTAAGAGAACTCCAACCCAAACTGGACCAATCAGCTGTGAGCAAAGTGAGAGAACTCTGACGCGGGAAAGTTAACCCTTTAGTGTTTGTAGCGATGGCTTCAGCGTTTGTGGAGAATCCTCTGGAGCGCAAATAATAAGAAGGCACTTGGAAGGGAAAGAAATTTTAGGGACAGACACAATCCCCTGGATTTTCCCGATGACCATCTGGATGAAAGATATTGATATTGGGCAGATGGTGTAGTTTATCATGCCATACATATTACACATTTAATTTAAAGACTTTGATGTAATTTCATTTAATATAATATTTTGGGGTTGTAGGTTTTCAGTTTCTCATCGTGAGTCTATAAAAATAAACTTATTCATTTACACAATCAGTAATTTTCTCCAGCTTTAGCAGCTGCAACAGTGTTGCTTTTTTGCGGTTAGTGTAGGTTTAAATTCCTCATATTTCTGCATAATAATCTCTTGCTCTTCAGCCGGAAGTCTGCTCACCTGCTTTTTTCCATCTTGAACGCTATTGGCTGTTTGCTGCAAACGTCTGGCTTTTATGTGCACGCGCACGCTGAGTAAACCCTGATTCAGGGTTAAAACCTGGGTTTACTGAGAAAGTTGATAACCAGCGTCATGAAAGCTGTTAACCTTTAATTAACCCGGGTTAGAGCTGTTTGGTTTATGTAGGCTTATGTCAGTTGTCATGAAGAGATTATACAGGTGTCATGTAGCTCTATAAACACTACAGTGTTACCAAAATAAATCATAGATTAGACTGAGAAATGTCAAATCCAATCTGATAGCATTCCAAAGTTCAGCTCAGTCTGATACCATAATCAGTATTTACTGCCATTTATCACTTGATACTGATGTGTCACAATATGACTCCTAGATTAATTCCCCTTTAGTTATGGCAAGTGGAGTAGACATTTGTTACATATGTAACTATAATTCATTTGAAGACTTATCAAGTCTGCTTTCACGGTGAATATTTAAATGCTTTACCTTTAACATAAATCCTGATGTCCCTGTATTCCTTCTCAGTGCTGCACCTGTAGACTCCCTGATCCTCTTCTCTCAGGTCAGATATGAGCAGAGACAGATTAGCAGGAGAAATGTTATTAAACAGCTGAAGTCTGCCACGGTAGTGTTCATCATTTAACATTTCTGTCAGACGTCCTGTTCTGTCGCTCTTCCAGGTGAGTTTCTGAGGTTTGGTGTGCAGGTCAGAGCAGGAGCAGGGTAACAGCACTGAAGCACCTTTGTGTCGTGTGATTACTACCTGATTATCAGCAGAGAGAGCACAGCCTACAGAAACAAACATACAAAAACTCACAATCTACTGAATACAATATGAAGTACATTTCACAGTGAAATTTTATGAAACTACCTAAGCTTTAGTAAATTTATTTCCAAAATCATGAATTGTCTGTTTTACTACTACTGACTACTTAAGAATTATTAGTTCATATGGAAAATACACTTTGGGATAATGAGATTTGATGCATCCAGCAAGCAGATAATTGTTTATTATATATTTGTTAGGAGGCTCGGCACTAGGATGTATAATAGCATGGTACAGGGCTGCTTGTCTGAGAGGACAGTATATGGTGTGGAGTGGAACCAGGTGCGGAGGCGGGACACCAAACGGCTCCGCCTGAAAAGCGCCTCGAGCGGGGAACGAACAAAGTAGGTTGTGTGCACTGTAGCGGTCTTCTCAGGTCCTAAAATTCATACCAGACCCGAATCGACCCGAATCACTTCTTGCCCGAACTCAACGTGCATAAATTAATTTTTTAAAAGAAAAACCCGACCCGAGACAGACCCGATGAAATTAGACCTGAGTCCGACCCGACCCGACGGCATTTATTTTCGAACCCGAACGTAAACGGCATTGTGTGCACAGCCTGCAGCCCCGCAGTCAGTCAGGATAAAAATCCCGCGGGGTTAGTGCAAAAAGCCTCTGCCAACAAGGTGGGCTGTTTATTGTAAATAGACACTCCGTGTAAGGGATCGGGTCTGATCGGGTCCATTTGGAAATAGCACATTTATTTTAAATTACCCGAGACCCGAGGCAACTAATAACGAACCCGACCCGTGTCTGAGGCACTTGTCGAAGTTTTGGACCCGAACCCGCTCGGGTCGGACCTCGGGATTTCGGATCCAAGTGAAGACCTCTGGTGCACTGATCCATAGCGTTAGCCAGTGAGCTAACTCTGGGGGTAGTAGGGGCGAGGGTGGAAGTGCTGATGTGGTTCTGTGAGGGGTACAGGGTTAGGAAACTCGGAGCCATGTTACAACTACATCTGAAAATAAAGAGCACTTGGAGAGAGTAATACTACAGAATTGCTTTAAGCTGATCAGATTAAATAAGGCGTAATGTAGGAAGTGAAGCTGGTGGTCACTGACAGAGGGACAGCAGAAAAAGGTGTGAAATTCACACGCATCTATTTACAGCTAAGACCAGCATGAGGAAGTGACGTACAAGTTACAGGAAAATAACTTCTATTACACTTCATATGAGTTATTATAGATACATTCAATAAGACAGATTGTGAGATATAATTTAGTAAATGTGTAAAAACATACACAGTAAGTATTATAGGGATGTAAAATAATCTCACTGTAGAATCCTCCTTATTCATTAGCCCACCTCTCTTCATCAGTACATTTTAGACTGAAGTTAATCAGGAAGAAAAAATCCTGTAGTAAGTAAAGTTGTTGTTAATTAAAACGCTAAATGAAAAACATTTTGCAGTGTTGGTTTGGTTGTTCAGGAACAGGCCTGAACTACGGCCTACTGTAAACCCAGTCTGGACAGAAAGCACATGAACTAAACACAAAGCAGCTGAACTAAGAACTGGCTAATATTCTCTCTCCTTTCTATAATAGAAAATAGAAAATAACTTCACTCACCTGCAGCGACGTGAAACACAACAGACAAAAGATACAAGCACTTCATCATTACTGATTCTTCTGCACACACTCCAATCCCTCAAGGTGAAACACACACACTGTCACACTTCCTGAGTGTCTGTCTCTTATATAGACTGTTTTTTAGGAAACCGCAACAACGCTATGTCATTTCTCTTTTTGGAAAATTTTTTCATCACTCTTTCCATAACCTGATTTATTTTTATATGCAGTATTAATAGCTATTCATATTTTCTCATGTGGTGGTTTTATCACAGTATCATGATTGTTATCTGTCTTAGGTGTCATTTTCTCAATGCTTGTAATGCTTCTTGCCTTTGCTTTAAATGAAATTGTACCTAAATAAAGAAATGAATGCAGTCGTGGCCTAATGGTTAGAGAGTTGGACTTGTAACCCGAAGCTGAACCTGAAGGTTGTGGGTTCGAGTCTCAGGTCTGGCAGGGATTGTAGGTGGGGGGAGTAAATGACCAGCACTCTCCTCCACCCTTAATAGCATGACTGAGGTGAGACCCTTGAGCAAGGCACCAAACCCCCAACTGCTCCCCAGGTGCCGCAGTAAAAAAAGGCTGCCCACTGCTCCGGGTGTGTGTTCACTACTGTGTGTGTGTGTGCACTTGGATGGGTTAAATGCAGAGCACAAATTCTGAGTATGGGTCACCATACTTGGCTACAGGTCACTTCACTTAAAAGTTACTTTTATTATTTCAAATTTGTACAGTTTCTCCTCACCTTAAGCTTGATTTTAAGGGCTGTTTCTGTACTTGTTCAGTGAAGTTTGTGAGATGACCCCTAGGAAGCCTGAGGGATCGAGTCAACACAGCAGTAGACTTTAGGAGCCAAACTTGTTCTGAACAAATTGCAATGTGACACAGCTTCCTTTTCAATTCAATAAAAATGACCAGTGACACTTTTTATAAATCTTCAAAAAAAAAAAAAAAAAGCACTACAAAAGCTAATAGCAATAATAATTAGAATTTAACATAAATTATGTGACTTTAGTGAGTATATTAAAAGCAAAACTGGGAATGAGCTGCAACATTAACTTCACTAATTTCAACACATGAACTCTAGTGTTTGGGATTGTTTGAATTCTAGTGTCCATCAGTATATGGTTAGTTTATATAATTATTTATTTATTCTTTGAATATGGAGCTCTGGTTAAGTGCCTAAGTGGCGGCATCTTGTGCCATAAAGCTGCTACTACAGCTGGTCTACAGATAATTGCTCATTAGAGATCTAAATCTACATCCAGATTTCTGCAGAAAGAAGAAAGAAGGCCTTTATTGTCTCATACATGTACAGGACAATACAATTATTTTCCTTCACATATTGGTAGGAATTTGGAGTAGAGAAGTTTTGTGTTAAAATAAACTATCTGTTATGCTGCATTACTTTCTAGCTCTGACTGACAGATTTTTTCTTAGTGGAAGATTGTAACTGGTAATAAAATAAATAAACTAAGTACAAACTAAAACACATTCAAGGCAAGATTTTAAAAATAAATAAATAATAAAAACCTCTAGAAAACAAGAATTTAGCATGCAGAACACAACAGCTAATAACTTCTCATGAAAACAAATGCTAAGCAACTAAAGAGAAAAAACACAGAACTTATAAATGGGAACCAATCAGAAGAAACACAAGACAGGTGTGTACAGGAAATCAGTGGAACAACCAAGGAAGAAATTCATACTATGAGAGAGATGCCCTCTGCTGGTCTGGTAGGGAATTGTCCACAGTCACAAATGGAGTGATCTTTTCTGTTTTTAATGAATTTTGTGTGTGTCACAGTATCTATGTAAATTGTGCAAAATTGTCCTACTCTTGCACATTTTGCTTCATTTTATTCTACTTAGAATAATCTGATGCAGTTTTACTAAAGTAAAGTTGTAGTGTTTTAATTTGCTTATACCACAGATATTTGGCAACAATTAGTTTTCATTTAGTAAAGAATGACATGTACTTTTATCAGTTTATAGTTGCATTTAATATTGTGGAACACCTATGAAACAATTTAGTTCCTGTTAACCCTTATGTTATAGCAACTACCCTGCTGAAAATCCAGCCTGTTCTGACCAGTTTTCAGCTACCAAAACACAGTCAGAGCTGCTCAAACTGGTAGACCATCTTTACTAGCTGGGAAGTTCTCATAGAGAATTAATGTAAACGTTTGATTTAAATTACAGCCAGCACTGCTGCCAGAGCTACTGTTATAGAAAATTAATCAGCACCTTTTGTCCAATCAAATTAGAGAATTCAATGCATACCATAACAATACAGCAACATAATTACAAATAAAAGAAAGAAAGTAACCATAAACATGAATTTTGTCCAAGTGAAACTACACGTTCTAGCTCGAATGCTAGATGCGGCCATATCGCTTATAATGACAATATACATTATTAACAAGCTTTCTGAAATAGCTGTCCTTTTGCACTCCAATTATAGGCATCAGCCATATATATAATATTGTAATTATTTAAAAGTTAACATAATGAGATAATCTAATATTTCCACTGAATGTGTTTGTCTCTGTTGGCCCTATTAATATTATGACACTCTTATGACACTGTAGTAAGTAAAGTTGTTGGTAACGACACCTTTACTCTAAATGATAAACAGCAGTAGTCTTCAGGAGACAAACTTGTTCTGAAGGTATTGCTCTGTGAAAAAAATTGCTTTTCAATTCAATTGAAAAAAGAAATTACACAGAACTGATTCTTTGGCTCAACAGCCATTACGTATAAATATAAATAGATTAGACTCAAAAAATGTACATTTTTAGCTTAACATACATTAGTGTGTGCAACACAAAAATATCAATTACAAGGTGACCTGAAGAGTGCATAAAATGAACAAAAGAACGTGAGTCACATCAGCTATGATTATATTTAGGTTAAGGTTAAGTAAATCTAACATAAAATTTGAAGTATGACTGCGAACGATGTGATATGCAAATATCCAGTGAAAAACTTGGGGCCATTTTCTGAAGCACAACGTGGTGAAGATGGTGAAAACATTTTCAGATAAACTCTCTTTAAATAAACGAGGTAAATTATCAGAATTTGTCTTTTTAACATCAATTAACACTTGTTTAATGAGTTAGTGGTCAAGGGGTGTTTTTTAAACTGAATTTTTGAATTGCTACAAATGTTGGTACTTCATCAATTATTTGCATGTGTGTTTCATAAGTATATGTACATGCATTGAGTAACAAGGTTTTTTTTTTCCAGAGTAGTATTGCAATCTGTCAAAAAACAAAATATTTCATTTTTGTATTAATTGTCTGAAAAGGCTTTTTGTAAACTTTTGTTGAATGAAGTGATATTATTTTCTTATTGAGCTGTACTCAAATCATTATGTGTTTTTTAACTATTCTATTGCAACTTCTGTCCAAAAATAAGGAAAAAATGCTTTATTTTGTGCTAATTGTCTGTGTTGTTTATTTTAAGATATCGAAAGTTTGGAAGCAGTGCAGTAAGCAGACCAGTTTTATTCAGTACCTAGGTTCAACTCAATTAATTACCTTGTGTTAATGTAAAGGAGCTACAGAAAAAGCTTAAATGTTAACTTGAATCAGCTTGCAATTACTTGGTAGATTCTATTGGTGTTACATTTTTTAAGCAAAAAATGCTGTGTGAACTCGTGTTTATGTGTACATAACAAAGGTTTTCTTGTTAATTTTACTTAAACTTAAAATCAGTGGAACAATCAAGGAAGAAATTCATACTATGAGAGAGATGCCCTCTGCTGGTCTGGCAGGGAATTGTCTGTGGTGACAAATACAAAGTGATGTTTTCTATTTTTAATGACTCTTCTTTGTGTCACAGTATCTATGTAAATTGTGCAAAACATCATATACTTTTACATTTTGCATCATTATTATGGTTTCTGTTTAGAACACTGGGTTCTTTTTTTTTTTTTTTTTTTAAGGGCATCGAGCTATTTAAGTTTTGATTTGTTTGATTCACCACTCCAGAAACCCTGTAAGATTTTAGGAGCAGTGTGTAGAAAACCGGATCTCTGCATTAACCTGCTTTATTGATTTATTTTGTTTGTTATTTTTGTCTATATTACAGTATATATTTTTGTCAATAAGAAAATTAACAATTTACCTTCCTAAAGCCTACCGCGTCAAGTAAGGAACAAAACAAGACGAGATGTGCAATTATAGGAAAATAATCAACGTCTGAGTGGTATCATGCTGTTTTCCTAAAGTATGTGCCATAATGTTTTGTTCTGCTTATTACAGAATGGCATGTTGTACTTTTAAAAAAAGTTATACAAAAGTTATAAAGTTTATATAAAGTTACCTGTTATCTAATGCAGGTTTTGTGTTTAGATGTGTTAAAAAGCCATTGCTTTCTCAGAAAAACATCAAAGAATGAAGTTTTTTTGCAGAATATGGAAAGTTTGATACAGAGTGGTTCAGCAGAGTTGTGTGGAGTGATGAATCATGCTTTGAGTTGCATGGTGATGCTCCAGAGAGGACTTCAAAGATCTGATGAGAAATACAATAGTGGAAGCATCTCTATCACAGTTAAGCATGGAGGAAGAGGTGTCATGGTGCTGCTGGTACTGGTGAGCTGCTTCACTGTGAAAAATAAATTAATGTTTTGGAATGCAGGAGAATACGTCAGAAAGGCTTGCTTCCCAAAGGTTGTTTTCTGAAGAGGAATGATCAGATGTTATTTTTCAGCAAGACAATGCTCCACTGCAAAGACCACCAAAAAGTGGCTTGAGAGCAAGTCCATCAGGCTCATGTTTTGGCCTGGTCAGAGTCCAGATTTGAGCCATGTAGGGAATAATTGGTCTTACATTAAACATAAACTAACCAGGAAACATTTTTCAACTACTCATCAACATCGACTGAAGCCATCAACATTGAATGGAACAGCACTGACTCTTCTTTCTGCAATATACACTTAGGTGCGGAAGTATTTGGACAATGACAGAGTTTTTGTGATTTTGCCTTTATATTCCACCACAATGGATTTGAAATAAAACAATCAAGATTTGATCGAAGTTTAGACTTTCAGCTTTATTTCAAGAGGTTCCACAAAAATATGGCATTTACCATTTAGGAATTACAGCCATTTTCAACAAAGTACCTCCATTTTCAGGGGCTCAAAGGTATTTGGACAATTGACTGACAAGAAGTTAACTGACCAGGTGTGGTCCATTCCCTTGTTATTTCAAGACAAATGAAGCAGATAAAAGGTCTGGAGTTGATATCAGGTATTGAGTTGGCATTTGGCAGCTGTTTGACTGGTGCTACCAATATGAAGTCCAAGGAGACCTCAATGCAAGTGAAGGAGGCCATCATTAGGCTGAAAAAACAATATAAATCTAAAAGAGAGATAGCAAAAACCTTAGGTGTGGCCGAATCAACAGTTGGGTACATTCTTAAAAAGAAAGAAAGCACTGGTGAGCTCAACAACATCGAAAGGCCTGGAAGACCACGGAAGACAACTAAAGTGGATGATCGCAGAATACTTTCCTTGGTGAAGAAAAACCCCTTCACAATATCAACAGAAGTCAAGAATACTCTGGAGAAGGTAGGAGTATCATTGTCAAATTCTACAATCAAGAGACGCCTTCATGAATGTAAATACAGAGGGTTTACAACAAGGTGCAAACCACTGGTAACATTCAAAAACAGGAAAGCCAGATTAGACTTTGCCAGAAAACATCTAAAAAAGCCTCCCATGTTCTGGAATAAGATTCTTTGGACTGATGAAACCAAGATTAACTTGTACCAGAATGATGGGAAGAGAAAAGTATGGTGAAAGAAAGGAACAGCTCATGATTCAAAGTATACCACATCATGTGTCAAACATGGTGGAGGCAGTGTTATGGCATGGGCATGTATGGCTGCCAATGGAACGGGCTCACTGGTGTTTATTGATGATGTGACTGGGGACAGAAGTAGCAAGATGAATTCTGAGGTGTATAGGGCTATACTCTCTGCTCACATTCAGCCATATGCTACAAAACTGATAGGACGCCGCTTCACAGTGCAGGTGGATAATGACCCTAAACATACTGCAAAAGCAACTCAAGACTTTTTGAAGGCAAAGAAATGGAATATTCTTCAATGGCCAAGTCAGTCGCCTGATCTCAAGAGCATGCTTTTCACTTACTGAAGACAAGACTAAAGGCAGAAAGACCCACAAACAAGCAGCAACTGAAGGTGGCTGCAGTGAAGGCCTGGCGAAGCATCTCCAGGGAGGAAACTCAGAATTTGAGTTTTGAGAACATGGGCTCCAGACTTCAGGCAGTCATTGACTGCAAAGGATTTTCATCCAAGTATTGAAATTATGGTTATATTTACAGTTATGTCACTTTGTCCAAATACCTTTGAGCCCCTGAAAATGGAGGTGCTTTGCTGAAAATGGCTGTAATTCCTAAATGGTAAATGCCATATTTTTGTGGAACCTCTTAAAATAAAGCTGAAAGTCTACACTTCATTTTTGTTTTATTTCAAATCCATTGTGGTGGTGTATAAAGGCAAAATCACAAAATCTCCATCATTGTCCAAATACTTCCGGGCCAAACTGTACATACATAGATTCAATTCAATTCAATTCAATTTTATTTGTATAGCGCTTTTAACAATGGACATTGTCACAAAGCAGCTTTACAGAAATAAATGGATTCACAAAAATATATTGTAAATATTTAAATTTATCACTGTGAATTTATCCCTAATGAGCAAGCCAGTGGCGACGGTGGCAAGGAAAAACTCCCCGAGATGATATGAGGAAGAAACCTTGAGAGGAACCAGGCTCAAAAGGGAACCCATCCTCATCTGGGTGCAACGGATAGTGCAATTATAAATAAATCCCTTCTATTGTGTACTATATGGACAAATAGTGCAATTGTGCAACCAATAAATTCATCACAGTATTTGCAAGAGGTCCGGCTGGTTAAAATCTATCCACTGTCCACTGATGGAGTCCTGAGTACGAAGCTGCTCGTGGCAACTGCAGCCCCAAAGCCACTACAGCAATTGCAGTCCCAAGCCATTACAGTACAGCTCCCCATATGTGATCCCCAAGCCATCTCCACAGCCCCCAGGTGGCACCATCCCCAGCAATCCAAACAGTTCTTCAGGCAGTCCATATGGGGCCACCCCCAGCAGCAGCGAGCGAACTCAACCGATGAGAACTCCAACCAGAAGTAGGGCATCAGGATGGGTCAGGCAGCGAGGAGGAGCAGAAGGGGTCAGGATCACTGGCATCACTGGCATCTCAGAAGTAGGATGTGTAGCTCGACAGAGAGTGAGGGAGAGAGAGAGATGGAGAGAAAGGAAGAGATTGTTAGGTGAGCTTTTGTCCTCTAATGGTTAAGCACGATGTACTTTGCATGCAGAGTGCAAGCAGGGACTCCGGCAAGACTAGCTATGACAGCATAACTGAAAGGGAGAGCCAGAAGCTAACACAGACATGAGGGCACCCTGGGACATAAGGCAGCCAGACACTCCACCGTCGACAAACCTGAGTGAACGTGTGAGAGTGGGGGGGCGACAGCATCCAAACATCCCATTTCACCACAACACTCTATGCCTGTGAAACCCTCCAGACCTGCCCCTGTACCTAAGAAAACTATTCACAAAAGGCTTGACTAAACAAATATGTTTTCAGCCTAGACTTAAACACTGAGACTGTGTCTGAGCCCCGAACACTAAGTGTAAGGCTGTTCCATAACTGTGGGGCTTTGTATGAGAAAGCTCTACCCCCAGCTGTAGCCCGCATTATTCGAGGTACCAACAAATAGCCTGCATCTTTTGATCTGAGTAGGCGTGACGGATCATAAAAGACCAAAAGTTCGCTCAGGTACTGTGGCGCGAGACCATTTAGTGCTTTATAGGTCAATAGTAGTATTTTATAATCAATACGAAATTTGATTGGGAGCCAATGCAGTGTGGATAAGATAGGGGTGATGTGGTCATATCTTCTGGTTCTAGTAAGGACTCTCGCTGCTGCATTCTGGACTAACTGGAGCTTGTTTATGCATCTACTGGAACATCCAGACAGTAAGGCATTACAATAATCCAACCTAGAGGTAACAAAAGCATGAACTAATTTTTCTGCATCGTGTAGTGACAATATATTTCTTATTTTAGCAATATTTCTGAGATGAAAGAAAGCAATCCTAGTTATATTATCTACATGAGCTTCAAAAGAAAGACTAGAGTTGATAATCACACCAAGGTCTTTTACTGCTGCACATGATGAAACAGAAAGGTCATCCAGAGTTATTATGTAATCAGAAAGCTTACTTCTAGCTGCATGTGGTCCTAGTACAAGTACTTCTGTCTTGTCAGAATTAAGTAAGAGAAAGTTAATAAGCATCCAGTTTCTAATGTCTTTTACACATTCCTCAACTTTATTAAGCTGGTGTCTGTCATCTGGCTTTACTGAAACATACAACTGTGTGTCATCAGCGTAACAGTGGAAGCTAATACCATGCTTACGAATAATTTTGCCCAGAGGTAGCATATATAAAGAAAAGAGCAGTGGGCCTAAAACAGAGCCTTGCGGAACACCAAACTTTACCTTAGCATGAGAAGAGAAGTCACCATTTACGTTTACAAACTGATAACGATCAGTCAAATAAGACCTGAGCCAGGAAAGGGCTGTTCCCTTAATGCCTACTACATTTTCTAGTCTATTGAGGAGAATAGCATGATCAATGGTATCAAAAGCTGCACTAAGGTCAAGCAGCACCAGCAAGGAGACACAACCCTGATCAGAGGCCAGTAGTAAGTCATTTACAACTTTTACCAGTGCTGTCTCTGTGCTATGATGAGGCCTAAATCCTGACTGATACATTTCATGAATGTTATTCCTATGTAAGTATGAGCATAGCTGCTGTGCTACAACCTTTTCAAGGACCTTGGAAATAAAGGGGAGGTTTGATATTGGCCTGTAGTTGGACAGTTGACAGGGATTGAGGTCAGGTTTTTTAATCAGGGGCTTGATAACTGCTAATTTAAAAGATTTAGGTACATAGCCAATGCTAAGGGAAGAATTGATTATCTTTAAAAGAGGTTTGATTGTTTCAGGAATTATCTGTTTGAGGAAACAAGTAGGTAAAGGATCTAGCATACAGGTTGATGATTTTGATGATGAAATTAGTGAAATTAGTTCAGTCTCTTCAAGGGGACTAAAGCGTTGTAGTTGTTTATCTAATATTATCATATTATCATCTACAGGGTTAGTTATAGAACTGTCCGGTTTTAAATTAATAGTCTGAATTTCTAGCCTGATATTTTCAATTTTACCATTGAAAAAATTCATGAAGTCATCGCTGCTATATAATGATTGTGTGCGTGTTTCTATTGTGGTCTTATTCCTAGTTAATTTTGCTACAGTATTAAATAAGAATCTAGGATTATTTCTGTTATCTTCAATTAGGGTGGAGAGATACATTGATCTAGCAGCACTAAGAGCTTTCTTATAGCTCAATAGGCTCTCCTTCCATGCTATTTGAAATACTACCAAGTTAGTTTGACGCCATTTACGTTCTAGTTTTCGAGTGGTCTGTTTTAAAGTTCGTGTGTGATCGCTATACCAGGGTGCTAGCTTTTTCTCCCTAATTATTTTTCTTTTAAGTGGAGCTACCTTATCTAGTGAGTTGCAGAACGTTGATTCTAAACATTCAGTTGCCTGGTCAAGTTCTTCGGGATCAGACGGTGATCCAATCATGGTTGATAAATCTGGGAGATTACTGATAAAACTCTGTGCAGTTGTTGACGTGAACGTACGTTTGACACGGTGACGTGGCAAGGTGCATATACTATGATTAATACACATTTTAAATGAGATGAGGTAATGATCTGAGATAGCTTCAGACTGTGGACATGAGACTATATTTTCTATATTTAATCCGAATGTTAGTATTAAATCAAGAGTGTGACCACCACTATGGGTTGGTCCTATTACATTCTGATTAACCCCTACAGAATCTAGAATGGACACAACTGCTGTTCTCAGAGGGTCATCTGGATTATCAAAATGAATATTAAAGTCTCCAACAATTAATGCCTTGTCTAAAGAAACAACCAGGTTAGAGATGAAATCCACAAATTCACACAGGAATTCAGAATATGGCCCTGGGGGTCTGTAAATAATAATTACTGGAATCACCTGGGTAGACTTATTTTTAGTGGCTACGTATGTTATGTTAGAATAAAGAACTTCAAATGCGTTGAATTTATGACTAGGTTTTTGTGTGACGGCTAGATTATCATTATAAATGACTGCGACGCCTCCTCCTTTGCCAGTTAGACGGGGCTGATGTATGTAACTGTACCCGGGAGGACTAGCTTCATTTAATGCTACAAACTCGTTTGGTTTAATCCACGTTTCTGTTAAACACAGTACATCAAACTCCTGATCAGTAATGGTTTCATTAACAATAAGCGCTTTAGACATAAGAGATCTAATATTCAACAGTCCTAGCTTCAGATCAACGGTGCTGGCTATGCATTCGGTATGGTTTAATTTTATGTTAATTAGATTACTAAAACAAACTGTCTGAGTATGTCTATAATTTTGTTTAGCTCAGGGAACAGACAGTCTCAATACGGTGGAACCTAAGTGACGACTCAGTGCAGCTAGCAGACGGTCGGTTTAGCCTGCTTGTCTGCTCCCTGGCCTTGGCCCTGGATTGTCACCGATTAACTAGGCCTGTTCTGAGACTATGTGCTATGCTGCAAGAAATGAGAGCAGCACCTTCCCGAGTGGGATGGACACCGTCCCGCCCTAACAGGCCAGCCTTGCCCTCAAAGTTAGTCCAATTATCTATAAAGCCCACATTGTTTTCGGAGCACCACCTGGACATCCAGCAGTTCAGCGACCATAACCTGCTGTAAGCTACATCGCCATGCCGCATTGGGATGGGGCCAGAGCATACTACAGCATCGGACATCGCCTTCGCTAATTTACACACCTCTACCAAGTTAATCTTAGTAACCTCAGACTGATGAAGGCGTATATCATTAGCTCCTACATGAATAACTATCTTTGAGATACATATACATATAATATATATGTAATTGTATTGAATTAACTTTGTTGGCAGTAATTTATCAGGCTTTTCTAGCAAACAAACCAATTAACCTTACCTATTTTTGGTGAAATTGTACATGAACAGTAGGTCTAAGTTCAAGTGTTCATTTGTAGCAGAGATGTATATCTTGCTTGTATAAAAACATGATTAATCTAACATAAATTTTTGTTATCTATTAAGCAAAAACTAAAATGCGTTAGACTGTGCCCTGCTATCCTCTATACTGATATACAGTGAAAACAATACTCCTCTATCCATAAAATTAAATTAGTACCAGATGTACTTTCAGTGGTATGTTTCCATGACTTGCGTACATGGCTTTTATTTCATTTCTAAAATTAAAGAATTGTGTTTATTGGAATTATTCCAGTTGTGTGTTATAACTTACTGTTGCCATTTTTGTTGAGGTTGACATAAAGTAAGTAGAACCCTTGTAAAGTATGTAACTATGGTTCTGTGAACTCTGGATAACCAGAGTAAATGCAAATAGGCTCCAGTAAAAGAAGTCCATATGACAGTGATATTTATTGCAGATGCTGACATAAAACACTTTGTGACTGTTGAATGGTCTCAGCACACACACACACACTTGGAATTTCTGAGCCACTGTGAGACACTCAGCATGTCAGAGTAACCACATGATTGAGGCCAGGGCAGCATGGGGGCTGAGGGGAAAACGGCTGCTTCCTTTTTCTCACAGAGTCAGTTAACTGACATTGTGCCATGCACAGAGAATACTGTGTAATACTCCACAATCACCAAGGACACTGTCATATTTTTACATTTGGCTACATACGGCATATAGTAGTCTTTTTACACAAAAGAGTATGATGGTAAAAAACTTCTAAAACATTAATTGCTTAGCCTAGTATAAGAATGGTGTGCATATGAAAAAAAATGACATGTACACTCAAAATATAATAAGCAAGATTATCCATCCAGTTTTATCCAATTTTTTTTATCCATTAACAAAGTGAATGCAGAACAATATCCTTAGCTAACATAAGTAAATGTAACACAATCCTCTGGATGAATCTGCTGAATTTGCTTTTTATGGTACAAAAAAAAATTACATATATAAATGTATATATATTTACTTTGGATTGGCTATAATGTTGGCATATTCAGCTGTCTCTCCAACGCTGATCTGGACCCGTTCTGCTCTGGCTGTGTTAATGTGGGTTACATTACAGTAAATATCATCAGGTACAGTCTGTGAAAAGACAGAACATGAAAATTATACATATAACAAACATAAAAATTCTGTGCCTTTTACCATTGACTCCAAAAAGCAAGTAAAGTCCTGTAAAGACGACACAAACTTCCAAATCTGACTTCTTTGTTTACACCATGTGTTGTTCTGATAGAAGCAGCAGAAGATACTTTCCTATAACTCACTATTCAGTGAAAGCTTGAGTGGTTCATGTGTGTTACCTGCAGCGCATCACAAATACAACTAAATCTCTAAAGGTAGAAACAAATCTGTTATAACTGATTATTGTAGAAGCCATGCAGAGCTGAATGGAGATCAAATTAAGAACACAGTAGGACTCAAGGACTTAAAGATGTCAAATAATAATAAAAATGCAGCTGAACCCAGGCCTGCATGTACACTAACCCGATCCTCCTGCTTTCCTTTACAGTCTGGACGTCCTTCAGTAATCATGTTCTTTCCACATCTTCCTCCTAATGAGAAAAGACCTCAGAAATCACACCTCTAGTGGTATCTACAGAATTTCACTATTTGAAGTAATCAGGTAAAGTGTGGAGGCTGCTGTTCTGCTTCAGCTCACATACATTAACCCTGAGTGATGCAAAGAGCCACATTTTAAACTTTATTTTGCAGTGATTATTGTACGTGAAAGTATCTTACTGAATTACTGACTGACTTATTTAGTTCCTGACTAATTGTAAGTAAGTTTATAAAAATTGTAACTATATTGCCTTGATCTGATGCCCAGTATAAAAAATGGGCAAATTATTAAAAAAAAAAAAAACACAAATTTTAAATCTGTATGTGTGTGTGTGTGTGTGTGTGTGTGTACCTCTACATCTCCAACAAATAAATGCCACTACACCGGGTATCACCAACAGTAAAACCGCCATAATGCCAAAAACTGTAATAAAACACCAAAAATGTTAATAAATGTAATAATACAGGTGTGTATTTTCATTGCTGATGAAAAGTTTTGGCACCTAGAGGGAGGCTGCTGTGAGTTTGTTGGTTATCTTGTTCCAGTGTTGTTGAGGATGATGCAGGTGGAGAGTTTGTTGTTTTACTCTGAGGCTGTTCTGATGGAAGTGTTGTGTCTGTTTTCCTCAGGTGTGTTGAAGTTTCTCTTCTTCCTACTGAAAATAAAGACAAAACCAATTAAAACTAATGACTGTTTTTATCACTGTTAGTAATATGGCACATGACACTGGAATAAAGCATGCTCACAGTCATTAATGAACTCATTATGTAAAGTGTGTTATGTAGATTTTGTCTAACTGTAAATTAGAGCAAGTTTGGTTTTAATGTTTCATGTCATATTAAACTATGATGTATTAGATATTAACATAAATTTAATCTGATATAGCTTAACATTACTACTGACAAAAAGTGACAGTGACACCTACTGAAGCCTTTATTAATGTTTATGTAGGCTTATGTCAGTTGTAATGAAGAGGTTATACAGGTGTCATGTAGCTCTAATCACTACAGTGTAAACAAAATAAATCATAGATAAGACTGAGAAATGTGTCAAATCCAAGACTTTTTTTTTTAAATATATGTAACTATAAATCAATTTAAGAGATCAAGTCTGCCTTCAAAGTGAATATCTGCTTTTATTGTGTATTTAAATGCTTTACCTTTAACATAAATCCTGATGTCTCTGTATTCCTTCTCAGTGCTGCAGCTGTAGACTCCCTGATCCTCTTCTCTCAGGTCAGATATGAGCAGAGACAGATTAGCAGGAGAAATGTTATTAAACAGCTGAAGTCTGCCATGGTAGTGTTCATCATTTAACATTTCTGTCGGACGTCCTGTTCTGTAGCTCTCCCAGGTGAATTTCTGAGGTTTGGTGCGCAGGTCAGAGCAGGAGCAGGGTAACAGCACTGAAGCACCTTTGTGTCGTGTGATCACTACCTGATTTTTCTCACCAGAGAGAGCACAGCCTACAGAAACAAACACACAAAAATTCACAATCTATTCAATATAATATGAAGTAAAACATTTCAAAATGAAATTTTATGAAAATACTTATGCTTCAGTACATTTAATTCCAAAATCATGATGTGTGTCTGTTTTACTACTACTTACTGCTTAAGAATTATTAGTTCATATGGAAAATATATTTTGGGATAATTTGAGAATTGGTACATGAAGCAAGCAGATAATTATGTTTATTTGTTTATATTTTGTTTAGTTAGGATTGTACTATATTTTAGTGTTGGGTTTGATTAGGAAAGGTTCACCTCTGTCAGTATAAAGCTCTCAGCTGAAGAGCAAAAAACAATCATGAGATGGAAGGAATTGTCCAGTTTGTCATTAAGAGGTTTATTAAACACACAGGGTCAGTAGTGGAACATCATCAGCTGGACTCAAAACCCCTAATCTCTTGTTTCTCAGCCCAGTTCCTAACTACTGTGTGTGTTACACTATCTAGTGATCATGTGTGTATTTTTCTTTTAAATCCCAGAGAGGCACTTGTAGTTAGACAGCTGTGGTTAGACACCATGTTACAACTACATCTGAAAATAAAGACCACTTGGAGAGAGTAATACTAAAGAATGTGCAAATTTCTTTAAACTGATCATTTTCCAGTTTTTAATAATTACTTACACACATTTCTCAATACTATGTTCACTTTTTCAAAAATCTTCACACAGTTGGCTTTACCAGATTGCAGCTCAGTACAGCAGTTAACCTCACATCCATAATGTACTATAACTGTCGAAACACTTCATACATGCCTCTAAACCAACTCATTCTACCAGAACACTAGCAAAGGATCCCTCTCTCTCAGCAACATATACCTGGCGTATACCAGAAATACACCCTGGATTGTACACTAGTCAACTGCAGGAACCACACACACACATACACAATCATAACAAGGAGCTATTTATCTTAGCCAGTCCACCTACTGGCACATTTTAGGAGGAGGGAAGCATCCAGAGGAAACCCACATGGACATGGGGAGAACAAGCACAGAAACTCCACACAGATGGGACCCCGAGCTCAGGATTGAAGTGGGGACCCTGGAGCTGTGAGGAGACAACGCTACCCACTGCATCACCACGCTGCTCACAGGTCCACAGATTTCCCCTTTTGTATAGATGGTAATGAAGTGAAAAACAGAACACCTGGATAAGGCTAAACTGAAAATCAGCTGTGACCATTTATTTATTTGTTTGTTTGTTTTTTACAATTTTAATATTTTTATTATTATAAAACGTACCACTTTGTTTGCTTTTGATCTTGTATTGAGTAGTTTGGAAAACTGTAGGTGAACATATGGAAAATAATTGGTAGATACACAGAATTTTGTTGGAGGTTGAGTTTGATTGAGAAAAGAATTCGTGAATTTTGAAAGCTGAGGTTATTCAATCCTTTTTGTGACAAAGCAATAAAAATTGATACACAGTTCAGTTCATATAGACCGCTAATATGTAAATAAGGCGTAATGTAGGAAGTGAAGATGGTGGTCACTGACAGAGGGACAGCAGAAAAAGGTATGAAATTCACATGCATCTATTTACAGCTAAGAGCAGCTTGAGGAAGTGATGTACAAGCAGGGGCGCCATAGGGGGGCGGGGGGAATTAGGACGATTCTAAGGGCCCTGGTCACACAGGGGGCCCAGCAGAACCCCATACTTTGGCGTATGATTTTGGTATTTAAATTGCCTCTTCGCACAATAATCTATTAGGACGCACGCTATAATGAAAGCACCCCTCTGTGCCAAGAGCGTGTGTGTCCCCTTAAGACGTTGGTGGGTTATTCAGAAACGCGGCACTTCACTGAACTTCGTGCATCATTCAGGTAGATGGCAAGACTCAAGAGATGGCGCAGCCAAAATCAGGATACCAAAAGAGGAAAGAAAAGCACGAAAAAGAGGAGAGAGTGAGACGGGGAAGACAGCTAGTCACCCAGTTTTTCAAAAAAAAAAAGATGATTTATTGTTCCCCGTTTTATGTTATGATTCTGAAGCTAGTCTTTATGAAGCTGTTTTAAGTAACATAAAATAGAAATTCTCTCAGTTACTCACCCCGATGTTTATCCACTGGAAGTTGTAACAATATTTCCATGCAATCGAACAATAGTAATGGAGCAGAATTCATAAAAAGATGAAAAATCACCAAGCAACAATAAAACTTCTCTAGTGATGTATATTCAAGTTGCACTGTTTACAGTATATAGTTATTTGTATAGTTATTTGTATATAGTTATAAATGCATAATTTCAGTTAATTTAATGAACTGTTTAAATGTAGTTCTTTATTGTCTCTTATTGAATATGCAATAGTTCTAATGCTTATTGATATTGATTGTTGCTACATGTGGCAAGAAGATAAGATAATTGGGGGATGGGGCCTTGGGGCCTGGAGTACAAATTAGCCAGGGGGCCCAGAAACCCTAGCGGCGCCCCGCGTACGAGTTACAGGAAAGTAACTTTTCTATTACACTTTATATAAGTTTTTATAGAAACATTCAATAAGACTGAGATTGTGAGAGATGTAATTCAGTAAAAGTTGATAACCAGCGTCATGAAAGCTGTTAACCTTTAATTAACCTGGGTTAGAGCTGTTTGGTTTATGTAGGCTTATGTCAGTTGTCATGAAGGAATTATTCAGGTGTCATGTAGCTTTATAAACACTACAGTGTTACCAAAATAAATCATAGATTAGACTGAGAAATGTCAAATCCAATCTGATAGCATTCCAAAGTTCAGGTCAGTCTGATACCATAATCAGTATTTACTGTCATTTATAACTTGATACTGATGTCACAATATGACTCCTGGATTAATTGTCCTTTAGTTGTGGTAAACAGAGTAGACATTTTTGTTACATATGTAACTATAATTCATTTGAACACTTATCAAGTCTGCCTTCACAGTGAATATCAGCTTTTATTGTGTATTTAAATCCTTTACCTTTAACATAAATCCTGATGTCTCTGTATTCCTTCTCAGTGCTGCACCTGTAGACTCCCTGATCCTCTTCTCTCAGGTCAGATATGAGCAGAGACAGATTAGCAGGAGAAATGTTATTAAACAGCTGAAGTCTGCCACGGTAGTGTTCATCAATTAACATTTCTGTCAGACGTCCTGTTCTGTCGCTCTCCCAGGTGAGTTTCTGAGGTTTGGTGTGCAGGTCAGAGCAGGAGCAGGGTAACAGCACTGAAGCACCAGTGTATCCTACTATTCCTTCCTGATTATAATCACCAGAGAGAGCACAGCCTACAGAAACAAACATACAAAAACTCACAATCTACTGAATGCAATATGAAATACAACATTTCAAAATGAAATTTTATGAAAATACTTGAGCTTTAGTAAATTTATTTCCAAAATCATGAATTGTCTGTTTTACTACTACTGACTACTTAAGAATTATTAGTTCATATGGAAAATACGCTTATAATACGCGAAAATACGGGATAATTTGAGATTTGATGCATCCAGCAAGCAGATAATTGTTTATTATATATTTGTTAGGAGGCTCGGCACTAGGATGTATAATAGCGTGGTGCAGGGCTGCTTGTCTGAGAGGACAGTATATGGTGTGGAGTGGAACCAGGTGCGGAGGCGGGACACCAAACGGCTCCGCCTGAAAAGCGCCTCAAGCGGGGAATGAACAAAGTAGGTTGTGTGCACTGTAGCGGTCTTCTCAGGTCCTAAAATTCATACCCGACCCGAATCACTTCTTGCCCGAACCCGACGTGCATAAATTAATTTTTTAAAAGAAAAACCCGACCCGAGACAGACCCGATGAAATTAGACCCGAGTCCGACCCCACCTAATAACGAACCCGACCCGTGTCCGAGGCACTCGTCGAAGTTTTGGACCCCAACCCGCTCAGGTCTCGGGTTGGACCTCTAGTGCACTGATCCATAGCGCTAGCGAGCAAGCTAACTCTGGGGGCAGTAGGGACGAGGGTGGTAGTGCTGATGTGGTTCTGTGAGGGGTACAGGGTTAGGAAACTCGGAGCCATGTTACAACTACATCTGAAAATAAAGAGCACTTGGAGAGAGTAATACTACAGAATTGCTTTAAGCTGATCAGGTTAAATAAGGTGTAATGTAGGAAGTGAAGATGGTGGTCACTGACAGAGGGACAGCAGAAAAAGGTGTGAAATTCACACGCATCTATTTACAGCTAAGACCAGCATGAGGAAGTGACGTACGAGTTACAGGAAAATAACTTCTATTACACTTCATATGAGCTATTATAGATACATTCAATAAGACAAAGATTGAGATATAATTCAGTAAATGTGTAAAAACATACACTGTAAGTATTATAGGGATGTAAAATAATCTCACTGTAGAATCCTCCTTATTCATTAGCCCACCTCTCTTCATCAGTACATTTTAGACTGAAGTTAATGAGGAAGAAAAAATCCTGTAGTAAGCAAAGTTGTTGTTAATTGAAACTCTAAATGATGAACATTTTGCAGTGTTGGTTTGGTTGTTTGGGAACAGGGCTGAACTACGGCCTACTGTAAACCCAGTCTGGACAGAAAGCACATGAACTAAACACAAAGCAGCTGAACTAAGAACTGGCTAATATTCTCTCTCCTTTCTGTAATAGAAAATAGAAAATAACTTCACTCACCTGCAGCGACGTGAAACACAACAGACAAAAGATACAAGCACTTCATTATTACTGATTCCTCTACACACACACCAGTCCCTCAAAGTGAAACACACACACTCTGTCACACTGCCTGAGTGTGTCTCTCTTATATAGTCTGTGTTTTAGGAAACCGCAACAACGCTATGTCATTTCTCTTTTTGGAAAATCTTTTCATCACTCTTTCCATAACCTAATTTGTTTTTATATGCAGTATTAATAGTTATTCATATATTTTCTCATGTGGTGGTTTTATCACAGTATCATGATTGTTATCTGTCTTAGGTGTCAACAAATTGCAATGTGACACAGCTTCCTTTTCAATTCAATAAAAATTACCAAAGACACTTTTTATAATCTTAAAAAAAGCACTACAACAACTAATAGTACTAATAATAATTCAACATAGATCATGTGACTTTAGTGAGTATATGAAAAGCAAAACTGGGCATGAGCTGCAACATTAACTTCACTAATTTCAGCACACAGTAATTCTAGTGTTTGGGACAAAGCTGTAATGTCCATCAGTATATTCACCAGCAAGTGTGTTTCCCTAGACTTACAGGAAGTAATAGACACATTTACCATGTGTGAGCTGAGGAGCACTTAGAGGCTGGTCATGAGTGATGATCATGACTCATTATCAAAAGTCAGATTAATCATAGGAGTATAATTGTAATCATTAGCATGACTTATTAGAGTTTAAAGAGCTTTAAATATGTAAGTATAAGTAAGTAAAATATATAATAAATAAGTGATTATTTTATTTAACTATTATTATTATTTTTTTTATTATGGAGCTCTGGTTAAGTGCCTAAGTGGCGACATCTTGTGCCATAAAGCTGCTACTACAGCTGGTCTACAGATAATTGCTCATTAGAGATCTAAATCTACATCCAGATTTCTGCAGAAAGAAGAAAGAAGGCCTTTATTGTCTCATATACATGTACAGGACAATACACTTATTTTCTTCCACATATTGGTAGGAATTTGGGGTAGAGCTGTAAAGCTGCTTTGTGACAATGTCTAATGTTAAAAGTCCTCTATAAACAACATAACCTAAACTAGATAATAACTACTCATGAAAACAAATGCTAAGCAACTCAGGAGTGAAGACACAAAACTTATAAATGGGAACCAATCAGGAGAAACACAAGACAGGTGTGTACAGGAAATCAGTGGAACAACCAAGGAAGAAATTCATACTATGAGAGAGATGCCCTCTGCTGGTCTGGCAGGGAATTGTCTGTGGTGACAAATATAAAGTGATCTTTTCTGTTTTTAATGACTGTCACAGTATCTATGTAAATTGTGCAAAACGTTGTATTCTTGTACATTTCTTGTACGTTTTAAATCTGTTAAGCAAATTTAACTATGTAAGTTTTGATTTGTTTGATTCACCCCTCAGGATTTTAGCAGCACTGTGTACAAAACCAGATCTCTGTATTGGCCTGCTTTACTAATTTATTTCATTTTTGTCTATAAAATTAGATGAGATGTGCTGTTATTGGAAAATAATCAACAAAAGAGTGGTGTGATGCCATTTTCCTACAGTAAATGTCATAGTGTTTTATTCTGCTTATAACACAGAAATTTAGCAAAAATTAGTTTTTATTTGTTAAAGAATGACACGTCTTATTTTCTCTGCTATATACACCCAGCAAGAAGCAGGCCTAGACTAGATCTACTGAAAATGCCACTTTGTCACTATAGCATGTGACATTATTAAGCTTTACAGTCAGATTCAGCCACGTCACTATGTTACAGTACCAACTAGTGTTGAGGATGTTAGGACTGATGATGGCAGCCATAACAGTAATCCCCCTCCTCCTTGTGATAGAGTCCTTTAAGGCTCCTCCTTACAAGCAAGTGTGTGTTCCTCATGACATGGTGGCATACCTTATGCAGTTGATGGACTGATTGCTTATTCATTTATGAACTTTTTTTTTACTATTAGATTTTGAATACATTTCAAAAAATACTATTTTGTGTATTTTATAAAGTATACTCAACAGTTTGGAAAAATGTGCAGCACACACACACACAGATTTGCTGGAAGTTGAATTTGTGTGAAAAAAGAATTCATGAATTTTGAACAATGAAATTATTCAATCCCTTTTGTCTCAAAGCAATGAAAACTGATCCACAGTTCAGTCCACTCAGACCGCTGCTGTGCTAACTGTGTGAGCTTTGAAAAAATGAACTCAGTAGTATTACTAGTAGTAACAAACTATAAGGGCTATTACGAAAATTTCACAAAAGCTAGGTTAGAAACACATTCAGTCCAGTCAGATTCAACAATCCTCCTCCTTTTATTTTTACACAAAGTCTTTAAAAGTCACAAACAAGAACTTGTATGGCAGTCTTCTTACACAAAACAGCATGATGGAAACAGCCTTCTAGAGCATTCATTTCTTAACCTGATATAACAATGGTACACATAAGATATAAAATGACACGTACACTCAAAATATAATTAGCAAGATTATCCATCAGCAGTTTTTAATGATCAACAGTGAATGCAGAACAATACCCTTAGCTAACATAAGTAAATGTAACACACACATGCATATGCCTGAATCTGCTATTTAACTGTAAAATTTATAAAAATCACAAAAAGTCAGTGAGGTTCATCATCTAACAATGTGAAATGTCTATTTTATACTGGATTGAAAAGTGTCTCCTGGCTCAATTATATTGACAGATCCATTGACTTTGAGAAGCAAATACTTTAAAATTCTACAGTAAAATTATTTCATTATTATTGTGAGCATAGAGTAGGTCACTGTGAACTAATCTCAGTGGGTTTGATCATCACTACCAATCTGACATGTTAATTTTATAATGAATCAAAATAGCCCCTTGGCCCAATTATATTAACAGATCCACTATATTATATAGATCCACATTATATTAACGCTCGCTTTCCGCTTTCGGTGTTATTACCGTTAAGTGTCTAAAAGCCGCGCCCACGAATTGCACGAGCGGCTAGATTACCCGTTGTTTCAGGAAGAGCAGCTGGTTTAACCGCAGTCAGGTGAGCCGGGTGCAGAGCAGCACACAGATGCACACAAAAGCAGTTCGGAGAGTCAGCGTTGAAACAAAGGAAGAGAACTTTGAGTGTTTTCCCGTCATGGAGAAGTTCAATCCACCATCACCTATGCAGCTCAGCGGTAATCTTGCTGATAACTGGAAACGGTTCAAGCAGAGGTTCAGCATCTGTCTTGCTGCAGGCGGTGCAGGAGGGGATGATGAAAAGCTACAAGCATCCATCTTTTTGCATGTAATGGCTGAAGATGCGCTGGACATTTCTAATAGCTTTCAGCTTGACGATGCAAATTTAACACTGACTGTTCTTATGGTAAGATTTGAGGAATTCTTTGTGCCAAGCCAGAAAGTCACTTCTGAGAGATAGAAGTTTTTCTCTGCTGACCAGAAACAAGGAGTGAGTTTTGACCAGTACCTTGCTGAACTGCACACACTGAGTAAGACTTGTGAATTTGGAGATAAAAGAGGTTCACTAGTGAGAGACAGAATAGTCTGTGGGTTTCCTGACAATGGTCTCAGGGAAAGACTACCTGACTACATACTACATAGAATACACACACTCCTAGGCAAAAAGAAAAAAAAAAAACAAACTGGGCCAAGCCTAAAATGGGAAAACATTAAGCTTTTAATGGTCTTAACAACAAATCATTGATCAGAAAATGAGCAAGAATTAAACAAATGCACTCCTGAGAACTCCTGTGCCACCATTTGCTGGTTTGCTTTTGCTGCAGTGAAGTGTTTGGGGAAAAGCTAGAAACAGGGAAATTCACTTATATAGTTGTGGTGGAGCGTCGGCTGTAGAAGGCCGGTGTGGGAGAGTGCAGAGGAAGACTCGGGAGACAGGAGGAATTTTAGTGGAACTCCGGCTCACGTTTATTCAGTCCATGAATTTCAGTACACTTTCATCAGAATCAACAGAATCCAACACACAGCAGGAACTGGTCTGTCCCAGACTCACAGCTTTCACTCTGTCAAGGTCAAGTTCACGCTCTGTGTGTGTGTGTGTGTGTGTGTGTGTGTGTTGCACGCTCTTTTCTGTCTCTCAGGTTATGAGCCAGCCTGAAGGCACAAAGAGACACACATAAGTAAACTTGAGCAAATCAGACACAGTGAGAATCGTAATGCGTTACCTGCCAACTAATTGTATTGAATTAACTTTGTTGGCACTAATTTATCAGGCTTTTCTAACAAACTAACCCTCTGTCTGTTACAATTAACCTTACCTACTTTCGGTGGAATTGTACATGAACAGTAGGTGCAAGTTCAAGTGTTCATTTTTAGCAGAGATGTATATACTGCTTTTATAAAAACATGATTACTCTAACTTAAGTATTTGTTAATCTATTAAGCGAAAACCAAAATGTGTTAGATTGTGCCCTGCTCTCCCCTATACTGATATACATTGAAAACAAGACTCCTCTATCCATAAAATTACATTAGTACCAGATGTACTTTCAGTGGTATATGTTTCCATGACTTGCGTACATGGCTTTTATCTCATTACTGATATTATAGAATTTTGTTTATTGGAATTATTCCAGTTGTGTGATATAACTTACTGTTGCAATTTTTGTTAAGGTTGATATAAAGTAAGTAGGACCCTTGTAAAGTATATAACTATGGTTCTATGAACCCTGAATAACCAGAGTAAATGCAAATAGGTTCCAGTAGATGTCCATATGACAGTGATAATTACTGCAGATACTGACATAAAACACTTTGTGACTGTTGAATGGTCTCAGCGCGCACACACACACACACACACACACACACACACACACACACACACACACACAGGAAGGTGTCGGGGTGATTCTCATCTCTGGCAGTTATCTCGTGGTAAGAAAACCACAGCTGCATACATACATAGAGTTTTCTTGGAGCCACTGTGAGCATGTCAGAGTAACCACATGATTGAGGCCAGGGCAGCATGGGGGCTGATGGGAAAACGGCTACTTCCTCTTTCTCACAGCGTCAGTTAACCGACGTTGTGCCATGCACAGAGAATACTGTGTAATACTCCACACTCAACAAGCACACTGTAATATTTTTACATTTGGCTACAAACAGCATATAGTAGTGTTTTTACACAAAATAGTATGATGGCAATAAAACTTCTAGAATATTAATTTCTTAACCTGATATAAGAATGGTATGAATAAGATAAAAATGACATGTACACTCAAATTATAATTAGCAAATTATCCATCCAGTTTTATCCAGTTTTTTATTCATTAACAGACAAAGTGAATGCAGAACAATACCCTTAGCTAACATAAGTAAATGTAACACAATACTCTGGATGAATCTGTTGAATTTGCTTTTTATGGTACAAAAAAAATTACATATATAAATGTATTTATATTTACTTTGAATTAGTTATAATGCTGGAATATTCAGTTTTCTCTCCAGCATTGATCTGGACTCGTGCTGCTCCGGCTGTGTTAATGTGGGTTACAGTAGAGTAAGTAACATCAGGTACAGTCTGTGAAAAGACAGAAGATGAAAATTACACACATAACAAACATAAAAATTCTGTGTCTCTTACCATTTGACTCCAAAAAGCAAGTAAAATCCTGTAAAGACAAAACAAATTTCCAAATCTGAAGATACGTTCCTATAACTCACTATTCAGTGAAAGCATGAGTGGTTCATGTGTGTTACCTGCAGTGTGTCACAAATACAACTAAATCTCTAAAGCTAGAAACAAATCTGTTATAACTGATGATTGCAGAAGCCATGCAGAATTGAATGGAGATCAAATTAAGAACACAGTAGGACTCAAAGACTTAAAGATGTCACATGATGATAAAAATGCAGCTGAACCCAGGCCTGCATGTACACTAACCCGATCCTCCTGCTTTCCTTTACAGTCTGGACGTCCTTCAGTAATCATGCTCTTTTCACATCTTCCTCCTAATGAGAAAAGACCTCAGAAATCACACCTCTAGTGGTAATTACAGAATTTCACTATTTGAAGTAATCAGGTAAAGTGTGGAGGCTGCTGTTCTGCTTCAGCTCACATACATTAACCCTGAGTGATGCAAAGAGCCACATTTTAAACTTTACTTTGCAGTGATTATTGTACGTGAAAGTATCTTACTGAATTACTGACTGACTTATTTAGTTATTGACTAATTGTAACTAAATTTATAAAATTGTTACTGAATTACCGCGATCTGATTCCCAGTAGAAAAAAAATTGGGAAATTGTATAAAAAATAAAAAAAAAAAAAACTAGTACAAAGAAACACCCACAAAATTTACCTAGTTAATCAGTCTCAAAATCCGTGTGTGCGTGCGTGTGCGTGCGTGTGCGTGCGCGTGCGTGCGCGTGCGTATACCTCTGCATTTCCAACAAATAAATGCCACTACACCGGCTATCACCAACAGTAAAACTGCCATAATGCCAAAAACTGTGTAATAAAACACCAAGAATAATAATTAATAAATGTAATAATAAAGATATGTTTTTTATTGCTGATGAAAAGTTTTGGCACCTAGAGGGAGGCTGCTGTGAGTTTGTTGGTTATCTTTTTCCAGTGTTGTTGAGGATGATGCAGGTGGAGAGTTTGTTGTTTTACTCTGAGGCTGTTCTGATGGAGGTGTTGTGTCTGTTTTCCTCGACTGTGTTGAAGTTTCTCTTCTTCCCACTGAAAAGACAAAACTTATTAAAACTAATGACTGTTTTTATCACTGTTAGTAATATGGCACATGACACTGGAGTAAAGCATGCTCACAGTCATTAATGAAAAAATGTACCTTTAACAGATAATCTGAAATATTTTCTATCATCCTGTACAGAACATCGGTAGTGTCCCTGGTCCTCTTCAGTCACGTCTGATATGAGTAGAGAAAGGTTTCCTGGAGAGTTTTTACTGACCAGTTTGACTCTGTTTCTGTGATGTCGAGTCTGTCCAGGGTAAATTTCCTGAAAGTGACTGATTCCAATAAACTGCCATTTTAGAGACTGTGGTTTGGCCTGTAGGTCAGTGCAGACGCAGGGCAGAACTACAGACTCTCCTGTGAACACAGTCACACGCTCTTCCTCTGCCTTCTTCACCAGCTCACAGCCTGTAAACATAACATTTACAGTTAATAATAGAAGCACTGCAATTATTAATATTCCCTGCTTGTAAATCACAACATTTTCTGCTGCAAACCAGAAGAGATTTTTAAACAATGTGCCAATCACCTGTTTAAATCCTCTATATGAATCCAATATCAGGAGTCTGATACACAATACTGAACCTTTACTGGCTTACTTTTATTTTAATAACTGCTAAATCTTTAATAATCTATAATATCGGTTTTAATTATTGTATTTCAGCTAATGATTCTCTCACAATGGGACATAATAATTCCACTTAAGATGTACACCTTGCATAAAAACATTACGTATTAATATGTATAATTAATACGTGTTAACTGTACATATTAATATACTAATTTATGGCGTGTACCTTAGCCTTGTCATGGAACTACACTTCCCAGCAGCCCCAGCACGTCACATGTCCTAATCACACTCACCTGTGTCTCATCTCACCCTCATTAACACCCCTATATAAGTTCTAGTGTTTGTGCAGCTCATTGTTAAGCTTTTGTTGTTGTTGTTGTGTGTGTCACAGCCAGAGGCCTGTTTCATGAAGCCGGTTTCGGTGGCTACTCAGGTAAGTCTGCGTTTAGTTTGAGTAAACTCTGCTTTTTCACTCTCAACAAGGTGGAGTGGTTTTTAGCGGGTTTCATCGCCATGGTAACGTACACTACACGGCTAACCTGCTCCGGAGCAGCTTTTATTCTGGGTAAGAGAACTCCAACCCAAACTGGACCAATCAGCTGTGAGCGAAGTGAGAGAACTCTGACGCGGGAAAGTTAACCCTTTAGTGTTTGTAGCGATGGCTTCAGCGTTTGTGGAGAATCCTCTGGAGCGCAAATAATAAGAAAGCACTTGGAAGGGAAAGAATTTTTAGGGACAGACACAATCCCCTGGATTTTCCCGATGACCATCTGGATGAAAGATATTGATATTGGGCAGATGGTGTAGTTTATCATGCCATACATATTACTGTTTAATTTAAAGATTTTTTCATGTAATTTAATTTAATATAATATGTTGGGGTTATAAGTTTTAATCGGTTTATTCTCATTGTGAGTCTATAAAAATAAACTTATTCATTTACACAATCAGTAATTTTCTCCAGCTTTAGCAGCTGCAACAGTGTTGCTTTTTTGCTGTTAGTGTAGGTTATAATTCCTCATATTTCCGCATAATAATCTCTTGCTCTTCAGCCGGAAGTCTGCTCACCTGCTTTTTTCTATCTTGAACGCTATTGGCTGTTTGCTGCAAACGTCTGGCTTTTATGTGCACGCGCACGCTGAGTAAACCCTGATTCAGGGTTAAAACCTGGGTTTACTGAGAAAGTTGATAACCAGCGTCATGAAAGCTGTTAACCTTTAATTAACCCGGGTTAGATCTGTTTGGTTTATGTAGGCTTATGTCAGTTGTCATGAAGGGATTATACAGGTGTCATGTAGCTCTATAAACACTACAGTGTTACCAAAATAAATCATAGATTAGACTGAGAAATGTCAAATCCAATCTGATAGCATTCCAAAGTTCAGCTCAGTCTGATACCATAATCAGTATTTACTGCCATTTATAACTTGATACTGATGTGTCACAATATGACTCCTAGATTAATTCCCCTTTAGTTATAGTAAATGGAGTAGACATTTTTGTTACATATGTAACTATAATTCATTTGAACACTTCTCAAGTCTGCCTTCACAATGAATATCAGCTTTTATTGTGTATTTAAATGCTTTACCGTTAACATAAAGCCAGATGTCTCTGTATTCCTTCTCAGTGCTGCACCTGTAGACTCCCTGATCCTCTTCTCTCAGGTCAGATATGAGCAGAGACAGATTAGCAGGAGAAATGTTATTAAACAGCTGAAGTCTGCCACGGTAGCGTTCATCATTTAACATTTCTGTCAGATGTCCTGTCGCTGTTCTGTCGCTCTCCCAGGTGAGCTTCTGAGGTTTCATGTGCAGGTCAGAGCAGGAGCAGGGTAACAGCACTGAAGCACCTTTGCGTCGTGTGATTCCTTCCTGATTATCAGCAGAGAGAGCACAGCCTACAGAAACAAACATACAAAAACTCACAATCTACTGAATACTATGGAAGTATTTTCTGGACAAATTGACAACGTTCACAAATTGAAATGTTTTGTCCTTACTGTGGCAAAAGCTTAGAAGCCGTGCCAAGCTTCACATTATTATTAATAATAATAATAATTAATAATAATAATAACAAAGTAGTAATTAATAAAGACTTTTAAATGGTTATTTTAGGCTTAATGCTTTATAGCGTCTCTTTAAACTTGATCGACTTGCCCGTTTTTTTTAAATGTAAACTTTTAGCCTGTATACTCATAGATACTGTGAATTGTGTGTTTTTGTTACTGATTTATTTAAATTGGTCGTTTTGTAGAAAGTTAAGTTGCTTTGGTTGTGTAAGAGCTCGCGGAGGCTCGCTTTCTGAATTTAGTGCTATTACCGCTAAGTGTCTAAAAGCCGCGCCCATTAAATTTCTTATGAGGCTAGATTAACTGTGGTTTCAGGAAGAGTGGCTGCTTAACCGCAGTGAAGCTTGGAACGGCTTCAAAGCTTTTGCCACAGTAAGGACAAAACATTTCACTTTGTGAAACAGAAGAAAAGAACTTAAAAAATTCAAGGGTTTTCGCTAGACTAAGATATCAGCAGACTGAAAAAGCATAGTTCCTTTACACTTTGATAGTCATACCCCGTGTCCAATCAGAAACGAGCATGTGATGTTCAATAAGGACCTACCCTTTCAGTTTTTGAGTTAATGTGTTTTTGGTTTGTTAATGTTTTGAACTTTAGGGCCACTACAATTTTGGGTTTGCAATCAGTTACATCTGCGATGGTGAAAAACATGTAGAGAAAACAGTCAGTGTTTGTAGACTTTGCTCGACGCGAGTGCCGTATGCTCATGGCAATACATCTAATATGACGTCATCTACACCGTCATCACCCGGGGATTGATAGCGCGCGGGTATGAAGCCCGTAGTGATGGGTTGTTCTTGAATGATTCGTTCATTTTGAACGAATCTTTAATGTGACTCGAAAAGAACGAGTCGTCTCGGAGTGATTCGTTCAGTCGCGCATGCGCAACATCCTATAGGTTCTGTACTGGAATTAGTTCACCTGTTTCGAGTCTTCGGGTCTGAGTCATTCGTTCATCACGTGACAGCCCCATAAGCTTAACCAGTGCAGTCTGAGCCGGAAAGAGAATTGATTAGTTCATCTCTCGACTCTTTCGAGTCGTTCGTTCTTTTGTCACGTGACATGACAGCATTGGATAGAGAAATTAGTTAATTTACAATCTTCCTTACAAACGGGTGTATTATTATTATTATTATTATTATTATTATTATTACATAACACCACAGATCTTCAAGAAACAGTAACAAAAACATAAATAATGCTTATTACACATCTTTTGATAATTTTATGATAATTCCTAAATATGATCCAACATACAAAAAAATAGTTTTACGTTATAGTATTACTGACTGAGGTACTGAGCCGGGAAGTGGTCACGTGACAAAAGACCGAACGACTCGAAAGACTGGAGAGATGAACTAATCAATTCCCTTTCCGGCTCAGACTGCACTGGTTAAGCTTATGGGGCTGTCACGTGATGAACGAACGACTCAAACCCGAAGACTTGTCAGATAAGAGGTGAGGTGAGCTAATTATAGACTAAAGATCCAGGTAAACAATGAATTAATGTTATCTGTTTCTTATAGCATTATAGTTTTGTCTTGTTTGTAGTGTGATCAACGTTTGCGTAAGTAGTAGATGTGTTAGGGAAGTAACACATTTTAATTATATTTTGCTAAAATGAACGAAATGACTCGAAAAAAGATTCGTTCAGTTTGCTGAACGAAACTCAAAGGTCCGAGTCAGTAAAATGATCCGAACTTCCCATCACTAGAAGCCCGTTTCCGCCCTGGAGAAAAAACAAAAATGCAGTGATAAAGCATCAATCATTCTCTATAAATAGGCTCTATAAGAACAACACTCAACCAGACGCTAGCGCGCGCTCGTTACCTGACGTTTCAGAATGAAATTTTATGAATTTGGGTAAAATAAGTATTGAACACGTCACCATTTTTATTTCTAAAGGTGCTATTGACATGAAATTTTCACCAGATGTTGGTAACAACCCATGCAATCCACACATGCAAAGAAATCAAACCATAGATGTCCATAAATTAAGTGTAATAATGTGAAATGACTCAGAGAAAAAATATTGAACACTAAGAAAGGGAGGTGCAAAAATGAATGGAAAGCCTAGACACCAGCTGAAATCAGTCAGTAAATGGAAAGCAATCCTGCCCCTTGTCAGTGCAAATTAATATCGGCTGGTTCCATCCCAACTGATGGCCTATAAAAAGGTCTCATTACCAAGGTGTCACACAAGAAACATCTCATGATGGGTAAAAGCAAAGAGCTCTCTCAAGACCTTCAACCTTATTGTTGCAAAACATACTGATGGCATTGGTTACAGAAGGATTTCAAAACTTCTGAATGTTCTAGTGAGCACTGTTGGAGCCATAATCTGGAAGTGGAAAGAGCATCATTTCACCATAAACCGGCCACGACCAGGTGCTCCTCGCAAGATTTCTGGCAGAGGAGTGAAAAGAATTATCAGAAGAGTTGTCCAAGAGCCAAGGACCACTTGTGGAGAGCTTCAGAAACACCTGGGATTAGCAGGTACAATTGTTTCAAAGAAAACAATAAGTAATACACTCAACCGCCATGGCCTGTATGCACGCTCGCCACGCAAGACTCCATTGCTGAAGAAAAAGCATGTTGAAGCTTGTTTAAAGTTTGCTGCACAACATTTGGACAAGTCTGTGAAATACTGGGAGAATATAGTCTGGTCAGATGGGACCAAAATTGAACTCTTTGGATGCCCTAATGCACACCATGTTTGCAGAACAAATGGCACTGCACATCACCCCAAAAATGCCATAGCAACAGTGAAGTTTGGAGGTGGGAACATCAGGGTGAGGGGCTGTTTTTCAGCATACAGTACTGGCAAACTTCAGATAATTGAAGGAAGGATGAATGGAAAAATGTACTGAGACATTCTTGATAAAACTCTGCTGCCATCTACAAGGATGATGAAGATGAAACGAGGGTGGACATTTCAGCAAGACAATCACCCCAAACACACAGCCAAGGAAACTCTCAACTGGTTTCAGAAAAAGAAAATAAAGCTGCTAGAGTGGCCCAGCCAATCACCTGACTTGAATCCAATTGAAAATCTATGGAAAGAACTAAAGATCAGAGTTCATAGACGAGCCCCACGGAAGCTTCAAGATTTGAAGACTGTTTGTGTGGAAGAATGGGCCAAAATCACACGAGCAATGCATGCAACTAGTTTCTCCATACAGAAGGCGTCTTCAAGCTGTCATTACCAGCAAAAGCTTTTGTACGGAGTATTAAATAAATTTCAGTAAGCGTGTTCAGTACTTTTTCCCTGTCATTTCACATTATTCCACATAGCTTAATTTATGGACATATGTTTTTTTTTTTTTTTTTTTTTTTTTTTTTTTTTTTTTTTTTTTGCATGTGTGGATTGCATGGGTTGTTACCAACATCTGGTGAAAATTTCATGTCAATAGCACCTTTATAGATATATTTACTGAGAAAAATGGTGACGTGCTCAATACTTATTTTACCCGCTGTATGCTTCAGTACTTTTAATTCCAAAATCATGTATTGTCTGTTTTACTACTACTGACTACTTTAAGAATTTAGTTCATATGGATAATACATTTTGGGATAATTTGAGATTTGGTACATCCAGGAAGCAGATAATGTTTGTTTTTATTTTGTTTAGTTAGGATTGTACTATATTTTAGTGTTGGGTTTGATTAGGAAAGGTTCACCTCTGTCAGTATAAAGCTCACAGCTGATGGTGAGAGTAAAAACAAGTCATGAGGTTGAAGGAATTGTCCAGTTTGTCATTAAGAGGTTTATTAAACACACAGGGTCAGTAGTGGAACATCATCAGCTGGACTCAAAACCCCTAATCTCTTGTTTCTCAGCCCAGTTCCTAACTTGTGTATGTCTGTTACACCATCTTGTGATCATGTATGTGTTTTCTTTTAACTCGCACAGAGCCGCTTGTAGTTAGCCAGCTGTGGTTAGACACCATGTTACAACCACATCTGAAAATAAAGAGCACTTGGAGAGAGTAATACTACCAGCGTTGCTAACACTCACACATTTAGAAGTGTAAGATTTTTGTGAGATTTCCGTCTTGAGGATCCAACCATTGAAGTTCATCTCCTCTGTTATCAAGTACTTCTACCTATATTTATGGAGTTTAATCTGTTATTCACGTTCAGTTAGTGTAATGTGTTTTTGGGAGGTTAATATCTCTATAACAAGCGCCACTGTGAGAAGGCTGCATGAGGCTGGCGAGATTCCCTCCAGTGATGTCGCAAACTTCTACAAAGCAGCAGTGGGCTTTGTGGTGAGGTCTACAGAGTATACCTTGCCAAAGCTGCCACTGAATGACCCAATTCTGTCAAATGCTCAGTTTATGGACTTCAGGCGGAGACTGGACACCAAAAGGGATGATGTGCTTTATTTTGTCCAAAGGTGAACAAATTAACCCTGTTTCACTATACCAGTAATCTGAGAGACGTGGAGTGGTGGCTCTACCAGCTGCTGAAATGATCAGTTTCCAGTTTTTATAATTGCTTGCACATTTCTCAATACTATGTTCACTTTTTTCAAAACTCTTCACACAGTTGGCTTCACCAGTGTGCAGCACATCCATATCAATATCGCAGTGCACTATAACTGTCGAAACGCTTCATACATGCCTGGAGTATACTGGAACCACACCCTGGATTGTACACCAGTCAACTGCAGGAACCACACACATACATAACAAAGAGCAATTTATCTTAGCCGGTCCACCTACTGGCATGTTTTAGAAGGAGGGAGGAAATCCACATGGCCATCGGGAGAACAAGCACAGAAACTCCACACAGATGGGATCCCTAGCTCAGGATTGAAGCGGGGACCCTGGAGCTGTGAGGAGACAACGCTACCCAGGGTTAGGGGTTAACCCATCACCACGCTGCTCACAGGTCCACAGATTTCTCCTTTTGTATACATGGTAATGACTTGCCTGACCCATCCTGATGCCTTACTTCTGGCTGGATTTCTCATTGGTTGAGTTCACTTGCTGCTACTGGGGGTGGCCCCATATGGACAGCCTGAAGAACTGTTTGGATTGCTGGGGATGGTGCCACCTGGGGGCTGTGGAGATGGCTTGGGGATCACATATGGGGAGCTGTACTGTAATGGCACCACGCTGCTCATAGGTCTATAGGTTTCCCCTTATGTAAAGATGGGAATGAAGTGAAAAATGGAACACCTGGGTAAAGCTAAATTGAAAATGAGCTGTGGATTGTTTGTTTATTCTTTACAATTATTATTATAAAATGTAGCACTTTGTTTGGATTTGATCTTGTATCGATTAGTTTTGAAAACTGTGAACGTTAAAAATAATTTGTAGATACACAGTTTTGTTGGAGGTTGACTTTGAGTGAGAAAAGAATTCATGAATTTTGAAAGCTGAGGTTATTCAGTCCATTCTGTGTCAAAGCAATAAAAATTGATGCACAGTTCAGTCCATATAGACCGCTAATGTGAGTTTTGAAAATGTGAACGGGGCTTTAAACAAAAAAAAAAAAAAAAAAAAAAAAAAAAAAAACTGCGAAGTTGGTGGTCACTGACAGAGGGACAGCAAAAAAATGTGTGAAGTTCACACACACGTATTTATAGCTAAGACCAGCATGAGGAAGTGACATGCAAGTTACAGGAAAATAACTTTTCTTTAATGCTTTGAGTTATTGTAGATACATTCACTAAAACAGATTGTGAGAGATGTAATTCAGTAAATGTGTAAAAACGTACACTGTAAGTATTATAGGGATATAAAATAATCTCACTGTAGAATCCTCCTTATTCATTAGCCCACCTCTCTTCATCAGTACATTTTAGACTAAAGTTAATCAGGAAGAAAAAAATCCACATGATCAAAACTGAACAGGTCTAAATAAGGACATTATAACACAAGGCATGATGTGTATGTTTACCTTGCATATCAAGATTACTGCTGTCTTTGGACAATTTAACTAGAAATACATGCTGTTCTTGAAATTTAGCATTTTGGTAACATTACATTTATAAAATATAAAGCCATAATCAAATATTTCCATTGAATGTGTTCATCTCTGTTGTCTCTATTAATATTATGTTACTGTAGTGAGTAAAGATGTTGTTAATTAAAACTCTAAATGAAAAACATTTTACAGTGTTGGTTTGGTTGTTCAGGAACAGGGCTGAACTACGGCCTACTGTAAACCCAGTCTGGACAGAAAGCACATGAACTAAACACAAAGCAGCTGAACTAAGAACTGGCTAATATTCTCTCTCCTTTCTGTAATAGAAAATAGAAAATAACTTCACTCACCTGCAGCGACGTGAAACACAACAGACAAAAGATACAAGCACTTCATCATTACTGATTCTTCTGTGCATACACACCAGTCCCTCAGAGTGAAACACACACACACTGTCATACTGCCTGAGTGTCTCTCTCTTATATAGATTGGTTTTCAGGAAACCACAACAACACTATGTCATTTCTCTTTTTGGCAAATATTTTCATCACTCTTTCCATTACCTAATTTACTTTTATATGCAGTATTAATAGCTATTCATATATTTTCTCATGTGGTGGTTTTATCATACTTCACAGTATCATCATTGTCTCTCTTAGGTGCCATTTTCTCAGCGCTTCTGTGTAGCCTTTTTTTAAATAAATTTTTATCTAAATAAACAAATGAATGCATTAAATACTTTTAGTCTTTCAAATTTGTACAGTTTCTCCTCACCTTAATCTTGATTTTAAGGGCTGTTTCTATACTTTATCAGCTCAAGTGAAGTTTGTTAGATGACCCCTAGGAAGCCCAAGGGACCGAGTCAACACAACAGTAAATTTCAGGAGCCAATTCAGTGTCAATTGAATTCAATTTCAATTCAGTGAAAATGACAGATGACATGTTTTATAAATAATAAAAAAATACTACTACAACTAATAGTAATAATAATAATTCAACATGGATCATGTGATTTTAGTGAGTATATTAAAAGCAAAACTGGACATAAGCTGCAACATTAACTTCACTAATTTCAACACACTTGAATTCTAGTGTTTGGGACAAAGCTGTAATGTCCATCAGTATATTCACCAGCAAGTGTGTTTCCCTAGACTTACAGGAAGCATTAAAGACACATTTACCATGTGTGAGCTGAGGAGCACTTAGAGGCTGGTCATGAGTGATGATCATGACTCATTATGAAAAGTAAGATTAACCATAAGTGTACAATTGTAAATATTATCATGGCTTATTAGAGTTTAAAGAGCTTAAAATGTAAAAAAAAAAAAAAAAAAAAGATTAGTTCATTTAATTATGTTTTTTATTTATTCTTTGATTATGGAGCTCTGGTTAAGTGCCTAAGTGGAGACATCTTGTGCCATAAAGCTGCTACTACAGCTGGTCTACAGATAATTGCTCATTAGAGATCTAAATCTACATCCAGATTTTTGCAGAAAGAAGGCCTTTATTGTCTCATATACATGTACAGGACAATACAATTATTTTCCTTCTCATATTGGTAGAAATTTGGGGTAAAGCTGTAAAGTTGCTTGTTCACAATGTCTAATGATAAGTTCTCTACAAACAACATAAACTAGAAAATATCTACTCATGAAAAATGCTAAGCAACTAAAGAGGGAAAACACAGAACTTATAAATAGGAACCAATCAGGGGAAACACAAGACAGATGTGTGCAGGAAATCAGTGGAACAAACAAGGAAGAAATTCATACTATGAGAGAGATGCCCTCTGCTGGTCTGGCAGGGAATTGTCTGTGGTGACAAATATAAAGTGATCTTTTCTAGTTTTAATGACTCTTCTTTGTGTCAGAGTATCCTTACAAATTGTGCAAAACCTTGTGCTTTTGTACATTTTGCTTCATTATTATAGTTTCTATTTAGAACACTTGTCTCAGTGCTTTTAATCTGTTAAGTGCATTAAACTATTTAAGTTTTGATTTATTTGATCCACCACTCCAGAAACCTTGTAGGATTTTAGAAGCACTGTATACAAAACTAGAAAACATAACTTATTTCATTTTTGTCTATAAAACAAGATGAGATGTGCTGTTATAAGAAAATAATTATCAGCAGAATGGTATGATGTCGTTTTCGTACAGTTCATGTTGTAGCATTTTATTATACTTCTACCACTGCAATTTGGCAAAAATTACAGTTTTTATTTATTAAAGAATGACACGTCTTATTTTGTCTCCTATATACGCTCATCAAGAAGCAGGCCTAGACTAGATTTACTGAGAATGTCACCTTGTCACTACAACATGTGACATTATTAAGCTTGCCAGTCAGATTCAGCCAGGTCACTATGTACAGTACCAGCTAGTGTTGAGGATGTTAGGATTGATGATGGCAGCCATAACAGTAATCCCCCTCCTCCTTGTGCTAGAGTCCTTTAAGGACTACTAAGTCCTACACTACTTCTTGTGCCAAGCCAAAGAAGAACTACATACTCTGGTAATAAGCTCTTCCTGTGTGCGTTCCTCATGACATGGTGGCATACGTTATCCAGTTGATTCTCACCACTCCTGCAGTTAAGAAGGTTGAAATAGTAGTTAAGAGTGTAACTATGGTTCTACGAGCCCTGGAGTAAATGCAAGAAGGTTTCAGGGAAAATATTCATATGAGAGTGATATTTATTGCAAATACTACGTCATACTTCCTTTACAATCTTTTTTATAGTTGGTTACATATATTTCTCAACACTGAGTTCAGTTTTTCAGAAGTCTTCTCTTCTCTACCAACATGCAGCTCAGTACAGCAGTTAACCTCACAACCAAAAATTGCTGATTAGATCCATGTTCATTCATTCACACATGTTCAGTAAGCACTTTATCCTGCTCAGGGTCACAGTGGATCTGGAGCCTATCCTGGGAACACTGGGTGCAAGGTGGGAATACATCCTGGAAAACACACTCATTCACACTTAAGTGCAATTTAGTGTAGCCAATCCACAGAGATTTGCTGGAAATCTGATCCACAGTTCAGTCCACTCTGTGCTAACTGTGTGAGCTTTCAAAAAATGAACTCAGTTGTGTTTAAAAAAAAAACAAACTACAAGGAATATTATGAAAAATTTCACAAAATCTGGGTTAGAAACACATTCACCAATCCTCCTGTTATTTTTACACAAAGTCTTTAAAAGTCATTTGTATAGCAGTCTTCTTACACAAAACAGCATGATGGAAACAGCCTTCTAGAGCATTCATTTCGTAACCTGATATAACAATGGTACACATAAGATATAAAACAACACACACTTGCATATACCTGAATCTGCTATTTAACTGTAAAATTTATAAAAATCACAAAAAGTCAATATTGTGAATCCTGTGCTTGCCATAGAATGTATTTAATATATGTTTTCAGCATTATTCTATAATATCTGAGAATGTGTCTATATTTACTTTAGATTAGTTTGTTATAATGTTGGCATATTGAGTTTTCTCTCCAGTGATGATCTGGACCCGTGCTGCTCCGGCTGTGTTAATGTGGGCCAGTAGAGTAGCAAGTGTAAATGACAGAAGTAAATAAAGTGACATCAGACACCATCTGAGAAAAGACAGAACATGAAAAATTATACATATATCACATATATAAATTCTGTGGCTCCAAGAGGCAGATAAATCTCTCTACATAGTGTGATGTGCCTGATAACATGCAATTTGGTTCCGCTTGTGTGTGTTTCTGACCGGACAGTTTAGAGAAGGGCACCAGTTGTTGGTCTAATGCTGTTTGTGCGCGTGCTTAAAGTTATGTATAATAAAGAAGCTGAAAGGACGTTGAAGCTTTCTGTCGTGTTGTTAAAAGCATAACATGGTGTCAGAAATAGGGACTGGCGAGCACTGGAGAGTTTTTTGAAAAAATAAATAAATGAATTAAATAAACGGCAGCGATGCCAGAGCCACAGAGAGCGCGAGCTGCACGGAGAGCTACAGTACATGGGCATGCACATGTGAGGCGCCGGGGCGCGAGCGCAGGTGAGACTGCGGTTAATCTAGCCGCTCGTGCAATTCAGGGGCGCAGCTTTTAGACACTTAGCGGTAATAACACCGAAAGCGGAAAGCGAGCGTCCGCGAGCTCCTACACAACCAAAGCAACTTCACTTTTATACAAAATGAAATTTAAATAAATAACAAAACCAACACACAACAGTTCACAGTATTTATGAGTATACAGGGTAAACGTTTTTATATTTACACTTTTACTTTTAAATAATGGACAAAATCGATCAGGTTTATAGAGACGGTATAAATCATTAAGGCAAATAAAAATAAAAACATCATTTAAGAAACTTTATTATTATTATTATTATTATTATTATTATTATTATTATAAATCTAAGCATGAATAAAATGTTAAAAAGTATAGATAGAGCATTTCACAGAGGAAGTCTCTGAAACCAAAATATTAATATTTTTCTTCAACTTCCTGCTGAAATAAAATGGACATTTCAAATCTCAAAGCCACTCAGATCAGTTTACAGTCACCTGCTCTATGCTCCCAATAGAAATCAATTCATTTAGAAATAGAAAGTAGAAAGTAGAATTTTACTGTAGAAATGTCATTTTATTGCTCTTCAAAATCAGTGAATCTGTCTGTATAATTGAACCAGGAGGCTTTTTTGATTCATTATAATTATTACAGGTGACTGCAGGATTGCTAGGTGGCGATAGAGATTCGTGCTGCTTGAGTAAATGTGAAAAAATGGCGCGATCCTAATAAAACCCAGCGCCACCTGGCAAGTCTTTAATCAGTTCAGTCATGTGGAATTCATTAGTTTTTCTTTCCGTGTTTATCTGCGTTGATCGGCCATTATCGGAGTTTATCAGAAATAATCAGCATTTAGCCATTATGGGCATTTAGCAGCCTTTTTAGCATTTATCTGCCATCATCAGCTATTCTCAGCGTTTATCTGCGTTTATCAGCATTAACCAGTGTTCATCAGCCATGATCAGTGTTTACTAGCGGTTACCGGTCTAAACTGCTGGTCAGGATAATAAAGGGTGACGTAGACGGAGAAGCGTTGGTGATTGGCTGCTGCACTGGCATCGAGGGAGCCAATCGGAGCACGGATAGAGTTTCATGGCTGAACTAGACATATATTCACTACACATACTGTACATAGACACACATATGCATGTAAGATATCGATCAAGCACAGTTTTGAAAATATTATGTAAACATGTGAAAAATAAGATGTGTGAGTTTTGAAAAAGCATGTAAGTAAATGTAAAAGCAAGCAAACAAATTTTTTTAAAACTATGAGGAGTATTTGGAAAATGGCCCAAAAAACTAGGTTAGAAACACATTCAGTCCAGACAGATTCAACAATCCTCCTTTTATTTTTTACCCAAAATCAGGAGACTTCAAATTTCACACAAAAGTCACAAGCAAGAACATGTAGAGCAGTCTTCTTACACAAAACAGGATGATGCTTCTAGAGCATTCATTTCTTAACCTGATATAACAATGATACACATAAGATATAAAATGACACGTACACTCAAAATATAATTAGCAAGATTATCCCTCAGCAGTTTTTAATGATTAACAGTGAATGCAGAACAATACCCTTAGCTAACATAAGTAAATGTAACACACATGCATATGCCTGAATCTGCTATTTAACTGTAAAATTTATAAAAATCACAAAAAGTCAATACTGTGGATCCTGTGCTTGCCATAGTATGTATTTAATATATGTTTTCAGCATTATTCTATAATATCTGAGAATGTGTGTATATTTACTGTGGATTAGTTTGTTATAATGCTGGCATATTCAGTTTTCTCTCCAGCGTTAATCTGAACTCGTGCTGCTCTGGCTGTGTTAATGTGTTATTTAATACAGAAAGTTTCAACATCAGGTACAGTCTGTGGAAAGACAGAACAGGAAAATTATACATACAACACACAAACAGTGACAATACTGTGGCTGTTGACGTTGAATCTAAGAAGCAAGTAAAATCCTGTAAAGACGAAACAAATCTCTAAATCTGACTTCTTTCTTTACACCATGTTTTGTTCTGATAGAAGCAGCAGAAGATACTTTCCTATAACTCAGTGTTCAATGAAAGTGTGTGTGGTTCATGTGTGTTACCTGCAGTGTATCACAAATACAACTAAATCTCTAAAGGTAGAAACAAATCTGTTATAACTGTTATTTTACGTGTGCTAACCTGATCCTCCTGCTTTCCCTCACAGTCCTGATGTCCATCAGTAATCACGTTCTCTCCACATCTTCCTCCTAAAGAGAAAAGACCTCAGAAATCACACCTCTAGTGGACTGTACGTGGTTTCTGTAGTAAGGTGTGGAGGCAGCTGTGCTGTTTGAACTCACACACAATAATACTGAGTAAAACAAAACAGTACTGGTTATGAGTGAAAGCAAACATTTACTTATTTGGCTCAGAATACTTGTGAACAAACAGAGAGACAGACTGACTTACTGACTGACTGCCTGGCCTTGATCTGATCCCCAAGGGAACATTTCAACAAAATATATATCAGCAAAACATTTAGTTTTCTTTCAGCTAAAAACTGAATTGAATTAAGTGGTTAAGTTTCTGTAAATGCAAATTGGATCACAAATTCTTCAGTTAATCTCCAAATCTGGTTTTATATTCTGAATTGGGAAGCCAAAAATAACAAGTTACATAAAAAGGGATTTAATCTGAAAGTGTAATTCCATCAGGTAACCTTTGAAAAATTATGCTCTGTGTGTGTGTGTGTGTATGTGTGTGTGTTGTGCTTCTGCATCCCCAACAAATAAATGCCACTACACTGAGTGTCAGCAGCAGCAAAACCACAGGAATACAGACAACTGTGTAATAAAACATATAAAAATGTGAGTAAATCTTATAATAGAGATGTGTTTTTCACTTGGGATAATGGAAAGTTACATCAGCTAGAGGGAGGCTGGGTGTTTGCTTTTTATTTTTTATTATTATTATTTTTTTATATTATTTTTACCTTGTATCGTTGAGGGTGATGCAGGTGGAGAGTTTGTTGTTTTACTCTGAGGCTGTTCTGATGGAGGTGTTGTGTCTGTTTTCCTCGAGTGTGTTGAAGTTTCTCTTCGTCCTACTCAAAAGACAAAACTTATTAAAACTAATTATTGTTTTTATCACCGTAACACATACTCAGTTATTAATGAAAAAATGTACCTTTAACAGATAATCTGAAATGTCTTCTATCAGACTGTACAGAACATGTGTAGAGTCCCTGGTCCTCTTCAGTCAGGTCTGATATGAGTAGAGAGAGGTTTTCTGGAGAGTTTTTACTGACCAGTTTGACTCTGTTTCTGTGATGTCCAGTCTGTTCAGGGTAAATTTCCTGAAAGTGAATGATTCCATTTGCTGGTAATGAAAACTGCCATTTTAGAGACTGTGGTTTGGCCTGTAGGTCAGTGCAGACGCAGGGCAGAACTACAGACTCTCTTGTGAACACAGTCACGTCCTCTTCCTCTGCCTTCTTCACCAGCTCACAGCCTGTAAACATAACATTTACAGTTAATAATAGAAGCACTGCAATTACTAATATTCCCTGCTTGTAAATCACAACATTTTCTGCTGCAAACCAGATTAAAACCTGGGTTTACTGAGAAAGTTGATAACCAGCGTCATGAAAGCTGTTAACCTTTAATTAACCCGGGATAGAGCTGTTTGGTTTATGTAGGCTTATGTCAGTTGTCATGAAGGGATTATACAGGTGTCATGTAGCTCTATAAACACTACAGTGTTACCAAAATAAATCATAGATTAGACTGAGAAATGTCAAATCCAATCTGATAGCATTCCAAAGTTCAGCTCAGTCTGATACCATAATCAGTATTTACTGCCATTTATAACTTGATACTGATGTCACAATATGACTCCTAGATTAATTCTCCTTTAGTTATGGACTAGGCATTTTTGTCACGTATGTAACTGAAATTCATTTGGACACTTATCAAGTCTGCTTTCACAGTGAATATCATCTTTTATTGTGTATTTAAATGCTTTACCTTTAACATAAAGCCTGATGTCTCTGTATTCCTTCTCAGTGCTGCACTTGTAGACTCCCTGATCCTCTTCTCTCAGGTCAGATATGAGCAGAGACAGATTAGCAGGAGAAATGTTATTAAACAGCTGAAGTCTGCCTCGGTAGTGTTCATCATTTAACATTTCTGTGTGACGTCCTGTTCTGTCAGTCATCCAGGTGAATTTCTGAGGTTTGGTGTGCAGGTCAGAGCAGGAGCAGGGTAACAGCACTGAAGCACCTTTGTGTCGTGTGATTCCTGTCTGATTATCAGCAGAGAGAGCACAGCCTACAGAAACAAACATACAAAAACTCTCAATCTACTGAATACTATGGAAATATTTTCCGGACAAACTGAAAACCTTCACAAATTGAAATGTTTTGCCCTTACTGTGGCAAAAGCTTTGAAGCCGTGCCAAGCTTCACTTAATAATAATAACAACAACAATAATAATAATAATAATAATAATAATAATAATAATAATGGTTTTAAAATGATATTGTAGGCTTAATGCTTTATAGCGTCCTTTTAAACTTGATCGATTGCCCATTTTTTAAATGTAAACATTTAACCTATATACTCAGACACTGTGAATTATGTTTTGTTACTGGTTTATTTAAAATGATCGTTTTATAGAAAGTTAAGTTGCTTTGGTTGTGTAAGAGCTCGCGGACCCTCGCTTTCTGAATTAAGCGCTATTACCGCTAAGTGTCTAAAAGCCGCGCCCATTAAATTTTACGTGCGTCTAGATTAACCGTGGTTTCAGGAAGAGTGGCTGCTTAACCGCAGTGAAGCTTGGAACGGCTTCAAAACTTTTGCCACAGTAAGGGCACATTTAAATTTGTGAAACAGAAGAAAAGAACTTAAATAATTCAAGCGTTTTCGCTAGTCTAAGATATCAGCAGACTGAAAAAGCATAGTTCCTTTACACTTTGATAGTCATACCCTGTGTCCAATCAGAAATGATTGATGTTTAATAAGGACCTACCCTTTCCATTTTGAGTTACAGTTTTTCTTGATTGCTAACTCACTATTACTGATTCAGTTGGCCTAATGTCCCAAACCAATCAGTGAGTTCTCAAAACATTGACACAATTCACCTGTTCTCAGACAAGTTCCAATTTTCTCAATGTCTTGTGCAAAACTCTATACAAACATGGCCTCATTTTGCACAGGCTTAACCATGTTCTCATATAGAAAACACAAACACATAATATAATTAACTCAAGCTGTCACAAGCTGAACACAATCAACACACAATTATGCATGTGTTAACACTAAGTAGCAAAATTGATGACACACCCATCAGAATCTCAGGTAATATAAAAAGGGCCACAGGTGATTATTTGCTTTGGAAAATGGACCCTAACGGTGAAAGAGCAGAAAGAGGTGGGAGACAGAGAGGAAGGGGCCAAAGAACATTTGTTCCTGACGAAATACTGGCAACAATAGTTGATCATGTTCTTGTGCATGGGATGACCATGAGGGAAGCTGGCCAACGAGTTCAGCCGAATGTGAGCAGATTCAGTCGCATCTATTATTTGAACATTTAGAGAAGAAAACAGGTACCTGATATTTGCCAAAGACACTGGCAAATCTACAGGGTTTTTATACTATTTAGATATACAGATATATTATTTTTAGATATACTATCAAATAGATTTTTTGCTCAGTATTAGTTGTTCTTATATGTACTGTATTTTTGCAGAACTGAGAGGCGACTGCCTGGGGGAGGCAGACAACGTCTTCTGACAGATGACCAAGAAACTGCAATTGTAAATATGGTCATTGCTAATAATGCAATTAGACTGCGTGAAATTCAGAGAAGAGCTATTGAAGATCAACATGCCTTCTCAGAAATTGATCATATAAGTATTTCTACAATTGACCGGATCCTGCATCGTAACAGACTTCGAATGAAACAAGTATATAGGGTGCCTTTTGAAAGGAACTCAGAGCAGGTCAAGAATCAGCGAGTGCAGTATGTGCAGGTAATAAGTGTAACTCACTAATGTGTTATTTGCTGTAGTGCTGTAATTTGATAATGTACTCTTACAGGTAAAGTGATTCTTATTGCTTACTGTACACATGTACTCAGAACATCTTTTCGCAGAATATGTTCGAGTTTGATGGCAGAGACACCCTGCATGAATATATATTTATTGATGAGGCTGGGTTTAATCTAACTACAAGGAGGAGAAGGGGGCGGAACATTATTGGACAGCGTGCCATTGTGGAGGTCCCTGGCCAGCGTGGGGGCAATGTGACACTGTGCACTGCCATCAGTCACCATGGGGTTCTCCACCATCATGCTACCTTGGGCCCTTACAACACATCTCTTGGATTTCCTTAACCATCTCTATGGTTCCGTTATCTGGCATGAAGCAAGAGAGCCAGGACGGGCCGAGCAGCCTCAGTATGTAGTAATTTGGGATAATGTAAGTTTCCATCATGCTGCTCTGGTCCGCAATTAGTTCAATGACCATCCCAGATTTTCTAACATGTTACTACCAGCATACTCCCCATTCCTCAATCCCATAGAGGAGTTTTTTTCTGCATGGCGGTGGAAAGTTTATGATTGAAACCCTTAGGAACGGGAAAACCTTTTGCAAGCAATGGAAGAGGCCTGGAAGCAATGGAAGAGGGAAAATTTTTCCAAAATATATCAGCAAAACATTTGGTTTTCTTTCAGCATGAATTGAATTAAGTGGTTAAGTTCCTGTAAACGCAAGTTGGATCACAAATTCTTCAGTTAATCTCCAAATCTGCTTTTATATTCTGAATTGGGAAGCCAAAAATAACAAGTTACATAAAAAGGGATTTAATCTGAAAGTGTAATTCCATCAGGTAACCTTTGAAAAATTATGCTCTGTGTGTGTGTGTGTGTGTGTGTGTGTGTTTGTTGTGCTTCTGCATCCCCAACAAATAAATGCCACTACACTGAGTGTCAGCAGCAGCAAAAGCACAGGAATGCAGATGTGTGTAATAAAACACATCAAATGTGAGTAAATCTTATAATAGAGATGTGTTTTTCACTTGTGAATAAAATGGAATAATAAAATAAATCAGCTAGAAGGAAGGTTGAGTGTTTGCTTTTCTTTTTTTTCTTTTTTTTGTATTGTTGAGGATGATGCAGGTGGAGAGTTTGTTGTTTTACTCTGAGGCTGTTCTGATGGAGGTGTTGTGTCTGTTTTCCTCGAGTGTGTTGAAGTTTCTCTTCTTCCTACTGAAAAAAAAATGACAAAACTTATTAAAACTAATGATTGTTTTTATCACTGGTAGTAATATGGCACATGACACTGGAGTAAAAGCATGCTCACAGTCATTAATGAAAAAAATGTACTTAGTATTAATGATTATTAATTAATATGGAAATTAAATTATTTAATTTCCATATTATTAGTTCATATGAGGTTGAAGGAATTGTCCAGTTTGTCATTAAGAAGTTTATTAAACACACAGGGTCAGTAGTGGAACATCATCAGCTGGACTCAAAACCCCTAATCTCTTGTTTCTCAGCCCAGTTCCTAACTACTGTGATCATGTGTGTATTTTTTTTTTAATCCTTGAAAAGCACTTGTCGTTAAACAGCTGTGGTTATACACTAGGAGTGTATATATTTAAAAAAAAAAAAAAGAAAAGAAAACGGTCAGGCATGCATTTGCACTGCAGTTAATCTAAAGACTGACGACGCATCTGTAACATCTGTTCTGGTGAAGAAAACAAAGTGTGAAATAGACAGACAGCTCCGCTAATGCTCCTGCATGGCTCTGTAGATGGATTCGCTCCGCCTGTGTATCACGTGGGTCAAAGAGGAGTTGTCCAATCAGCTGCATTGTATGTAAATCAGTTGATGACATCACCGTTCTGCACGTGTTGGTGTGTTGCAGTTTAACATGGCAAGCGGAGGAGACAAGCCGCTGATAGAGCCGCCCCCTGCATCATATAAGCCTCCTGTCTGGGAACATTTTGGGTTTGCAATCAGTTCCAACTGCGATGGTGAAAAACATGTAGAGAAAACAGTCAGTGTTTGTAGACTTTGCTCGACGCGAGTGCCGTATGCTCATGGCAATACATCTAATATGACGTCATCTACACCGTCATCACCCGGGGATTGATAGCGCGCGGGGATGAAGCCCGTTTCCGCCCCGGAGAAAAACATTAAAAAGGTAACTGCGACTTTATATCTCACAATTCTGACTTTTTTCTGTGTGGATCTGTCTATGTGTAGCAGTTGTGGGCCATTGTGTGTTAATCTACTCGAGTTTGAACTCAAATTAATCTATTTAGTGAGTTATAAAGCTTTAAGCTGATCAGTTTAAATGAGGCGTAATGTAGGAAGTGAAGATGGTGGTCAGTGACAGAGGGACAGCAGAAAAAGGTGTGAAATTCACACACATCTATTTACAGCTAAGATCAGCATGAGGAAGTGACGTACAAGTTACAGGAAAATAACTTTTCTATTACACTTTATATGAGTTATTATAGATACATTCAATAAGACAGAGATTGTCAGAGATATAATTCAGTAAATAAATGTAATAATAGAGATGTGTTTTTTCATTGCTGATGAAAAGTTTTGGCACCTAGAGGGAGGCTGCTGTGAGTTTGCTGTTTACCTTCCAGTGTTGTTGAGGATGATGCAGGTGGAGAGTTTGTTGTTTTACTCTGAGGCTGTTCTGATGGAGGTGTTGTGTCTGTTTTGCTCGAGCGTGTTGAAGTTTCCCTTCTTCCCTCTGAAAAGACAAAACTTATTAAAACTAATGATTGTTTTTATCACTGTTAGTAATATGGAACATGACACTGGAGTAAAGCATGCTCACAGTCATTAATGAAAAAAATGTACCATTAACATATAATCTGAAATCTCTGCTATCAGCCTGTACAGAACATCTGTAGATTCCCTGGTCCTCTTCAGTCAGGTCTGATATGAGTAGAGAGAGGTTTCCTGGAGAGTTTTTACTGACCAGTTGGACTCTGTTTCTGTGATGTCCAGTCTGTTCAGGGTAAATTCCCTGAAAGTCATTGCTTCCATTAAACTCCCATTTTAGAGACTGTGGTTTGGCCTGTAGGTCAGTGCAGACGCAGGGCAGAACTACAGACTCTCCTGTGAACACAGTCACACGCTCTACCTCTGCCTTCTTCACCAGCTCACAGCCTGTAAACATAACATTTACACTTAATAATAGAAGCACCGCAATTATTAATATTCCCTGCTTGTAAATCACAACATTTTCTGCAGCAAATCAGAAGAGATTTTTAAACAATGAGCCAATCACCTGTTTAAATCCTCTATATGAATCCAATATCAGGACTCTGATACACAATACTGAACCTATACTGGCTTATTTTTATTTTAATAACTGCTAAATCTTTAATAATCTATAATATTGGATTTAATTATTGTATTTCAGCTAATGCTCTTACAATGGTAAAAAATAATTCCCGTTAAGATATACACCTTGCATAAAAACATTACGTATTAATATGTATAATTAATACGTATTAACTGTACATAATAATATAAGTATTTATGGCATGTACTTTAGCTTTGTCATGGAACTACACTTCCCAGCAGCCCCAGCACGTCACATGTCCTAATCACACTCACCTGTGTCTCATCTCACCCTCATTAACACCCCTATATAAGTTCTAGTGTTTGTGCAGCTCATTGTTAAGCTTTTGTTGTTGTTGTTGTGTGTGTCACAGCCAGAGGCCTGTTTCACGAAGCCAGTTTCGGTGGCTACTCAGGTAAGTCTGCGTTTAGTTTGACGTTTAGTTTGAGTAAACTCTGCTTTTTCACTCTCAACAAGGTGGAGTGGTTTTTAGCGGGTTTCATCACCATGGTAACGTACACTACACGGCTAACCTGCTCCGGAGCAGCTTTTATTCTGGGTAAGAGAACTCCAACCCAAACTGGACCAATCAGCTGTGAGCAAAGTGAGAGAACTCTGACGCGGGAAAGTTAACCCTTTAGTGTTTGTAGCGATGGCTTCAGCGTTTGTGGAGAATCCTCTGGAGCGCAAATAATAAGAAGGCACTTGGAAGGGAAAGAATTTTTAGGGACAGACACAATCCCCTGGATTTTCCCGATGACCATCTGGATGAAAGATATTGATATTGGGCAGATGGTGTAGTTTATCATGTCATACATATGAATATTAATAAGATTTTTATATTAAATGAAATTACATGAAATGTTAGGGTTATAAGTTTTAATCAGTTTATTCTCATTGTGAGTCAATAAAAATAAACTTATTCATTTAAACAATCAGTAATTTTCTCCAGCTTTAGCAGCTGCAACAGTGTTGCTTTTTTTGCGGTTAGTGTAGGTTTAAATTCCTCATATTTCTGCATAATAATCTCTTGCTCTTCAGGGAAGTGGCAACTGACGGCGACTTCACCAACTTGGAGGAATACGCGACATCAGTGACTAGCTATATCAGCAAGTGCATTGATGACGTCACTGTTTCCAAGACCATCACCACACGCTCCAACCAGAAGCCGTGGATGACTGCAGAGGTGCATGCGCTACTGAGGACCCGAGACTCCGCCTTCAGAGCAGGCGACAAGGCGGCCCTAAGAACAGTGAGGGCCAAACTGTCCCGGGCCATCAGAGAGGCAAAGCGCACACACGCTCAGAGAATCCACAGCCACTTCAAGGCCATCGGAGAGACGCGGTGCATGTGGCAGGGCATCCAGACTATCACACTACAGGACAACATCACCTACCTGTAACAGTGATGCCTCCCTCCCAGATGCGCTGAACGACTTCTACGCTTGGTTTGAGGCACAGAATAGCGTGACGGTGAGGAAACCACCCCTCCTCCCAATGACCAGGTGCTGTGTCTAACCACGGCCGACGTGAGGAAGGCTCTACACAGAGTCAACCCGCGAAAGGCTGCTGGACCAGACAACATTCCTGGCAGGGTGCTCAGAGGATGTGCAGACCAGCTGGCAGATGACGCCATCTTCACTGACATCTTCAACACCTCCCTGAGCAGCCCCTTTGTTCCGATGTGCTTCAAGGCCACCACCATCGTCCCCGTGCCAAAGAAGTCTCCAGTGTCCTGCCTCAATGACTACCATCCCGTTGCACTTACACCCATCATCATGAAGTGCTTCGAGAGGCTCGTCATGAGGCACATTAAGACCCTGCTGCCCCTCTCACTGGACCCCCTGCAATTCGCTTACCGTCCCAACCGTTCAACAGATGACGCCATCACCACCACCCTCCATCTGGCCCTCACCCACTTGGACAATAGACACATATGTTCGAATGCTGTTCACAGACTTCAGTTCAGCATTCAACACAATCATTCCTCAGCACCTGATTGGAAAGCTGAACCTGCTGGGCCTGAACACCTCCCTCTGCAACTGGATCCTGGACTTCCTGACTGGGAGACCTCAGTCAGTCCGGAATGGGAACAGCATCTCCAACACCACCACACTGAGCACTGGGGCCCCCCCAGGGCTGTGTGCTTGGTGTTTCTTGGTGTTCACCTGGCGGAGAACCTCACCTGGTCGCTCAACACCAGTTCCATAATGAAGAAAGCCCAGCAGCATCTCTACTTTCTACGAAGGCTGAGGAAAGCACATCTCCCACCCCCCATCCTCACCATGTTCTACAGAGGGACTATCGAGAGCATCCTGAGCAGCTGCATCACTGCCTGGTTTGGGAATTGCACCGTCCCGGATTGCAAGACCCTTCAGTGGATAGTGAGGACAGCTGAGAAGATCATCGGGGTCTCTCTTCCCTCCATCAAGGACATTTACACCTCACGCTGCATCCGCAAAGCCACCAGCATTGTGGATGACCCCACACACCCCTCTCACACACTCTTTACCCTCCTGCCGTCTGGTAAACGGTACCGAAGCATTCGGGCCCTCACGACCAGACTGTGCAATAGTTTCTTCCCCCATGCAATCAGACTCCTCAATACTCAGAAACTAGACTGAAGGAACACACACACACATACCAATATACACACACAACTGAGCATCCTCCATCCTCTCTGCAATTTTTTTGCAAGTTTTTGCACATGTTTATGCTGCTACATTACTCATTATATTATACTGTACATAGGCTGCTACTCTTATGTTTACACTTATGTTTACACTTTCAGCTACTTGTACTCTTGTACTATTTGCACTATTGTCACTAGGTTCACTTTAAACAGAACTGTGTACTGGTCGGCGCTGCACTGGGACTTACTATGCCCATTGTCTGTCCCAGTAGTCATTGTACATTGTGCTTGTAGTTTTGTGCTGTCTGCACTTTTTTTGCACTTGTGCACTTTATGTATAAATTATGTAGTGTATGTTCTGTGTTTGTCTTATGTAGCACCTTGGTCCTCGAGAAATGTCGTTTCGTTTCACTATGTACTTGTATATGGCTGAAATGACAAGAAACTCCACTTGAACTTGAACTTGCTCTTCAGCCGGAAGTCTGCTGACCTGCTTTTTTCCATCTTGAATGCTATTGGCTGTTTACTGCAAACGTCTGGCTTTTATGTGCACGTGCACGCTGAGTAAACCCTGATTCAGGGTTAAAACCTGGGTTTACTGAGAAAGTTGATAACCAGCGTCATGAAAGCTGTTAACCTTTAATTAACCCGGGTTAGATCTGTTTGGTTTATGTAGGCTTATGTCAGTTGTCATGAAAGGATTATACAGGTGTCATGTAGCTCTATAAACACTACAGTGTTACCAAAATAAATCATAGATTAGACTGAGAAATGTCAAATCCAATCTGATAGCATTCCAAAGTTCAGGTCAGTCTGATACCATAATGATACCATAATCAGTATTTACTGTCATTTATAACTTGATAATGATGTGTCACAATATGACTCCTGGATTAATTCCCCTTTAGTTATGGTAAATGGAGTAGATATTTGTTACATATGTAACTATAATTCCTTTGAAGACTTATCAAGTCTGCTTTCCCAATGAATATCAGCTTTTATTGTGTATTTAAATGCTTTACCGTTAACAAAAAGCCTGATGTCTCTGTGTTCCTTCTCAGTGCAACATTTCAAAATGAAAGTTTACCTAAGCTTTAGTGAATTTCTTTCCAAAATCATAAATTCTCTTACTACTACTGACTGCTTAAGAATTATTAGTTCATATGGAAAATACATTTTGGAATAATGAGATTTGATGCATCCAGCATGCAGATAATTATGTTTATTATATATTTGTTAGGAGGCTCGGCACTAGGATGTATAATAGCGTGGTGCAGGGCTGCTTGTCTGAGAGGACAGTATATGGTGTGGAGTGGAACCAGGTGTGGAGGCGGGACACCAGACGGCTCCACCTGAAAAGTGCCTCAAGCGGGGAATGAACAAAGTAGATTGTGTGCACTGAGCTATAGCGCTAGCCAGCGAACTAACTCTGGGGGTAGTAGGGGTGAGGGTGGTAGTGCTGATGTGGTTCTGTGAAGGGTACAGGATTAGGAAAGCCTACAGTTCAACACAAAAGCACCGCAGCGTGGCGGGGAAAATAACACAACATGGCCCTGTCGTTTGGCCCGAACTTGAAAGAACTAATATTATTTGATTATGATTCCTTAATATTAAATATATCCAGCCTTGAACCTCACTATTCACTTCTCTGATCTTTGAACCATTAAATTAATTAGTCAGAGCAGCATGGTACAGAACTGTGTCCGCGGGCAGAGTGAAGCTATTGGAGGGCTTATGAAGAGGCGTGGCCAGGTGCTGCACATTACACTGATTACCTGCACGAGAGCGCCGCGTTATTAAAGCACGTGCAGGTGGCCGCGGATTTTCTTGAGAAGGCGTCCGCGATGTTACAGTTTTGTTTAGTTAGGATTGTACCATATTTTAATGTGGGGTTTGATTAGGAAAGGTTCACCTCTGTCAATATAAAGCTCACAGCTGATGGTGAGAGCAAAAAACAAGTCATGAGGTTGAAGGAATTGTCCAGTTTGTCATTAAGAGGTTTATTAAACACACAGGGGCAGTAGTGGAACATCATCAGCTGGACTCAAAACCCATAAACTCAGCTGTGGTTAGACACCATGTTACAACTACATCTGAAAGCGAGCACTTAGAGAGAGTAATACTACAGAACTGCTTTAAGCTGATCAGTTTAAATAAGGCGTAATGTAGGAAGTGAAGATGGTGGTCACTGACAGAGGGACAGCAGAAAAAGGTGTGAAATTCACACGCATCTATTTACAGCTAAGACCTACATGAGGAAGTGACGTACAAGTTAAAGGAAAATAATTTTTCTATTACACTTCATATGAGTTATTATAGATATATTCAATAAAACAGAGATTGTGAGATATAATTTAGTAAATGTGTAAAAACATACACTGTAAGTATTATAGGGATGTAAAATAATCTCACTGTAGAATCCTCCTTATTCATTAGCCCACCTCTCTTCATCAGTACATTTTAGACTGAAGTTAATCAGGAAGAAAAAATCCTGTAGTAAGTAAAGTTGTTGTTAACTAAAACTCTAAATGATAAACATTTTGCAGTGTTTGGTTTGGTTGTTCAGGAACAGGGCTGAACTACGGCCTACTGTAAACCCAGTCTGGACAGAAAGCACATGAACTAAACACACAGCAGCTGAACTAAGAACTGGCTAATATTCTCTCTCCTTTCTGTAATAGAAAATAGAAAATAACTTCACTCACCTGCAGCGACGTGAAACACAACAGACAAAAGATACAAGCACTTCATCATTACTGATTTTTCTGCACACACTCCAATCCCTCAAGGTGAAACACACACACTGTCACACTGCCTGAGTGTCTCTCTCTTATAGAGTCTGGTTTTTAGGAAACCGCAACAACGCTATGTCATTTCTGTTTTTGGAAAATCTTTTCATCACTCTTTCCATAACCTAATTTGTTTTTATATGCTGTATTAATAGCTATTCATATATTTTCTCATGTGGTGGTTTTAGTATCATGCACCACAGTATCATGATTGTTATCTGTCTTAGGTGTCAACAAATTGCAATGTGACTCAGCTTCCTTTTCAATTCAATAAAAATGACCAATGACGCTTTTTATAAATCTTAAAAAAAAGCACTACAACAACTAATAGTAATAATAATAATTCATCATAGATCATGTGACTTTAGTGAGTATATGAAAAGCAAAACTGGGCATGAGCTTCAACATTAACTTCACTAATTTCAGCACACATGAATTCTAGAGTTTGGGACAAAGCTGTAATGTCCATCAGTATATTCACCAGCAAGTGTGTTTCCCTAGACTTACAGGAAGCAATAAAGACACATTTACCATGTGTGAGCTGAGGAGCACTTAGAGGCTGGTCATGAGTGATGATCATGACTCATTATCAAAAGTCAGATTAATCATAGGCATATAATTGTAATCATTAACATGACTTATTAGAGTTTAAAGAGTTTAAAATATAAATAAGTGGTTGTTTTATTTAATTATTTATTTATTCTTTGATTATAGAGCTATGGTTAAGTGCCTAAGTGGCGACATCTTGTGCCATAAAGCTGCTACTACAGCTGGTCTACAGATAATTGCTCATTAGAGATCTAAATCTACATCCAGATTTCTGCAGAAAGAAGAGAGAAGGCCTTTATTGTCTCATATACATGTACAGGAAAATACAATTATTTTCTTCCGCATATTGTTAGGAATTTGGGGTAAAGCTGTAAAGCTGCTTTGTGACAATGTGTGATGTTAAAAGTCCTCTACAAATACCATAACATAAACTAGATAATAACTACTCATGAAAAAAAATGCTAAGCAACTGGGGAGTGAAAACACAAAATTTATAAATAGGAACCAATCAGGAGAAACACAAGACAGATGTGTGCAGGAAATCAGTGAAACAACCAAGGAAGAAATTCATACTATGAGAGAGATGCCCTCTGCTGGTCTGGCAGGGAATTGTCTGCGGTGACAAATATAAAGTAATCTTTTCTGTTTTTAATGACTTTGTATCACAGTATCTGTGTAAATTGTGCAAAACGTTGTATTCTTGTACATTTTCCTTCATTATTGTAGTTTTTGTTTAGAACACTGTTTTTTTTTTTTTTTTTTTAATCTGTTAAGCAAATTGAACTATTTAAGTTTTGATTTGTTTGATTCACCCCTCAGGATTTTAGTAGCACTGTCTACAAAACCAGATCTCTGTATTGGCCTGCTTTACTAATTAATTTCATTTTTGTCTATAAAATAAGATGAGATGTGCTGTTATTGGAAAATAATCAACAACCGAGTGGTATGATGTCGTTTTCGTACAGTTCATGTCGTAGTGTTTTATTCCACTTCTACCACTGCAATTTGGCAAAAATTACAGTTTTTATTTATTAAAGAATGACATGTCTTATTTTGTCTCCTATATACGCTCAACAAGAAGCAGGCCTAGACTAGATTTACTGAGAATGCCACTTTGTCACTACAACATGTGACATTATTAAGCTTGCCAGTCAGATTCAGCCACGTCACTATGTACAGTACCAACTAGTGTTGAGGATGTTAGGACTGATGATGGCAGCCATAACAGTAATCCCCCTCCTCCTTGTGCTAGAGTCCTTTAAGGACTACTAAGTCCTACACTACTTCTTGTGCCAAGCCTAAGAAGAACTACATACTCTGGTAATAAGCTCTTCCTGTGTGTGTTCCTCATGACATGGTGGCATACGTTATCCAGTTGATTCTCACCACTCCTGCAGTTAAGAAGGTTGAAATAGTAGTTAAGAGTGTAACTATGGTTCTACGAGCCCTGGAGTAAATGCAAGAAGGTTTCAGGGAAAATATTCATATGACAGTGATACTTATTGCAAATACTACATCATACTTCCTTTACAATCTTTTTTTATAGTTGGTTACATATATTTCTCAACACTGAGTTCAGTTTTTCAGAACTCTTCTCTTCTCTACCAACATGCAGCTCAGTACAGCAGTTAACCTCACAACCAAAAATGCAGATTAGATTCATGTTCATTCATTCATACAGTTCAGTAATCACTTTATTCTGCTCAGGGTGACAGTGGATCTGGAGACTACCCTGGGAACACTGGGTGCAATGTGGGAATACATCCTGGAAAACACACTCATTCACACTTAGGTGCAATTTAGTGTAGCCAATCCACTGGCATGTTTTTGGGAGGTGGAAGGAAACCAGAGAACCCGGAGGAAACCCACATGGACACGCGGAGAACAAGTGAAACTCCATACAGACAGTAAGCTGAGCTCAGGATTGAACTGGGAACCACTCAACAGTTTGGATAAATGTGCAGTACATACACAGAGATTTGCTGGAAAACTGATCCACAGTTCAGTCCACTCAGTGCTAACTGTGTGAGCTTTGAAAAAATGAACTCAGTTGTGTTTAAAAAAAAAAAAAAAACAATCTCTAATAAACTATAAGGAATATTATGAAAAATTTCACAAAATCTGGGTTAGAAACACATTCAACAATCCTCCTTCTGTTATTTTTACACAAAGTCTTTAAAAGTCACTTGTATAGCAGTCTTCTTACACAAAACAGCATGATGGAAACAGCCTTCTAGAGCATTCATTTCTTAACCTGATATAACAATGGTACACATAAGATATAAAATGACACGTACACTCAAAATATAATTAGCAAGATTATCCATCAGCATTTTTTAATGATTAACAGTGAATGCAGAACAACACCCTTAGCTAACATAAGTAAATGTAACACACACATGCATATGCCTGAATCTGCTATTTAACTGTAAAATGTATAAAAATCACAAAAAGTCAATATTGTGAATCCTGTGCTTTCCACAGTGTGTATTTTATATATGTTTTCAGCATTATTCTACAATATCTGAGAATGTGTCTATATTTACTTTGGATTAGTTTGTTATAGTGCTGGCATATTCAGTTTTCTCTCCAGTGATGATCTGGACCCGTGCTGCTCCGGCTGTGTTAATGTGGGCCAGTAGAGTAGCAAGTGTAAATGACAGAAGTAAATAAAGTGACATCAGACACCATCTGAGAAAAGAAAGAATATGAAAATGATACATACATCACATATATAAATTCTGTGGCTCCAAGAGGCGAGTAACATCCTGTAAAGACTGTGATGTTGTGCCTGATAACATGTAATTTTGGTTCCGCTTGTGTGTGTTGCTGACCGGACACTTTAGAGAAGGGCACCAGTTGTTGGACTAATGCTGTGTGTGTGCGCGTGCTTAAAGTTATGGATAATAAAGTAGCTGAAAGGACGTTGAAGCTTTCTGTCGTGTTGTTAAAAGCATAACATGGTGTCAGAAATAGGGACTGGCGAGCACTGGAGAGTTTTTTGAAAAAATAAATAAATGAATTAAATAAACGGCAGCGATGCCAGAGCCACAGAGAGCGCGAGCTGCACGGAGAGCTACAGTACATGGGCATGCACATGTGAGGCGCCGGGGCACGAGCGCAGGTGAGACTGCGGTTAATCTAGCCGCTCGTGCAATTCAGGGGCGCGGCTTTTAGACACTTAGCGGTAATAACACCGAAAGCGGAAAGCGAGCGTCCGCGAGCTCCTACACAACCAAAGCAACTTCACTTTTATACAAAATGAAATTTAAATAAATAACAAAAGCAGCACACAACAGTTCACAGTATTTATGAGTATACAGGGTAAACGCTTTTATATTTACACTTTTACTTTTAAACAAATGGGCAAAATCGATCAAGTTTATAGAGACGGTATAAATCATTAAGGCAAATAAAAATAAAAACATAATTTAAGAAGCTTTTATTATTATTATTATTATTATTATCATTATAAATCAAAGCATGAATAAAATGTTAAAAAGTATAAATGGATCATTTCACAGAGGAAGTCTCTGAAACCAAAATATTAATATTTTTCTTCAACTTCCTGCTGAAATAAAATGGACATTTCAAATCTCAAAGCCACTCAGATCAGTTTACAGTCACCTGCTCTATGCTCCCAATAGAAATCAATTCATTTAGAAATAGAAAGTAGAAAGTAGAATTTTACTGTAGAAATGTCATTTTATTGCTCTTCAAAATCAGTGAATCTGTCAGTATAATTGAACCAGGAGGCTTTTTTGATTCATTATAATTATTACAGGTGACTGCAGGATTGCTAGGTGGCGATAGAGATTCGTGCTGCTTGAGTAAATGTGAAAAAATGGCGCGATCCTAATAAAACCCAGCGCCACCTGGCAAGTCTTTAATCAGTTCAATCATGTGGAATTCATTAGTTTTTCTTTCCGTGTTTATCTGCGTTGATCGGCCATTATCGGAGTTTATCAGAAATAATCAGCATTTAGCCATTATGGGCATTTAGCAGCCTTTTTAGCATTTATCTGCCATCATCAGCTATTCTCAGCGTTTATCTGCGTTTATCAGCATTAACCAGTGTTCATCAGCCATGATCAGTGTTTACTAGCGGTTACCGGTCTAAACTGCTGGTCAGGATAATAAAGGGTGACGTAGACGGAGAAGCGTTGCTGATTGGCTGCTGCACTGGCATCGAGGGAGCCAATCGGAGCACGGATAGAGTTTCATGGCTGAACTAGACATAAATTCACTACACATACTGTACATAGACACACATATGCATGTAAGATATCGATCAAGCACAGTTTTGAAAATATTATGTAAACATGTGAAAAATAAGATGTGTGAGTTTTGAAAAAGAATGTAACTAAATGTAAAAACAAACAAACAAACAAAAATTGTTAAAACTATGAGGAGTATTTGGAAAATGGCCCAAAAACTAGGTTAGAAACACACATTCAGTCCAGACAGATTCAACAATCCTCCTTTTATTTTTTTTTTATGCAAAATCAGGAGACTTCAAATTTCACACGAAAGGCACAAGCAAGAACATGTAGCGCAGTCTTCTTACACAAAACAGGATGATTCTTCTAGAGCATTCATTTCTTAACCTGATATAACAATGGTACACATAAGATATAAAATGACACGTACACGCAAAATATAATTAGCAAGATTATCCATAATAATCTGTGAATCAGTGAATGTAGAACAATACCCTTAGCTAACATAAGTAAATGTAACACACACATGCATTTGCCTGAATCTGCTATTTAACTGTAAAATTTATAAAAATCACAAAAAGTCAATATTGTGAATCCTGTGCTTGCCATAGTGTGTATTTAATATATGTTTTCAGCATTATTCTATAATATCTGAGAATGTGTGTATATTTACTGTGGATTAGTTTGTTATAATGCTGGCATATTCAGTTTTCTCTCCAGCGTTAATCTGAACTTGTGCTGCTCCGGCTGTGTTAATGTGTTATTTAGTACAGAAAGTTTCAACATCAGGTACAGTCTGTGGAAAGACAGAAGAGGAAAATTATACATATAACACACAAACAGTGACAATACTGTGGCTGTTGGCATTGACTCTAAGAAGCAAGTAAAATCCTGTAAAAACGACATAACTCTCCAAATCTTCAAGACTTCTTTCTTTACACCATGTGTTGTTCTGATAGAAGCAGCAGATGATACTTTCCTATAACTCACTGTTCAGTGAAAGCATGTGTGGTTCATGTGTGTTACCTGCAGTGTATCACAAATACAACTAAATCTCTAAAGGTAGAAACAGATCTTTTATAACTGTTATTTTACGTGTGCTAACCTGATCCTCCTGCTTTCCCTCACAGTCCTGACGTCCATCAGTAATCACGTTCTCTCCATATCTTCCTCCTAAAGAGAAAAGACCTCAGAAATCACACCTCTAGTGGATTGTAAGTGGTTTCTGTAGTAAGGTGTGGAGGCAGCTGTGCTGTTTGAACTCACACACAATAATACTGAGTAAAACAAAACAGTACTGGTTATGAGTGAAAGCAAACATTTACTTATTTGGCTCAGAATACTTGTGAACAAACAGAGAGACAGACTGACTTACTGACTGACTGCCTGGCCTTGATCTGATTCCCAAGGGAACATTTCAACAAAATGTATCAGCAAAACATTTAGTTTTCTTTCAGCATGAATGGAATTAAGTGGTTAAGTTCCTGTAAACCCAAGTTGGATCACAAATTCTTCAGTTAATCTCCAAATCTGCTTTTATATTCTGAATTAGGAAGCCAAAATAGCGAGTTACATAAAAAGGATTTAATCTGAAAGTGTAATTCCATCAGGTAACTTTTGAAAAATTATGCTCTGTGAGTGTGTGTGTGTGTGTTGTGCTTCTGCATCCCCAACAAATAAATGCCACTACACTGAATTTCAGCAGCAGCAAAAGCACAGGAATACAGAAAAGTGTGTAACAAAACATTGAAATGTGAGTAAATCTTATAACAGAGATGTGTTTTTCACTTGTGATTAAAATGGAAAGTTACATCAGCTAGAGGGAGGCTGAGTGTTTGCTTTTTTTTTGTATTGTTGAGGATGATGCAGGTGGAGAGTTTGTTGTTTTACTCTGAGGCTGTTCTGATGGAGGTGTTGTATCCGTTTTCCTCAAGTGTGAAAAGACAAAACTTATTAAAACTAATGATTGTTTTTATCACTGTTAGTAATATGGCACATGACACTGGAGTAAAGGATGCTCACAGTCATTAATGAAAAAATGTACCTTTAACAGATAATCTGAAATCTCTTTTATCATCCTGTACAGAACATGTGTAGCGTCCCTGGTCCTCTTCAGTCAGGTCTGATATGAGTAGAGAGAGGTTTCCTGGAGAGTTTTTACTGACCAGTTTGACTCTGTTTCTGTGATGTCCAGTCTGTTCAGGGTAAATTTCCTGAAAGTGACTGATTCCAATAAACTCCCATTTTAGAGACTGTGGTTTGGCCTGTAGGTCAGTGCAGACGCAGGGCAGAACTACAGACTCTCCTGTGAACACAGTCACGTCCTCTACCTCTGCCTTCTTCACCAGCTCACAGCCTGTAAACATAACATTTACAGTTAATAATAGAAGTACTGCAATTATTAATATTCTTGTAAATCACAACATTTTCTTCTGCAAACCAGAAGAGATCTTTAAACAATGTGCCAATCACCTGTTTAAATTCTCTATATGAATCCAATATCAGGACTCTGATACACAATACTGAACCTGTACTGGCTTATTTATATTTTAATAACTGCTATATCTTTAATAATCTATAGTATTGGATTTAATTATTGTATTTCAGCTAATGATGCTCTTACAATGGGACATAATAATTCCAGTTAAGATATACACCTTACATAAAAACATTATGTATTTATATGTATAATTAATACATGAAGGATATTGATATTGGGCAGATGGTGTAGTTTATCATGTCATACATATTAATATTTAATTTAAGAAATTTATATTAAATGAAATTTCATGAAATGTGTTGGTTATAAGTTTTCAGTCAGTTTGTTCTCATTGTGAGTCTATAAAAATAAACTTATTCATTTACACAATCAGTAATTTTCTCCAGCTTTAGCAGCTGCAACAGTGTTGCTTTTTTGCGGTTAGTGTAGGTTTAAATTCCTCATATTTCCGCATAATAATCTCTTGCTCTTCAGCCGGAAGTCTGCTCACCTGCTTTTTTCCATCTTGAATGCTATTGGCTGTTTGCTGCAAACGTCTGGCTTTTATGTGCACACGCACGCTGAGTAAACCCTGATTCAGGGTTAAAACCTGGGTTTACTGAGAAAGTTGATAACCAGCGTCATGAAAGCTGTTAACCTTTAATTAACCCGGGTTAGATCTGTTTGGTTTATGTAGGCTTATGTCAGTTGTCATGAAGGGATTATACAGGTGTCATGTAGCTCTATAAACACTACAGTGTTACCAAAATAAATCCTAGATTAGACGGAGAAATGTCAAATCCAATCTGATAGCATTCCAAAGTTCAGGTCAGTCTGATACTATAATCAGTATTTACTGCCATTTATAACTTGATATCACAATATGACTCCTAGATTAATTCCCCTTTAGTTATGGTAAATGGAGTAGACATTTTTGTTACATATGTGACTATAATTCATTTGAAGACTCAAGTCTGCTTTCACAATGAATATCAGCTTTTATTGTGTATTTAAATGCTTTACCGTTAACATAAAGCCAGATGTCTATGTATTCCTGTAATCCAGTGCTGCACCTGTAGACTCCCTGATCCTCTTCTCTCAGGTCAGATATGAGCAGAGACAGATTAGCAGGAGAAATGTTATTAAACAGCTGAAGTCTGCCACGGTAGTGTTCATCATTTAACATTTCTGTCAGACGTCCTGTTCTGGCGCTCATCCAGGTGAATTTCTGAGGTTTGGTGTGCAGGTCAGAGCAGGAGCAGGGTAACAGCACTGAACCACCTTTGTGTCGTGTGATTTCTACCTGATTATCACCAGAGAGAGCACAGCCTACAGAAACAAACATACAAAAACTCAAAATCTACTTAATACAATATGAAGTACAACATTTCAAAATGAAATATTTTATGAAAATACTTAAGCTTTATTACATTTAATTCCAAAATCATGAATTGTGTCTGTTTTACCACTACTGACTACTTAAGAATTATTAGTTCATATGGAGAATACGCTTTGGGATAATTTGAGATTTGATGCATCCACCAAGCAGATAATTGTTTATTATATATTTGTTAGGAGGCTCGGCACTAGGATGTATAATAGCGTGGTGCAGGGCTGCTTGTCTGAGAGGACAGTATATGGTGTGGAGTGGAACCAGGTGCGGAGGCGGGACACCAAACGGCTCCGCCTGAAAAGCAAGTGACTCGAGTGGGGATTTACAGCTAAGGCCTACATGAGGAAGTGACGTACAAGTTAGAGGAAAATAACTTTTCTTTTACGTCATGAGTTATTATAGATGTATTCAATAAGACAGATTATGAGATATAATTTGGTAAACATGTGAAAAACATACACTGTAAGTATTATAGGGATGTAAAATACTCTCACTGTAGAATCCTCCTTATTCATTAGCCCACCTCTCATCAGAACATTTTAGACTGAAGTTAATCAGGAAGAAAAAATCCTGTAGTAAGTGAAGTTGTTGATATTTAAAACTCTAAATGATGAACATTTTACAGTGTTTGGTTGTTCAGGAACAGGGCTGAACTACGGCCTACTGTAAACCCAGTCTGGACAGAAAGCACATGAACTAAACACAAAGCAGCTGAACTAAGAACTGGCTAATATTCTCTCTCCTTTCTGTAATAGAAAATAGAAAATAACTTCACTCACCTGCAGCGACGTGAAACACAGCAGACAAAAGATACAAGCACTTCATCATTACTGATTCTTCTATACACACACCAGTCCCTCAAAGTGAAACACACACACTCTGTCACACTGCCTGAGTGTCTCTCTTTTATATAGTCTGTTTTTTAGGAAACCCGCAACAACGCTATGTCATTTCTCTTTTTGGAAAATCTTTTCATCACTCTTTCCACAATCTGATTTCTTTTTATATGCAGTATTAATAGTTATTCATATATTTTCTCATGTGGTGGTTTTATCACAGTATCATGATTATATGTCTTGGGTGTCATTTTCTCAATGCTTGTAATACTTCTTGCCTTTTCTTTAGATGAAATTTTACCTAAATAAAGAAATGAATGCAGTTGCTTTTTTTTTTTTTTTTCAAAAAAAAAAAAAAAAAAAAAAGCACTACAATAACTAATAATAATTAGAATTTAACATAGATCATGTGACTTTAGTGAGTATATGAAAAGCAAAACTGGGTGTGAGCTGCAACATTAACTTTCACTAATTTCACCACATATGAATTCTAGTGTTTGGGACAAAGCTGTAATGTCCATCAGTATATTCACCAGCAAGTGTGTTTCCATATACTTAATGGAAGTAATAAAGAAACATTTACCATGTGTGAGCTGAGGAGCACTTAGAGGCTGGTCATGAGTGATGATCATGACTCATCATCAAAAGTCAGATTAATCATAGGAGTATAATTATAATTAACATGACTTATTAGAGTTTAAAGAGCTTAAAATGTAAAAAAGTGGTTAGTTTACTTAATTATTTATTTATTCTTTGATTATAGAGCTCTGGTTAAGTGCCTGAGTGGAGACATCTTGTGCCATAAAGCTGCTACTACAGCTGGTCTACAGATAATTGCTCATTAGAGATCTAAATCTACATCCAGAAGAAAGAAGGCCTTTATTATCCGGTATACATGTACAGGACAGTACAATTATTTTCATTCACATATTGTTAGGAATTTGGGGTAAAGCTGTAAAGCTGCTTTGTGACAATGTGTAATGTTAAAAATCCTCTACATACACCATAACATAAACTAGATAATCATTACGTAATGATCACGTAAACAAATGCTAAGCAACTGAGGAGTGAAGACACAAAACTTATAAATAGGAACCAATCAGGAGAAACACAAGACAGGTGTGTACAGGAAATCAGTGGAACAACCAAGGAAGAAATTCATACTATGAGAGAGATGCCCTCTGCTGGTCTGTCAGGGAATTGTCTGTGGTGACAAATATAAAGTGATCTTTTCTAGTTTTAATAACTTTGTGTCATTTATTTTACAGTAGCCTACATGTCATAGTGTTTTATTTCGCTTATAATACAGAAATTTGGCAAAAATAACGGTTTTATTTATTAAAGAATGACGTCTTATTTTGTCTCCTATATACACCCACGAAGAAGCAGGTCTAGACTAGATTTACTGAGAATGTCACCTTGTCACTACAGCATGTGACATTATTAAGCTTGCCAGTCAGATTCAGCCAGGTCACTATGTACAGAACCAACTAGTGTTGAGGATGTTAGGACTGATGATGGCAGCCATAACAGTAATCCCCCTCCTCCTTGTGCTAGAGTCCTTTAAGGCTCCTCCTTACAAGCAAGATACCAGACTGAAATGGGTGTCTCTGAAAACTGCCTTTTTGCCAGTGTTCACTTCAGCGAAACATGTGGAAGAACTACATACTCTGGTAATAAGCTCTTCCTGTGTGTGTTCCTCATGACAAGGTGGCATACGTTAAGCAGTTGATTCTCACCACTCCTGCAGTTAAGAAGGTTGAAATAGTAGTTAAGTATGTAACTATGGTTCTGTGAGTCCTGGATAACCAGAGTAAATGCAAGTAGGTTTCAGGGAAATCTGCCCACATGAGAATATTTATTGCAAATACTATGTCATACTTCCTTTACAATCTTTTTTTAAACAGATGGTTACTTAATTTCCTCAACACTGAGTTCAGTCTTTCAGAACTCTTCTCTACCAACATGCAGCTCAGTACAGCAGTTAACCTCACAACCAGAAATGCAGATTAGATCCATGTTCATTCATTCATACATGTTCAGTAATCACTTTATCCTGCTAAGGGTCACAGTGGATCTGGAGCCTATCCTGGGAACACTGGGTGCAATGTGGGAATACATCCTGGAAAACACACTCATTCATACTTAGGTGAAATTTAGTGTAGCCAATCCACTGGCTTTTTTTTTGGGAGGTGGAAGGAAACTAGAGAACCCTGAGGAAACCCACATAAACATGCGGAGAACATGTGAAACTCCATACAGACAGGAAGCTGAGCTCAGGATTGAACTGGGGATCCTGGAGCTGTGAGGCAGCAATGCTACCTGCTGTACCACTGTGCTGCACATAGACCCAAATATGTCCTCTAATGTATAGAAAAAAACAAAGTGGGTAGGTCTTCAGCTAAATTGGGAATCAGCTGTGATTGACTGATTGATTATTTATTCATTTATTAAGTTTTTTACTATTAGATTTTGAACACATTTCAAAAAATACTATTTTGTTTATTTTATAAATTATACTCAACAGTTTGGAAAGATGTGCAGTACATACGCAGAGATTTGCTGGAAGTTGAATTTGTGTGAAAAAAGAATTCATGAATTTTGAACGACGAGATTATTCAATGCCTTTTGTCTCAAAGCAATGAAAACTGATCCACAGTTCAGTTCACTCAGACCGCTGCTGTGCTAACTGTGTGAGCTTTGAAAAAATGAACTCAGTAGTATTAGTAATAGTAACAAACTATAAGGGCTATTATGAAAATTTCACAAAAGCTAGGTTAGAAACACATTCAGTCTAGTCACATTCAACAATCCTCCTCCTTTTTTTTTTTTCCACCCAAAGTCTTTAAAAGTCACAAACAAGAACTTGTATAGCAGTCTTCTTACACAAAACAACATGATGGAAACAGCCTTCTAGAGCATTCATTTCTTAACCTGATATAACAATGGTACACAGAAGATATAAAATGACACGTACACTCAAGATATAATTAGCAAGATTATCCATCAGCAGTTTTTAATGATTAACAGTGAATGCAGAACAATACCCTTAGCTAACATAAGTAAATGTAACACACACATGCATATGCCTGAATCTGCTATTTAACTGTAAAATTTATAAAAATCACAAAAAGTCAATATTGTGAATCCTGTGCTTGCCATAGTGTGTATTTAATATATGTTTTCAGCATTATTCTATAATATCTGAGAATGTATCTCTATTTACTTTAGATTAGTTTGTTATAATGCTGGCATATTCAGTTTTCTCTCCAGTGATGATCTGGACCCGTGCTGCTCCGGCTGTGTTAATGTGGGCCAGTAGAGTAGCAAGTGTAAATGACAGTAGTAAATAAAGTGACATCAGACACCATCTGAGAAAAGACAAAACGTGAAAATTATACATATATCACATATAAATTCTGTGGCTCCAAGAGGCAAGTAAAATCCTGTAAAGACTGTGATGTTGTGCCTGATAACATGTAATTTTGGTTCCGCTTGTGTGTGTTGCTGACCGGACACTTTAGAGAAGGGCACCGGTTGTTGGACTAATGCTGTGAGTGCGCGTGCTTAAACTTATGTATAATAAAGTAGCTGAAAGGACGTTGAAGCTTTCTGTCGTGTTATTAAAAGCATAACATGGTGTCAGAAATACTAACCAAAAGGATAATATAAGAACAAGTAGAAAATTTGTTTCTTTACTGCAAACACCATTAAATCAGTAAATTAAGTAAATAATTAAGCAAATTTTTAAAAAGAAACAAAATAAATAAAATATTGAATATATTATCAAAATAGCCTCCTGGTTCAATTATACTGACAGATCTTGTGAGTTCGAAGAGCAATTACTTAAAGAGTCTACAGCAGAATTAATTAATCTTTATTGAGACCATAGAGTAACTCATTATGAACTGTTGTACATGGGTTTGATCATCTACCAATTTGAAATGTCGATTTTATACTGGATTGAAAAGTGCCTCCTGGCACAATTATACTGACAGATCCATTGACTTTGAAAAGCAAATACTTTAAAATTCTACAGTAAAATTATTTCATTATTATTGTGAGCATAGAGTAGCTCACTGTGAACTAATTTCAGTGGGTTTGATCATCACTACCAATCTGAAATGTTCATTTTATTATGAATCAAAATAGCCCCTTGGCCCAATTATATTAATAGATCCACTATATTATATAGATCCACATTATATTAACGCTCGCTTTCCGCTTTCCGTGTTATTACCGCTAAGTGTCTAAAAGCCGCGCCCCCGAATTGCACGAGCGGCTAGATTCCCCGTTGTTTCAGGAAGAGCAGCTGGTTTAACCGCAGTCAGGTGAGCCGGGTGCAGAGCAGCGCACAGATGCACACAAAAGCAGTTCGGAGAGTCAGCATTGAAACAAAGGAAGAGAACTTTGAGTGTTTTCCCGTCATGGAGAAGTTCAATCCACCATCACCTATGCAGCTCAGCGGTAATCTTGCTGATAACTGGAAACGGTTCAAGCAGAGGTTCAGCATCTGTCTTGCTGCAGGCGGTGCAGGAGGGGATGATGAAAAGCTACAAGCATCCATCTTTTTGCATGTAATGGCTGAAGATGCAAATTTAACACTGACTGTTCTTACGGCAAAATTTGAGGAATTGTTTGTGCCAAGCCAGAAAGTCACTTCTGAGAGATAGAAGTTTTTCTCTGCTGACCAGAAACAAGGAGTGAGTTTTGACCAGTACCTTGCTGAACTGCACACACTGAGTAAGACTTGTGAATTTGGAGATTTAAGAGATTCACTAGTGAGAGACAGAATAGTCTGTGGGATTCCTGACAATGGTCTCAGGGAAAGACTACCTGACTACATACTACATAGACTACACACACTCCTAGGCAAAAAGAAAAGAAAAGGGCCAAGCCCAAAATGGGAAACCATTAAACTTTTAATGGTCTTAACAACAAATCATTGATCAGAAAATGAGCAAGAATTAAACAAATGCACTCCTGAGACCTCCTGTGCCACCATTTGCTGGTTTGCTTTTGCTGCAGTGAAGTGTTTGGGGAAAAGCTAGAAACAGGGAAATTCACTTATATAGTTGTGGTGGAGCGTCGGCTGTAGAAGGCCGGTGTGGGAGAGTGCAGAGGAAGACTCGGGAGACAGGAGGAATTTTAGTGGAACTCCGGCTCACGTTTATTCAGTCCATGAATTTCAGCGCACTTTCATCAGAATCAACAGAATCCAACACACAGCAGGAACTGGTCTGTCCCAGACTCACAGCTCTCACTCTGTCAGGGTCAAGTTCACACTCTGTGTGTGTGTGTGTGTGTGTGTGTGTGTGTTGCATGCTCTTTTCTGTCTCTCAGGTTATGAGCCAGCCTGAAGGCACAAAGAGACACACACAAGTAAACTTGAGCAAATCAGACAGAGTGAGAATCGTTATGCGTTACCTGCCAACTAATTGTATTGAATTAACTTTGTTTGCACTAATTTATCAGGCTTTTCTAGCAAACTAACTCTCTGTGTGTTACAATGAATCTTACCTACTTTCAGTGGAATTGTACATGAACAGTAGGTGTAAGTTCAAGTGTTCATTTGTAGCAGAGATGTACATGCTGCTTTTATAAAAACATGATTACTCTAACTTAAGTATTTGTTAATCTATTAAGCAAAAACCAAAATGTGTTAGATTGTGCTCTGCTCTCCTCTATACTGATATACATTGAAAACAATTCTCCTCTATCCATAAAATTACATTAGTACCAGATGTACTTTCAGTGGTATATGTTTCCATGACTTGCGTACATGACTTTTATCTCATTACTGATATTACAGAATTTTTTTTATTGGAATTATTCCAGTTGTGTGATATAACTTACTGTTGCAATTTTTGTTAAGGTTGATATAAAGTAAGTAGGACCCTTGTAAAGTATATAACTATGGTTCTATGAACCCTGAACAACCAGAGTAAATGCAAATAGGTTCCAGTAAAAGATGTCCATATGACCGTGATATTTATTGCAGATACTGACATAAAACACTTTGTGACTGTTGAATGGTCTCAGCATGCACACACACACACACACAGGAAAGTATCTGGGTGATTCTCATCTCTGGCAGTTATCACGTGGTAAGAAAACCACAGCTGCATACATACATAGAGTTTTCTTGGAACGTTAGAGCCACTGTGAGCCGCTCAGCATGTCAGAGTAACCACATGATTGAGGCCAGGGCAGCAAGGGGGCTGATGGGAGAACGGCTACTTCCTCTTTCTCACAGCGTCAGTTAACCGACGTTGTGCTATGCACAGAGAATACTGTGTAATACTCCACACTCAACAAGCACACTGTCATATTTTTACATTTGGCTACAAACAGCATATAGTAGTCTTTTTACACAAAATAGTGTGATGGCAATAAAACTTCTAGAACATTCATTTCTTAACCTGATATAAGAATGGTATGCACAAGATAAAAATGACATGTACACTCAAATTATAATTAGCAAGATTATCCATCCAGTTTTATCCAGTTTTTTATTCATTAACAGACAAAGTGAATGCAGAACAATACCCTTAGCTAACATAAGTAAATGTAACACAATACTCTGGATGAATCTGTTGAATTTGCTTTTTATGGTACAAAAAAAATACATGTATAAATGTATCTATATTTACTTTGGATTAGTTATAATGCTGGCATATTCAGTTTTCTCTCCAGCGTTGATCTGGACTTGTGCTGCTCCGGCTGTGTTAATGTGGGTTACAGCAGAGTAAGTAACATCAGGTACAGTCTGTGAAAAGACAGAAGATGAAAATTATACATATAACAAACATAAAAAATTCTGTGCCTTTTACCACTGACTCCAAAAAGCAAGTAAAATCCTGTAAAGACGAAACAAATTTCCAAATCTGACTTCTTTCTTTACACCATGTGTATGTTCTGATAGAAGCAGCAGAAGATACTTTCCTATAAGTGTTCAGTGAAAGCATGTGCGGTTCATGTGTGTTACCTGCTGTATATCACAAATACAGCAAAATCTCTAAAGGTAGAAACAAATCTGTTATAACTGATTATTGTAGAAGCCATGCAGAATTGAATGGAGATCAAATTAAGAACACAGTAGGACTCAAAGACTTAAAGATGTCACATGATGATAAAAATGCAGCTGAACCCAGGCCTGCATGTACACTAACCTGATCCTTCTGCTTTTCTTTACAGTCTGGATGTCCTTCAGTAATCATGTTCTTTCCACATCTTCCTCCTAATGAGAAAAGACCTCAGAAATCACACCTCTAGTGGTAACTACAGAATTTCACTATTTTAAGTAATCAGGTAAAGTGTGGAGGCTGCTGTTCTGCTTCAGCTCACATACATTAACCCTGAGTGATGCAAAGAGCCACATTTTAAACTTTATTTTGCAGTGAAAGTATCTTACTGAATTACTGACTGACTTATTTAGTTACTGACTAAGTAAATTAATAAAATTTTTAATTTATTGCTTTGATCTGATTTCCAGTAATAAAAAAATGGGGAAATTGTAAAAAACAAACAAAATCTATTAGAAAAAAAAGCACCCACAAATTTTACCTAGTTAATTAATCTCAAAATCTGTTTGTGTGTGTGTGTGTGTGTGTGTGTGTGTATACCTCTGCATCTCCAACAAATAAATGCCACTACACCGGGTATCACCAACAGTAAAACCGCCATAATGCCAAAAACTGTAATAAAACACCAAAAATGTTAATAAATGTAATAATACAGATGTGTTTTTTCACTGCCGATGAAAAGTTTTGGCACCTAGAGGGAGGCTGCTGTGAGTTTGCTGTTTACCTTCCAGTGTTGTTGAGGATGATGCAGGTGGAGAGTTTGTTGTTTTACTCTGAGGCTGTTCTGATGGAGGTGTTGTGTCTGTTTTCCTCGATTGTGTGGAAGTTTCTCTTCTTCCCACTGAAAAGACAAAACTTATTAAAACTAATGACTGTTTTTATCACTGTTAGCAATATGGCACATGACACTGGAGTAAAGCATGCTCACAGTCATTAATGAACTCTGATACACAATACTGAACCTGTACTGGCTTATTTTTATTTTGATAACTGCTAAATCTTTGATCAACTTTAATATCAGTTTTAATTATTTTTATTTCAGCTAATGATGTTCTTACAATTGGAAATAATAACCATGATTAAGATATACACCTTGCACAAAAACAATAAAATAGTTATTAATGTGTTTATGGCATATACCTTAGCTTATAAATAAAGGTAAGACATTACTTAAGGGACATATTCATAGGACTGCCTACAGGAACCCTTTAGAACAACTGACATGCTGACAACTTAAACATTTATAAAGACATGTATTTCAAAAGACTTCCTAATGTGTCAGCTGACGTACAGACTGTTTATCAATGTTAATATTAGGTTGATGTAACACCTAGTCTAGTGACACATTTCTGTAGACATTAAATGGTGTTATGACGCTTTCCAGGTTGACTGATTTTAGATCATTATGTAAAGTGTGTTATGTAGATTTTGTGTAACTGTAAATTAGAGCGAGTTTGGTTTTAATGTTTCATGTCATATTAACATAAACTCTGATGTATCAGATATTAATATAAATTTAAACTTATATAGCTCAACATTAAAACTGACAAAACAAAGTGACAGTGACATGTACTGAAGCCTTTATTAATGTTTATGTAGACTTATGTCAGTTGTCATGAAGGGATTATACAGGTGTCATGTAGCTCTAAACACTACAGTGTAAACCAAATAAATCATAGATAAGAAAGAGAAATATGTCAAATCCAAGACTTTTTTTAAATATATAGAACTATAAATCAATTTAAAAGATCACGTCTGCTTTCACAGGGAATATCAGCTTTTATTGTGTATTTAAATGCTTTACCTTTAACATAAATCCTGATGTCTCTGTGTTCCTTCTCAGTGCTGCACCTGTAGACTCCCTGATCCTCTTCTCTCAGGTCAGATATGAGCAGAGACAGATTAGCAGCAGAAATGTTATTAAACAGCTGAAGTCTGCCACGGTAGCGTTCATCATTTAACATTTCTGTCAGATGTCCTGTTCTGTAGCTCATCCAGGTGAATTTCTGAGGTTTGGTGTGCAGGTCAGAGCAGGAGCAGGGTAACAGCACTGAACCCCCTTTGTGTCGTGTGATTACTACCTGATTTTTATCAGCAGAGAGAGCACAGCCTACAGAAACAAACATACAAAAACTCACAATCTACTGAATATAATATGAAGTACAACATATCACAATGAAATCTGATGAAAATATTTATGCTTTAGTACATTTAATTCCGAAATCATGAATTGTGTCTGTTTTACTACTACTTACTCCTTAAGAATTATTAGTTCATATGAAAAATATATTTTGGGATAATTTGAGATTTGGTACATCCAGCAAGCAGATAATTATGTTTATTTGTTTATATTTTGTTTAGTTAGGATTGTACCATATTGTAGTGTTGGGTTTGATTAGGAAAGGTTCACCTCTGTCAATATAAAGCTCACAGCTGATGGTGAGAGCAAAAAACAAGTCATGAGGTTGAAGGAATCGTCCAGTTTGTCATTAAGAGGTTTATTAAACACACAGGGTCAGTAGTGGAACATCATCAGCTGGACTCAAAACCCCTAATCTCTTGTTTCTCAGCCCAGTTCCTAACTACTGTGTGTGTTACACTATCTTGTGATAATGTGTGTATTTTATTTTTTCCCATTAAGTCCCAGAGAGCCACTTGTATTAATTAAGGCATATAATTGTAAAAAAAAAAAAAAAAAAAACGTAAATAAGGTGTAATATAAGAAGTGAAGCTGGTGGTCACTGACAGCAGAAAAAGGTGTGAAATTCACACGCATCTATTTACAGCTAAGACCAGCATGAAGAAGTGACATACAAGTTACAGGAAAATAACTCTGCTATTACACTTTATACGAGTTATTATAGATACATTCAATAAAACAGAGATGTGAGGGATGTAATTCAGTCAATGTTTAAAAACATACACTGTAAGTATTATAGGGATGTAAAATAATCTCACTGTAGAATCCTCCTTATTCATTAGCCCACCTCTCTTCATCAGTGTTAATGTTAATCATGTGATGTTAATCAGGAAGAAAAATCCACATGATCAAAGGTGTGTCCCAGTTCCATGTTCCAATACCCATTAAGATTTCTTCTGACTCTCAAAAATTTTAGGCAGGGGAGTCACTCCATCACTCCACTGGTTAATTGGTTTTAATTATTTTTTTCAGCTAATCTCAATCAATGCAAAATAATGATTCCAGTTACGATACTTCACCTTCCATGAAGACAATAAAATAGTTATTATCATAGCTTAAAGGTAACACATTAGTTACACCCCAGTCATGGCCTAATGGTTAGAGAGTCGGACTTGTAACCTGAAGGTCGTGGGTTCGTGTCTCAGGCCCGGCAGGGATGGTAGGTGGGGGGGTAAACGCTCTCTTCCACCCATAATACCATGACTGAGGTGAGACCCTTGAGCAAAGCACTGAACCCCCAACTGCTCCCTGGGCGCCACAGCAAAAAAGGCTGCCCAGTGCTCCTGCTCCTGCCCACTGAGCACAAATGGGTCACCATACTTGGCCACATGTCACTTCATTTTAAACTAACATGAATCTAAATAAATATTTATGAAGACATGTATTTAAAAAGACTTCCTAATGTGTCAGCTGATGTACAGAGTGTGTTTATCAACATTAATATTAAGTTGATATAACACCTAGTCTAGTGACACTTTTATGTAAAGTGTGTTATGTAGATTTTGTGTAACTGTAAATTAGAGCGAGTTTTAATGTTTCATGTCATATTAACATAAACTATGATGTATCAGATATTAACATAAATTTAAACTTATATAGCTTAACATTAAAACTGACAAAACAAAGTGACAGTGACATGTACTGAAGCCTTTATTAATGTCTATGTAGACTTATGTCAGTTGTAATGAAGGGATTATACAGGTGTCATGTAGCTCGATAAACACTACGGCGTTATCAATATAAATCATAGATTAGACTGAGAAATATGCAAAATCCAATCTAATACAAGTCCAAAGTTTCAGGCCAGTCTGATACCCAGAATCACTATTCATTGCTATTTATAACTTAATTCCCCTTTAGTTATGGTAAATGGAGGAGACATTTTTGTTACATATGTAACTATAATTCAAGAAGACTTATCAAATCTGCCTTCACAATGAATATAAACTTTTATTGTGTATTTAAATGCTTTACCTTTAACATAAAGCTCGATGTCCCTCTGTTCCTTCTCAGTGCTGCACCTGTAGAGTCTCTGATCCTCTTCTCTCAGGTCAGATATGAGCAGAGACAGATTAGCAGGAGAAATGTTATTAAACAGCTGAAGTCTGCCACAGTAGCGTTCATCATTTAACATTTCTGTCCCATCTCCTGTTCTGTAGCTCATCCAGGTGAATGTCTGAGGTTTGGTGTGCAGGTCAGAGCAGGAGCAGGGTAACAGCACTGAACCACCTTTGTGTCCATAGAAATCTATCTGATTATCAGCAGAGAGAGCACAGCCTACAGAAACAAACATACAAAAATCTACTGAATACTATGGAAGTATTTTCCAGGCAAATTGAAAACATTCACTAATTGAAATGTTTTGCCCTTACTGTGGCAAAAGCTTTGATGATAATAATAATAATAATAATAATAATAACATCGTTTTAAATGGTTATTTAAGGCTTAATGCTTTATAGCGTCCCTTTAAACTTCATCGAATTGCCCTTTTTTTTTTTTTTTTTAAACTTTTAGCCTGTATACTCATAGTGTGAATTGTGTGTTTTGTTACTGATTTATTCAAAATGATCGTTTTGTAGAAAGTTAAGTTGCTTTGGTTGTGTAAGAGCTCGCTTTCTGAATTCAGCGCTATTACCGCTAAGTGTCTAAAAGCCGCGCCCATAACATTTTACGTGCGGCTAGACCGTAAACCGTGGTTTCAGGAAGAGTGGCTGCTTAACCACAGTGAAGCTTGGAACGGCTTTAAGCTTTTGCCACAGTAAGGGCACATTTCAATTTGTGAAACAGAAGAAAAAAACTCGAATCATTCAAGCGTTTTCGTTAGTCTAAGATATCAGCAGACTGAAAAAGCATAGTTCCTTTACACTTTGATAGTCATACCCCGTGTCCAATCAGAAACGAGCATTGATTGATGTTCAATAAGGACCTACCCTTTCCGTTTTGTTTTAATGTGTGCTTTTGTTTTGTTAAAGTGTTTTGCACTTTAGGGCCACCGTAATTTTGGTTTTGCCATCAGTTGCAACTGCGATGATTAAAAAAACATGTAGAGAAAACAGTCAGTGTTTGTAGACATTACTCGACGCGAGTGCCGTATGCTCATGGCAATACATCATCAACTGGACTCAAACCCCTATCTCGTGTTTCTCAGCCCAGTTCCTAACTACTGTGTGTGTGTGTGTGTGTATGTGTGTATATATGTTTTTTCTTTTAAATCCCAGAGAGCCACTTGTAGTTAGACAGCTGTTGTTATCACCATGTTACAACTACATATGAAAATAAAGACAACTTGGAGAGAGTAATACTACCAGGGTTGCCAACACTCACACTTTCAGGCTCGGTTTCATGCGTTCACGCTGCCTAAGTAAATTTCACGCCAAATTAAATAACAAGCTACCGTAAAATTACAACAGTCACAAATTTGCTCATATGATTTTTTTTCTGTCAGTATCAAGAAGGTGTGGGGTTTAATTAAACCAGTGAAGTCCCAACTTCTTGATTGGACCAGTCTGAAGCAGCTGGGTTCTGTACCAGCCACATTTCTTCCCGCTCTGTGCAAGGTCACTGAACAAAATGAAAATGGTGCTGGACAAAAGACAGGATAGTGGATTAGGTAGCTAGGTAACTAGTGTGCTATTTGGATTAGCAGAAGTTTCTAAAAGTGTGTCTAGTACAACTTGAAGCTTAAACATTTTGGTAGTTTGTAGCATTAAGATGAATTTACAAAATTATATGCTTTTTGAATAAAAGTTAATGTTGTAGCTTTTAAACGTTTTTACAAGTGTATTTATAAGTAGCATTCATGTATTGATCTAATTCTCTCTCTCTGAAGAATGTAAGTAAAGAAAAACAATCCCTAAAAAGAAAGACTGCAAATTCAGCCCCCAATGCTCAAATGAATAGCCATTTATCAAGGCTGGAAGTACACCATTCAATTTTTGGTGCACAGTGTGCAGACATGAACTTGAATGGAAGCACTGAGGCAGAACAGATGTGCTGCGCCATGTTAACAGGGAGTCGCACCTGAAAAAAGTACGAACCCTGGAGAGCTGTTCCAAACTGGACAAGTACACCTTGCCAAGAACAAGTCAAATGGCCCAGCTCAGGGCACAGGTGATCAATACGTGTCGGAGAACTGTCTATGAAATTAATTTCTAGAGTATCTGTGTGTAGGTATGTACTTAGGTGTGTTTGGGATAAGTATATTTTATATACCTTTGTTACTTGTGCACAGAGCAGAAGAGCTGAGGTTAAGATGGCAGTCACCATGGTGCAGCACAACATTCCTCTGGCTTTCTCTGACCACTTCAGCCCATTCCTCAGAGTGTTTCCCTCACAGTTTGATATTCTTCTGCGAGGACTAAGACCAGCGCCATAATCAACAAGTGTATAGCCCCGTATCTTACGAATGAACTAGTGAAGAACCTCTGCAATCAGCCTTTTACATTAGCGACTGAGTGGTCCAACATTACTAGTGTGTTTGAACATGTTGAACAGTTAATTACTAAGTGCTGAAGTCTATGTACAATTGAGTAATCAATTATATATTCCTAATATATAAACTATAATTTAAAACTAATTTGAGTCATAGATGCTAAATGTTACATTAAGTTATACTAAAATATGCAAACATGTCATAAGTGTTAGATATATTCTTCTTCACAGGAAGACAGAAGATGAATCCGATCACTGTGAAACTATGGAGTTCTGAAGGCGTGGTTCACAGATTTCTGGATATGGGCCTAACTACAGGGACCAACTGCTGCACTGCAGAGGCCATATTTAGTAAAATGCATGAGGTGCTGCAAAGTTACAACATCCCATGGACCAGTTGTGTGGCTCTTGCAGTTCACAATGCCAGTGTCAACAGGGGTATCAGAAATTCAGTTAGGAGCAGGGTCCTGGACCAGAATCCTTCTGTATTTGTCCTAGGCTGTCCCTGCCACATTGTACACAATAATGCACATGCTGGAGGGTTGGTGTATTCAGAGGTAATTGCCTGGAAGTCAAAATGTTAGCTGTGTTTAGATCTTGTTTATAATTTCTATTTTAGGGAGTGATTTGACATACAGTAATATGACTAACATAATGTTTTGCTTTCCCCAGATATCAGGCTTTGATGTTGAGGATTTTTGTATTGATCTTGCATACTGGTTCAAATCCAGCACAAAGAGAAAGAACACAAGCTTGACGGCAAATTATCCTTGCATAATGCATTTATTGTACTTTGAAAATATTGTGAGATTCAGAAATGGCAATCATTCATTGAAGGGCCATACTACTTTCATTTATTATATATATATATATATATATATATATATATATATATATATATATATATATATATATACACTATATTACCAAAAGTATTCGGTCACCCATCCAAATGATCAGAATCAGGTGTCCTAATCACTTGGCCTGGCCACAGGTGTATAAAATCAAGCACTTAGGCATGCAGACTGTTTTTACAAACATTTGTGAAAGAATGGGCCGCTCTCAGGAGCTCAGTGAATTCCAGCGTGGAACTGTCATAGGATGCCACCTGTGCAACAAATCCAGTCGTGAAATTTCCTCGCTCCTAAATATTCCACAGTCAACTGTCAGCTTTATCATAACAAAATGGAAGAGTTTGGGAACAACAGCAACTCAGCCACGAAGTGGTAGGCCACGTAAACTGACGGAGAGGGGTCAGCGGATGCTGAAGCGCATAGTGCAAAGAGGTCGTCGACTTTCTTCACAGTCAATTGCTACAGAGCTCCAAACTTCATGTGACCTTCAGATTAGCCCAAGTACAGTACGCAGAGAGCTTCATGGAATGGGTTTCCATGGCCGAGCAGCTGCATCCAAGCCACACATCACCAAGTGCAATGCAAAGCGTCGGATGCAGTGGTGTAAAGCACGCCACCGCTGGACTCTAGAGCAGTGGAGACGCGTTCTCTGGAGTGATGAATCACGCTTTTCCATCTGGCAATCTGATGGACGAGTCTGGGTTTGGAGGTTGCCAGGAGAACGGTACATTTCGGACTGCATTGTGCCGAGTGTGAAATTTGGTGGAGGAGGAATTATGGTGTGGGGTTGTTTTTCAGGAGTTGGGCTTGGCCCCTTAGTTCCAGTGAAAGGAACTTTGAATGCTTCAGGATACCAAAACATTTTGGACAATTCCATGCTCCCAACCTTGTGGGAACAGTTTGGAGCGGGCCCCTTCCTCTTCCAACATGACCGTGCACCAGTGCACAAAGCAAGGTCCATAAAGACATGGATGACAGAGTCTGGTGTGGATGAACTTGACTGGCCTGCACAGAGTCCTGACCTGAACCCGATAGAACACCTTTGGGATGAATTAGAGCGGAGACTGAGAGCCAGGCCTTCTCGACCAACATCACACACACTCCTCAACCTTGTGGACAGCCTTCCCAGAAGAGTTGAAGCTGTAATAGCTGCAAAAGGTGGACCGACATCATATTGAACCCTATGGGTTAGGAATGGGATGGCACTTAAGTTCATATGTGAGTCAAGGCAGGTGACCGAATACTTTTGGTAATATAGTGTATATATGTATATATATATATATATATATATATATATATATATATATATATATATATATATATATATATATATATTTGTGTGTGTGTGTATATATAAATTTTAGAGTTTTGTGACACAAAGTACATGGAGGTACTGCAGCATTTGAGCATCAGGTGGCTCAGTTTGGACCTAGCTGTGAACCGTATACTCTGTCTCTACAATGCTCTAAAGAGCTGTTTTAGATCCACAGGTTGGTAAAAGTTTCTTTTATTATTTGTAAGAATTTGTATGACACTTCAGCTTTAATAAACTGTACTTAGATGAAGGGCAAGCCAGATTTGTGTGACTCTGTTCCCTTTTTGAGGATCCAACCGCTGAAGTTCATCTCCTCTGTTATCAAGCACTTCTACCTACATTTATTGAGTTTAATCTGTTATTCCAGAGAGAAGACCCACACCTCCATCCCCTTTCATGGGCAGGTACGTGATTTCACTATTTCAGTAAGTGTAATGTGTACAGTTGTTTTTGGGAGGTTAATATCTCTTTATCTCAGATAAGGAGTTTCATACGAAAGCTGAGGTCAAAGTTCCTGAAGCCTGTAGCTTTCAAAATGACAAGTTTAGAGACAGTTGACCTTCTAGGACAAGAAAACCAACTGCCAGGTGAATAAAAGTGACTAAATATGTTAACTTTTTACATTTTTTTTAAATGTAAACTGCAATAACTTATTGATATGTAGTGAGGGCAGCATGCTTCTGCTGTGAGATAAAGAGATGGTTTGTTGTCTTTTTTGGCCTTTCAGACCTCCAGCTTGGCCTGACGACTGATAACAAAGGCCACTCTGAGAAGGCTGCATGAGGCTGGTGAGATTTCCTCTAGTAATGTTGCTAACTTCTACAAAGCAGCATGGGGCTTTCTGCTGAGGTCTGCAGAGTATACCTTGACAAAGCTGCCACTGAATGACCCAATTCTCTCACATGCTCAGTTTGTGGACTTCAGCCAGAGACTGGACACCAAAAGGGATGATGTGCTTTACTTTGTCCAAAGGTGAACAAATTAACCCTGTTTGACTATACCAATAATCTGAGTGATTTGGAGTGGTGGCTGGCTCTACCAGCTACTGTAATGGGTAAGACAAGATCCTTGTGAGGCTGGAGGGCTTCTGTAATTGAAATGTGTTTTTTGTCTTGTTTGGCTAAGTTGGTGATGAAGAATTAGTTGCACTTTTATTTAGAGAATTTCATAAAACTGAAGTAAACTAGTTTTGATATTTGACAGTCACCTTTTGCCATTTGACAATGCCAGAGAACAGGACAGCATGGGTGAGGAGTTTCTGGATTTTCAAATGCTAGAAGACACCAACATCCCTGAAAGGGTCTGGAAAACTGCCCTGGTCAAGGTGGATGGGGAGAAAGAATTCCACTGAACGGACATCATAAGGGCACACTTAAGTGCCATGAAGAGCCGTTTAACAGGTGCACCCAGGTTCCAAAGACTTGTGAAAGTGACACAGCTTGTGCTCTGCCTACCACACTCAAATACAGACTCTGAGAAAACCTTCTGTGATAGGCCTCAACAAAACTGAGACAAGTTAAAAAAAATTATCACTAGAGGGTTCAATGTCCTCTGTAATGTGTATCAAGATGACCCAAATGGAACCATGCCACAGATATGAGCCACCTCTGCAGGTGATTAAAAACTCAGTCTGCAGCCTCAGAATACAACAAAGAACATTCAGCAAAATAGATTCATAAACCATGTCAGGAAAATGTCTTCCCTATTTTACTTCAAAAGAAAAGCATAAATTGTACATTTACATTTTCATGACTGTTAGGCACATTTTATCCCCTAATTCTCATTTCAGAACAGCAAAAAAGGTAATTTGATTCATAATTCTCAATCCAGCCTGTAGCCAAAGTCGGCAACCCTGTAGTACAGAATGTGCAGATTTCTTTAAAATGATCAGTTATCAGTTTTACCCACACTTCTCAGTACTATGTTCACTCTTTCGAAAGTCTTCACATAGTTGGCTTTACCAGAGTGCAGGTCAGTACAGCAGTTAACCTCACATCCATAATGCACTATAACTAACGAAACACTTCATACACACCTCAAAACCAACTCATTCTACCAAAACACTAGCAAAGCATCTCTCGCCCAACAACATATAGCTGGAGTATACTGGAAACACACCCTGGATTGTACACCAGTCAACTGCAGTAACCACACACACACATACAAAATGATAACAAAGAGCAATTTGTCTTAGCCAGTCCACCTACTGGCATGTTTTAGGAGGAGGCAGGAAGCCAGAGGAAACCTACATGGACATGGGGAGAACAAGCACAGAAACTCCACACAGATGGGACCCCGAGCTCAGGATTGAAGCGGGGACCCTGGAGCTGTGAGGAGACAACGCTACCCATGGCATCACCACGCTGCTCACAGGTCCACAGATTTCCCCTTTTGTATAGATGGTAATGAAGTGAAAAACAGAACACCTGGGTAAGGCTAAATTGGAAATAACCTATGGTTTGTTTGTTTATTCTTCACAATCTTAATTTTTATTACTATAGAATGTATCGATTTGATCTTGTATTGATTAGTTTTTGAAAACTGTATGTGAATATGTGAAAAATAATTTGTAGATACACAGTTTTGTTGGTTGAGTTTGAGTGAGAAAAGAATTCATGGATTTTGAAAGCTGAGGTTATTCAATCCTTTGTGTCAAAGCAATAAAAATTGATACACAGTTCAGTTCAAATAGACTGCTGTTGTGAGTTTTGAAAATGTGAACACAATATTAATAAAGGCACTTTTTTTTTAAACAAACAAACAAAAAAAATGCTGCAGATAAAGTGTAATGTAGGAAGTGAAGCTGGTGGTCACTGACAGAGGGACAGCAGAAAAAGGTGTGAAATTCACACATCTATTTAAAGCTAAGACCAGAATGAAGAGGTGACGTACAAGTTACAGGAAATTAACTTTTCTATTACCCTTTATATGAATTATTATAGATAGATAGAAATAAGACAGAGATTGTGAGAGATGTAATTCAGTAAATTACAGTGCATGTTTTCACACATTATTGTAGGGATGTAAAATAATCTCACTGTAGAATCCTCCTTATTCATTAGCCCACCTCTCTTCATCAGTACATTTTAGACTGAAGTTAATCAGGAAGAAAAAATTCACATGATCAAAGCTGAACAGGTCTAAATAAGGACATTATAACACAAGGCATGATGTGTATGTTTACCTTGCATATAAAGATTACTGCTGTCTTTGGGCAATTTAACTTGAAGTACATGCTGGTCCTGAATTTAGCATTTTAGTAACATTACATTTATAAAATATAAAGCCATAATCAAATGTTTCCATTGAATGTGTTCACCACTTTTGGCCCTATTAATATTATGACACTGTAGGACGTACAGTTAATTAAAACTCTAAATGATAAACATTTTGCAGTGTTTGGTTTGGTTGTTCAGGAACTACGGGCTGAACTACGGCCTACTGTAAACCCAGTCTGGACAGAAAGCACATGAACTAAACACAAAGCAGCTGAACTAAGAACTGGCTAATATTCTCTCTCCTTTCTGTAATAGAAAATAGAAAATAACTTCACTCACCTGCTGCGACGTGAAACACAACACACAAAAGATACAAGCACTTCATCATTACTGATTCTTCTGCACACACACCAGTCCCTCAAAGTGAAACACACACACTCTGTCACACTGCCTGAGTGTCTGTCTCTTATATAGATTGGTTTTCAGGAAACCGCAACAACGCTATGTCATTTCTCTTTTTGGAAAATCTTTTCATAACTCTTTCCATTACCTAATTTGTTTTTATATGCAGTATTAATAGCTATTCATATATTTTCTCATGTGGTGGTTTTATCACAGTATCATGATTGTTATCTGTCTTAGGTGTCATTTTCTCAATGCTTGCATGTAGCCTCTTTCTTTAGATGAAATTTTAAATAAACAAATGAATGCATTAAAATTTGCTCTTAGTGTTTCAAATTTATACATTTATACAATTATACAATTTCTACACTTTAATCTTGATCTTAAGGCAGTTTCTATACTTTATCAACTCAAGTGAAGTTTGTTAGATGACCCCTAGGAAGCCTGAGGGACCGAGTCAACACAACAGTAGACGAATTGCAATGTGACAAATCTTCTTTTTCAATTCAATAAAATGACAGATGACACTTTTTATTAACCTAAAAAAAAATACTACTAGAACTAATAATAGTAATAATAATAATTCAATATAGGTCATCTGACTTACTTGAGTATATTAAAAGCAAATCTGTGCATGAGCTGCAACATTAACTTCACTTTTCAGCACACATTAATTCTAGTGTTTGGGACAAAGATGTAATGTCCATCAGTATATTCACCAGCAAGTGTGTTTCCCTAGACTTACAGGAAGTAATAAAGACACATTTACCATGTGTGAGCTGAGGAGCACTTAGAGGCTTTGATGATCATGACTCATTATCAAAAGTCAGATTAATCAGAAGACTATAACTGTAAGCAGTAACATCATTTATTAGCATTTAAAGATCTTGAAATGGGGGGAAAAGGGGTTAGTTTATTTAATTATTTATTTATTCATTGATTATAGAGCTCTGGTTAAGTGCCTAAGTGGAGACATCTTGTGCCATAAAGCTGCTACTACAGCTGGTCTACAGATAATTGCTCATTAGAGATCTAAATCTACATCCAGATTTCTGCAGAAAGAAGAAAGAAGGCCTTTACTGTCTCATATACATGTACAGGACAATAAAATTATTTTCCTTCTCATATTGTTAGGAATTTGGGGTAGAGCTGTAAAGTTGCTTTGTGACAATGCCTAATGTTAAAAATCTTCTACAAACAACATAAACTAGATAATAACTACTCATGAAAACAAATGCTAAGCAACTGAAGAGTGAAAACACAAAACTTATAAATAGGAACCAATCAGGAGAAACACAAGACAGGTGTGTGCAGGAAATCAGTGGAACAACCAAGGAAGAAATTCTTACTATGAGAGAGATGCCCTCTGCTGGTCTGGCAGGGAATTGTCTGTGGTGACAAATATAAAGTGATCTTTTCTGTTTTTAATAACTTTGTGTCACAGTATCTGTGTAAATTGTGCAAAACGTTGTATTCTTTTACATTTTCCTTCATTATTATAGTTTCTTTTTAGAACACTGGGTTCAGTTTTTTTTTAATCTGTTAAGTGAATTGAAGTATTTAAGTTTTATTTAATTCACCACTCCAGAAACCTTGTAGAATTTTAGAAGCACTGTGTACAAAACCAGATCTCTATACTAGCCAGCTTTACTGATTTATTTCATTTTTGTCTATAAAACAAGATGAGATGTGCTGTTATAGGAAAATAATCAACGAAAGAGTGGTATGATGCCGTTTTCTTACAGTACATGTCATAGTGTTTTGTTCCGCTTATAACACTGCAATTTGGCAAAAATTACAGTTTTTATTTATTATAATTATTATTATTATTTATTATTATTATAAATCTAAGCATGAATAAAATGTTAGAAAGTATAGATGGATCATTTCACAGAGGAAGTCTCTGAAACCAAAATATTAATATTTTTCTTCAACTTCCTGCTGAAATAAAATGGACATTTCAAATCTCAAAGCCACTCAGATCAGTTTACAGTCACCTGCTCTATGCTCCCAATAGAAATCAATTCATTTAGAAATAGAAAGTAGAAAGTAGAATTTTACTGTAGAAATGTCATTTTATTGCTCTTCAAAATCAGTGAATCTGTCAGTATAATTGAACCAGGAGGCTTTTTTGATTCATTATAATTATTACAGGTGACTGCAGGATTGCTAGGTGGCGATAGAGATTCGTGCTGCTTGAGTAAATGTGAAAAAATGGCGCGATCCTAATAAAACCCAGCGCCACCTGGCAAGTCTTTAATCAGTTCAATCATGTGGAGTTCATTAGTTTTTCTTTCCGTGTTTATCTGCGTTGATCGGCCATTATCGGAGTTTATCAGAAATAATCAGCATTTAGCCATTATGGGCATTTAGCAGCCTTTTTAGCATTTATCTGCCATCATCAGCTATTCTCAGCGTTTATCTGCGTTTATCAGCATTAACCAGTGTTCATCAGCCATGATCAGTGTTTACTAGCGGTTACCGGTCTAAACTGCTGGTCAGGATAATAAAGGGTGACGTAGACGGAGAAGCGTTGCTGATTGGCTGCTGCACTGGCATCGAGGGAGCCAATGGGAGCACGGATAGAGTTTCATGGCTGAACTAGACATATATTCACTACACATACTGTACATAGACACACATATGCATGTAAGATATCAATCAAGCACAGTTTTGAGAATATTATGTAAACATGTGAAAAATAAGATGTGTGAATTTTGAAAAAGCATGTAACTAAATGTAAAAACAAACAAAAATTGTTAAAACTATAAGGAGTATTTGGAAAATGGCCCAAAAACTAGGTTAGAAACACATTCAGTCCAGACAGATTCAACAATCCTCCTTTTATTTTTTACCCAAAATCAGGAGACTTCAAATTTCACACGAAAGGCACAAGCAAGAACATGTAGCGCAGTCTTCTTACACTAAACAGCATGATGCTTCTAGAGCATTCATTTCTTAACCTGATATAACAATGGTACACATAAGATATAAAAAGACACATACACTCAAAATATAATTAGCAAGATTATCCCTCAGCAGTTTTTAATGATTAACAGTGAATGCAGAACAATACCCTTAGCTAACATAAGTAAATGTAACACACATATGCATATGCCTGAATCTGCTATTTAACTGTAAAATTTATAAAAATCACAAAAAGTCAATATTGTGGATCCAGTGCTTGCCATAGTGTGTATTTAATACATGTTTTCAGCATTATTCTATAATATCTGAGAATGTGTGTATATTTACTGTGGATTAGTTTGTTATAATGCTGGCATATTCAGTTTTCTCTCCAGCGTTAATCTGAACTCGTGCTGCTCCGGCTGTGTTAATGTGTTATTTAATACAGAAGGTTTCAACATCAGGTACAGTCTGTGGAAAGACAGAAGAGGAAAATTATACATATAACACACAAACAGTGACAATACTGTGGCTGTTGACGTTGAACCTAAGAAGCAAGTAAAATCCTGTAAAGACGAAACAAATCTCCAAATCTGACTTCTTTCTTTACACCATGTTTTGTTCTGATAGAAGCAGCAGAAGATACTTTCCTATAACTCACTGTTCAATGAAAGCATGTGTGGTTCATGTGTGTTACCTGCAGTGTATCACAAATACAACTAAATCTCTAAAGGTAGAAACAAATCTGTTATAACTGTTATTTTACGTGTGCTAACCTGATCCTCCTGCTTTCCCTCACAGTCCTGACGTCCATCAGTAATCACGTTCTCTCCACATCTTCCTCCTAAAGAGAAAAGACCTCAGAAATCACACCTCTAGTGGATTGTAAGTGGTTTCTGTAGTAAGGTGTGGAGGCAGCTGTGCTGTTTGAACTCACACATAATAATACAGAGTAGAACAAAACAGTACTGATTATGAGTGAAAGCAAACATTTACTTATTTGGCTCAGAATACTTGTGAACAAGCAGAGAGACAGACTGACTTACTGACTGACTGTCTGGCCTTGATCTGATCCCCAAGGGAAAATTTCAACAAAATGTATCAGCAAAACATTTAGTTTTCTTTCAGCATGAATTGAATTAAGTGGTTAAGTTCCTGTAAACGCAAGTTGGATCACAAATTCTTCAGTTAATCTCCAAATCTGCTTTTATATTCTGAATTATGAAGCCAAAAATAACAAGTTACATAAACAAGGATTTAATCTGAAGGTGAAATTCCATCAGGTAACCTTTGAAAAACTTGGTGTGTGTGTGTTGTGCTTCTGCATCCCCAACAAATAAATGCCACTACACTGAGTGCACTGACTGTCAGCAGCAGCAAAACCACAGGAATACAGAAAACTGTGTAATAAAACATATAAAAATGTGAGAAAATCTTATAATAGAGATGTGTTTTTCACTTGATTTTCACATTATTTTTACCTTGTATTGTTGACAAAACTTATTAAAACTAATGACTGTTTTTATCACTGTTAAGGTCATTTCAGCATTTGAGGACAATCTCTATCCCTTTGACATTTTAATGAATAAAACGTACATAGTTTACAAATCCATAAAGCCAGCTGCATAATCAATTTCTGCATATTCTTTGTCAATAAAAACACTTAATATTTGCTTTATATTTTCTTTTTTATATATTAAAAATCCTTTAAAAAGTTGCAATCACTGTAAAATGGCATGTCTTTGAAATGAACACTGTTAAAAATAACTTTTATTTCTGTACATAAAATGATTAAAAATCATATTTTAATGCATAAATAGTGCAAAAAATATCATTTTAAACTTGTCCTCAACTTCCTGTCAACCCTGTTATAATGGGGTAAAAACTGCAGGAAGTGGTAATCTGCTGATTTAAGTCACATAACTTTAAGTCAGTGACTTCATTTCATTACAAAGAAGCATAGCATGCAAAGAATTTTAAGTTAGCTCTTTTTCTGTCACTTTTTTAAACATGTTTTTGTACATTTGACACAGAATTCCTCAACCCTGTTGAATGTAAATCCTGCAGAAAACAATAAAATATTTGCTACATTAAAAATATTAAAATGTTATTAAAATCATTGTTAAGTACATGGGCTGCCTCACCATGTGCTTCACCACATTGCTAGCTATTGCAGATTTAGCATGCTAATCGTCAGCCCTGTTATTGTCAACCCTGTTAGTGCTCTTTGGTAACAGGGTTGACACTATTGCATTGTAGCCATGGCTGGCATACCAAAAAAAAGCCTAGGTTTATTCACAGTAACTTAAGAAATGGTTTCACAATTGCATTCTATTCAAATAGTTAAAGAAATGTTTGCATCTAAGTTCAGTGTATATAGATTTCAATGGTACGGCTCCAAGCACAGCAGCAGAGAGGCAGAGACAATACAGGGCAAGGAGAGATGCTGACCCTGTGAGAAGGCAGCAGTATTTGGGGAAAGAGAGAAAGAAATGGGGGCAGGACAGGCTGAAAGGGGGGGAAAGTGCATTCTGAATATCCCATTCAGAGCACAGAGACTAAAACGCAGAAGATGGAAAGCTGCCCAGCAGAAGTGTTGTATGAAGGCAGCTACAGCAGCCACAACTACGTATTAGGTGATGTCATTCTCTTTTTTTCTGTTGGTCAGGACATTTTAAACTTAGATACATTTCTAAATATTTTAAAACACTACAATATCATATCAGAATAAACTAAAAGGAAAATTAAAAGACTATTTTGTTGACCACTTCATTTAATGCCATATAACCCAACAATGTCAACCCTGTTATTTACAGATATTTAGAAAAGTAATATATTTTGCCAATATTAAAAAAAATAGGTAGGTATTAAAAATTAGGTATTAAAAATTGAAGAGGAATATTAGGCAAACTGTAACCAGATTTCTTTTTAAAATCCTAAAGATTAAGAGGACAAGATGTGTGCTTTTTATGCTAATACAATAACTACATAAAAAAATGCTTTTAATCAATTAATTTTTTTTGCCGAATCACTTGTTATTTAGTTGGGGACAAATAAAATGATAGTTTTTTAATGCTACTAATTCATTGCAAGATATTCCCTTCATATAGCCATATGTCTATAACAGGGTTGACATATGAATGCTAGACAATGTAGAAAAATAGAAATCTATTATAACATGCTGAGATGGCCTGCTGGTTTTTCTAATAGTCTAATAGTCTCTTATTCAATGAAAGTAAAGGAGTGACAAAATTATAAAAAAAAAAAAAATTAACAAATTTTCAAACTCAGAAATGTCCTCCAATGCGGAAATGACCTGTCAGTAATATGGCACATGACACTGGACTAAAGCATGCTCACAGTCTTTAATGAAAAACTGTGCTTAGATTTAATAAGAAAATTAATAATTATTAATGAATATGGAAATGAAATTATTTAATTTCCATATTATTAGTTCATATGGAAAATACATTTTGGGATAATTTGAGAATTGGTACATACAGCAAGTAGATAATTATGTTTATTTGTTTCTATTTTGTTAGTTGGGATTGTAACATATTGTAGTGTTGGGTTTGATTAGGAAAGGTTCACCTCTGTCAATATAAAGCTCACAGCTGATGGTGAGAGCAAAAAACGTCATGAGTTTGAAGGAATTGTCCAGTTTGTCATTAAGAGGTTTATTAAACACCCAGGGTCAGTAGTGGAACATCATCAGCTGGACTCAAAACCCCTAATCTCTTATTTCTCAGCCCAGTTCCTAACTACTGTGTGTGTTACACTATCTTGTGATCATGTGTTTATTTTTTCTTTTAAATCTCAAAGAGCCACTTGTAGATAGACAGCTGTGGTTAGACACCATGTTACAACTACGTCTGAAAATAAAGAGCACTTGGAGAGAGTAATACTACAGAATTGCAGACAGCAGAAAAAGGTGTGAATTTCACACGCATCTATTTACAGCTAGGATCAGCATGAGGAAGTGACTTACAAGTTACAGGAAAATAACTTTTCTACTAAGCTTTATGAGTTATTATAGATACATTCAATAAGACAGAGACTGTGAGAGATGTAATTCAGAAAATAAATGTAATAATAAAGATATGTTTTTTTTCATTGCTGATGAAAAGTTTTGGCACCTAGAGGGAGGCTGCTGTGAGTTTGCTGTTTACCTTCCAGTGTTGTTGAGGATGATGCAGGTGGAGAGTTTGTTGTTTTACTCTGAGGCTGTTCTGATGGAGGTGTTGTGTCTGTTTTCCTCGATTGTGTTGAAGTTTCGCTTCTTCCTACTGAAAAGACAAAACTTATTAAAACTGATGATTGTTTTTATCACTGTTAGCAATATGGCACATGACACTGGAGTAAAGCATGCTCACAGTCATTAATGAAAAAATGTACCTTTAACATATAATCTAAAATATCTTATATCTTCCTGTACAGAACATCTGTAGATTCCCTGGTCCTCTTCAGTCAGGTCTGATATGAGTAGAGAGAGGTTTCCTGGAGAGTTTCTGACCAGTTTGACTCTGTTTCTGTGATGTCCAGTCTGTTCAGGGTAAATTTCCTGAAAGTGATTGATTTCAGTTGCTGGTAATGAAAACTGCCATTTTAGAGACTGTGGTTTGGCCTGTAGGTCAGTGCAGACGCAGGGCAGAACTACAGACTCTCCTGTGAACACAGTCACACGCTCTACCTCTGCCTTCTTCACCAGCTCACAGCCTGTAAACATAACATTTACAGTTAATAATAGAAGCACTGCAATTATTAATATTCCCTGCTTGTAAATCACAACATTTTCTGCTGCAAACCAGAAGAGATTTTTAAACAATGTGCCAATCACCTGTTTAAATTCTCTATATGAATCCAATATCAGGAGTCTGATACACAATACTGAACCTATACTGGCTTATTTTTATTCTAATAACTGCTAAATCTTTAATAATCTATAATATCAGTTTTAATTATTGTATTTCAGCTAATGATTCTCTTATAATGGGACATAATTATTCCAGTTAAGTTATACACCTTGCATAAAAACATTATGTATTAATATGTATAATTAATACATATTAACAAAGTGAAAAGTGAGAGAACTCTGATGCGGGAAAGTTAACCCTTTAGTGTTTGTAGCGATGGCTTCAGCGTTTGTGGAGAATCCTCTGGAGCGCAAATAATAAGAAGGCAGTTGGAAGGGAAAGAATTTTTAGGGACAGACACAATCCCCTGGATTTTCCCGATGACCATCTGGATGAAAGATATTGATATTGGGCAGATGGTGTAGTTTATCATGCCGGCTTCTTGAGCCGCACATTAAAACTCTGACACGCAGAAGCCGCGCGCGCACTGAACCGCAAACTGTGTGTGTTACTGTGCGGTTCTTTCCGAGTGGAACATATTTACATGCGGTGCCATTATTCCTGTCCTAATATTCATGAATTGATATTTATTTTATTAATATTTAATTAAAAATTTACTTTTATAGGCCTGTTACATGAAATGTTGGTTATAAGTTTTAATCGGTTTATTCTCATTGTGAGTCTATAAAAATAAACTTATTCATTTACACAATCAGTAATTTTCTTCAGCTTTAGCAGCCGCAACGGTAGGGTTTTTTTTTTTTTTTTTTTGCGGTTAGTGTAGGTTTAAATAAATAGTGTAGGGTTAAAACCTGGGTTTACTGAGAAAGTTGGTAACCAGCGTCATGAAAGCTGTTAACCTTTAATTAACCCGGGTTAGATCTGTTTGGTTTATGTAGGCTTATGTCAGTTGTCATGAAGGAATTATTCAGGTGTCCTGTAGCTCTATAAACACTACAGTGTTACCAAAATAAATCCTAGATTAGACTGAGAAATGTCAAATCCAATCTGACAGCATTCCAAAGTTCAGGTCAGTCTGATACCATAATCAGTATTTACTGCCATTTATAACTTGATACTGATGTGACACAATATGACTCCTAGATTAATTCCCCTTTAGTTATGGTAAATGGAGTAAACATTTATGTTTCATATGTAACTATAATTCATTTGAAGACTCATGAAGTCTGCTTTCACAATGAATATCAGCTTTTATTGTGTATTTAAATGCTTTACCTTTAACATAAAGCCTGATGTCTCTGTGTTCCTTCTCAGTGCTGCAGCTGTAGACTCCCTGATCCTCTTCTCTCAGGTCAGATATGAGCAGAGACAGATTAGCAGCAGAAATGTTATTAAACAGCTGAAGTCTGCCACGGTAGTGTTCATCAATTAACATTTCTGTCCAATCTCCTGTTCTGTAGCTCATCCAGGTGAGTTTCTGAGGTTTGGTGTGCAGGTCAGAGCAGGAGCAGGGTAACAGCACTGAACCACCTTTGTGTCCATAGAAATCTATCTGATTATCAGCAGAGAGAGCACAGCCTACAGAAACAAACATACAAAAACTCTCAATCTACTGAATACTATGGAAGTATTTTCTGGACAAATTGAAAACATTCACAAATTGAAATGTTTTGCCCTTACTGTGGCAAAAGCTTTGAAGCTTTGCCAAGCTTCACTAAATAATAATAATAATAATAATAATAATAATAATAATAATAATAATAATAAAGGTTTTTAAATGATGCTATTTTAGGCGTAATGCTTTAAGCACTCTCTTTAAATTGATTGATTTGCCCATTTTTTAAATGTAAACTTTTAGCCTGTATACTCATAGATACTGTAAATTGTGTGTTTGTTTTGTTACTGATTTATTTAAATTGGTCGTTATGTAGAAAGATAAGTTGCTTTGGTTGTGTAAGAGCTCGCGGGCGCTCGCTTTCTGAATTCAGCGCTATTACCGCTAAGTGTCTAAAAGCCGCGCCGTAATATTTTATGTGCGGCTTGATTAACCGTGGTTTCAGGAAGAGTGGCTGCTTAACCACAGTGAAGCTTGGAACGGCTTCAAGCTTTTGCCACAGTAAGGGCACATTTCACATTACAGTTTGTGAAACAGAAGAAAAGAACTCGAATCATTCAAGCGTTTTCGTTAGTCTAAGATATCAGCAGACTGAAAAAGCATAGTTCCTTTACATTTTGATAGTCATACTCCGTGTCCAATCAGAAACGAGCATTGATTGATGTTCGATCAGGACCTACCCTTTCCGTTTTGAGTTAATGCTATTGCGTTTTTGGTTTGTTAAAGTGTTTTGCACTTTAGGGCCACCATAATTTTGGGTTTGCAATCAGTTACAACTGCGATGATCAAAAAAAGTTGAAAAAACAGTCAGTGTTTGTAGACATTACTCGACCCGAGTGCCGTATGCTCATGGCGATACATCTAATATGACGAATCATCTACACCGTCATCACCCGGGGATTGATAGCGCGCGGGTCTGAAGCCCGTTTCCGCCCCGGAGAAAAACATTAAAAAGGTAATTTCAACTTTTTTTTTGCAATTACAAGTTTTCTTAGTCGCATTTGTCATGGCTTGTATGATTATGGAAAACAGTATAGAGGATTATTTTGGTTTCACAAATAGAGAGATCTTGATTTTATTGGAAGATACATAAACCATCAACCTATGTCTCCAGACTCTTGAGAGAACATTATGCAGAAACCAGTTGTGGTGCAGACGCAACAAAACAGATGAAGCCGAAGTGGCATATTTTATACACCATCAGCTTCAGACATCAGGACGACAACATGGCTATCAGTGGATGCAGCAGAAATGTTGGATGTCCGGGATGATCACAGACAGAGAAACTGTCCATCAGTTGATGCAACTGTTAAATGGACAAGAAGTGGATGTGTGTGCGCATGTATAACAGTCGTGGGCCATTGTGTGTTAACCTACTCGAGTTTGAACTCACTACATAGATTAATTTGAGTTAGAAAGATTGCAGTGATAAAGCATCAATCATTCTCTATAAATAGGCTCTATAAGATCAACACTCAACCAGACACGAGCGCGCGCTCGTTACCTGAAGTTTCAAAATTACATTTTATGAATCTACTTATGCTTTAGCACATTTAATTCCAAAATCATGTATTGTGTCTGTTTTACTACTACTGACTACTTAAGAATTATTAGTTCATATGGAAAATACATTTTGGGATAATTTGAGAATTGGTACATCCAGCAAGTGTTTTTGTTTGTATTTTGTTTAGTTAGGATTGTACCATATTGTTTCCCTCAGAGTTTGCTCAAAGATATTCTTCTGCCAGGACTAAGACCAATGTCATAATGAACAAGTGTATAGCCCCCTATCTTTTGCATGAACTAGCGAAGAACCTCTGTAGTCAGCTTTTTACATTAGCGACTGAGGGTTCTGCAAAGTTACAATATCCCATGGACCAGTTGTGTGGCTCTCGCAGTTGACAATGCCAGTGTCAACATGGGTATCAGAAATTCAGTTAGGAGCAGGGTCCTGGACCAGAATCCTTCTGTATTTGTCCTAGGCTGTCCCTGCCACATTGTAGACAATAATGCACATGCTGGAGGGTTGATGTATTCAGAGGTAATCGCCTGGAAGTCACAATATTAGCTGTGTTTTAGATCTTGTTTATAATTTTTATTTCAGGGAGTGATTTGACATACAGTAATATGACTAACATAATGTTTATGTATATTTACCCCCCAGATATCAGGCTTTGATGTTCAGGATTTTTGTGTTGATCTTGCATGCTGATTCAAATCCAGCACAAAGAGAAAGAGCATGCTTGACGGCAAGTTATCCTTGCATAACACATATATTGTACTTTGTGAATATTGTGAGATGAAATGGCAATCATTTATTGAAGGGCCATACTACTTGTATAATACTTGTATAATAATTTAAATATTTTATTTATTGAAGAGTTCTGTGTGTTTTGTGACACAAAGTACATGGAGGTACTGCAGCATTTGAGCATCAGATGGCTCAGTTTGGACCTCGCTGTGATTCGTATACTCCATCTCTACAATGCTGTAAAGAGCTGCTTTAGAGCATTTTGTGGAGCGACTCCACAGGTTGGTAAAAGTTCCTTTTGATTATTATTCATATAAATAATGAAACTAATTTACAGAAGGACTCTCTAGCTGATGTGTGTAACCTTTTCAATGTTAAAATACTTTCTCCTACCCCATCTTATTAAGCAGAGAAAACTATAAGTAAGCCATTTGTAGGTTAATTTTCTGAAACCGTAAACACTGTATCTCTGTGGCACTAAAAAATCGAAGTGCTTATTTTTGCGGTTTTCTTTGGTGACGCTAGTTGTGCAAAAATTACACACTTCAGCTTTAATAAACTGTACTTATTTTGTAGATGAAAGGCAAGCCAGATTTGTGAGACTCCATGCCTGTTTTCAGGATCCAACCACTGAAGTTCATAAAGACCATTCAACAAAATAGAGTCATAAAACATGTCAGGAAAATGTCTGTCCTATTTTACTTCAAAATAAAAGCATAAAATGTATATTTATATTGTTTTCATGACCGTTGTGCACATTTTACCCCCTAATTCTCATTTCCGCACAGCAAAAAAGGTGCTTTGATTCATAAATCTCACTGCAGCCAGGTAACCAAAGTTGGCAACCCTGTACTACAGAATGTGCAGATTTCTTTAAAATTATCAGTTATCAGTTTTTTATAATTACTTACTGACATTTCTCAATACTATGTTCACTTTTTCAAAACTCTTCACACACTTGGTTTTTACCAGCGTGCAGCTCAGTACAGCAGTTAACCTCACATCCATAATGCACTATAACTAACGAAACACTTCATACACACCTCAAAACCAACTCATTCTACCAGAACACTAGCAAAGGCTCTCTCTCTCAACAACATATACCTGGAGTATACCAGAAATACACCCTGGATTGTATACCAGTCAACTGCAGTAACCAGACACACACACAATCATAACAAGGAACAATTTGTCTTAGCCAGTCCTCCTAATGACATGTTTTAGGAAGAGAGATGAAACCAGAGGAAACCTACATGGCCATCGGGAGAACAAGCACAGAAACTCCACACAGATGGGACCCTGAGCTCAGGATTGAAGCGGGGACCCTGGAGCTGTGAGGAGACAACAATACCCACTGCATCACCACGCTGCTCACAGATCCACAGATTTCTCCTTTTGTATAGATGGTAATGAAGTGAAAATCAGAACACCTGGGTAAGGCTAAATTGGAAATCTGCTGTGATTTGTTTGTTTATTCTTTACAATTTTATTTTTTTTTAATAAAAAGTACCTCGTTGTTTGATTTTGAACTTGTACTGATTCGTTTTGAAAACCGTATGTAAAGTGAAAAAAAAAAGTATATACAGGGTTTTGTTGGAGATTGAGTTTGAGTGAGAAAAGAATTCATGAATTTTGAAAGCTGAAAGGTTATTCATTTTTGTGTCAAAGCAATAAAAATTGATACACACTTCAGTCCATATAGACTGCTGTTGTGAGTTTTGAAAATGTGAACAGAGTATTAATAAAGGCACTTTTTTAAACAAACAAACAAAAAAAATACTGCAAATAAGGCATAATGTAGGAAGTGAAGCTGGTGGTCAGTGACAGAGGGACAGCAGAAAAAGGTGTGAAATTCACACGCATCTATTTACAGCTAAGACCAGCATGAGGAAGTGACATACAAGTTACAGGAAAATAACTTTTCTATTATGCTTTAAGTTATTATAGATATATTCAACAAGACAGATTGTGAGAGATATAATTCAGTAAATGTGTAAAAACATACACTGTAAGTATTATAGGGATGTAAAATAATCTCACTATAGAATCCTCCTTATTCATTAGCCCACCTCTCTTCATCAGTACATTTTAGACTGAAGTTAATCAGGAAGAAAAAATCCACATATTTCCACTGAATGTGTTCAACACTGTTGTCCCTATTAATATTATGACACTGTACTAAGGAAAGTTGTTAATTAAAACTCTAAATGATAAACATTTTACAGTGTTTGGTTTGGTTGTTTAGGAACAGGGCTGAACTACGGCCTACTGTAAACCCAGTCTGGACAGAAAGCACATGAACTAAACACAAAGCAGTTGAACTAAGAACTGGCTAATATTCTCTCTCCTTTCTGTAATAGAAAATAGAAAATAACTTCACTCACCTGCAGCGACGTGAAACACAACAGACAAAAGATACAAGCACTTCATCATTACTGATTCTTCTGCACACACACCAGTTCCTCAAAGTGAAACACACACTCTGTCACACTGCCTGAGTGTCTCTCTCTTATATACTTTGGTTTTCAGGAAACCACAACAACGCTATGTCATTTCTCTATTTGGTAAATATCTTCATCACTCTTTCCATTACCTAATTTATTTTTATATGTAGTATTAATAGCTATTCATATATTTTCTCATGTGGTGGTTTTATCATACTTCATAGTATCATCATTATCTCTCTTAGGTGCCATTTTCTCAGCGCTTCTGTGTAGCCTTTTTTTGAAAGAAGTTTTTATCTAAATAAACAAATGAATGCATTAAAACATACTTTTAGTGTCTCAAATTTGTACAATTTCTCCTCACCTTAATCTTGATTTTAAGGGCTGTTTCTGTACTTTATCAGCTCAAGTGAAGTTTGTTAGATGACCCCTAGGAAGCTTGAGGGACCGAGTCAACACAACAGTAGACTTCAGGAGACAAACTTGTTCGTGTTGCAATGTGACACAGCTTCCTTTTCAATTCAGTGAAAATGACAGATGACCTGCTTTATAAATAATAAAAAAAAATACTACTACAACTAATAACAGTAATAATAATTAAACACAGATCATGTGACTTTAGTGAGTATATTAAAAGCAAAACTGGGCATGAGCTGCAACATTAACTTAACTAATTTCAACACACTTGAATTCTAGTGTTTGGAACAAAGCTGTAATGTTCATCGATATATTCGCCAGCAAGTGTGTTTCCCTAGACTTACAGGAAGTAATAAAGACACATTTACCATGTGTGAGCTGAGGAGCACTTAGAGGCTGGTCATGAGTGATGATCATGACTCCTTATGAAAAGTAAGATTAATCATAAGAGTATAATTATAATCAATAACATCATCTATTAGAATTTCAAGAGCTAAAAATGAGAAAAAAAGTGGTTGTTTTATTTAATTATTTATTTATTCTTTGATTATAGAGCTCTGGTTAAGTGCCTAAGTGGAGACATCTTGTGCCATAAAGCTGCTACTACAGCTGCTCTACAGATAATTGCTCATTAGAGATCTAAATCTACATCCAGATTTCTGCAGAAAGAAGAAAGAAGGCCTTTATTGTCTCATATACATGTACAGGACAGTACAATTATTTTCCTTCACATATTGTTAGGAATTTGGGGTAAAGCTGTAAAGTTGCTTTGTGACAATGTCTAATGATAAAAGTTCTCTACAAACAACATAAATTAGACAATATCTACTCATGAACACAAATGCTAAGCAACTAATGAGGGAAAACACAGAACTTATAAATAGGAACCAATCAGGGGAAACACAAGACAGGTGTGTACAGGAAATCAGTGGAACAACCAAGGAAGAAATTCATACTATGAGAGAGATGCCCTCTGCTGGTCTGGCAGGGAATTGTCTGTGGTGACAAATATAAAGTAATTTTTTGTATTTTTAATGACTCTTCTTTGTGTCAGAGAATCTATGTAAATTGTGCAAATGCTTGTGCTCTTGTACATTTTGCTTCATTATTATAGTTTCTATTTAGAACACTTGTGTCAGTGTTTTTAATCTGTTAAGTGCATGAAACTATTTAACTATTTTGATTTATTTGATCCACCACTCCAGAAACCTTGTAGGATTTTAGAAGCACTGTGTACAAAACCAGAAAACATAATTTATTTCATTTTTGTCTATAAAACAAGATGAGATGTGCTGTTATAAGAAAATAATCATTAGCAGAATGGTATGATGCCATTTTCGTACAGTTCATGTTGTAGCGTTTTATTCCACTTCTACCACTGCAATTTGGCAAAAATTACAGTTTTTATTTATTAAAGAATGACACGTCTTATTTTGTCTCCTATATACGCTCACCAAGAAGCAGGCCTAGACTAGATTTACTGAGAAGGCCACTTTGTCACTAGAACATGTGACATTATTAAGCTTGCCAGTCAGATTCAGCCACGTCACTATGTACAGAACCAACTAGTGTTGAGGATGTTAGGACTGATGATGGCAGCCATAACAGTAATCCCCCTCCTCCTTGTGCTAGAGTCCTTTAAGGACTACTAAGTCCTACACTACTTCTTGTGCCAAGCCTAAGAAGAACTACATACTCTGGTAATAAGCTCTTCCTGTGTGTGTTCCTCATGACATGGTGGCATACGTTATCCAGTTGATTCTCACCACTCCTGCAGTTAAGAAGGTTGAAATAGTAGTTAAGAGTGTAACTATGGTTCTACGAGCCCTAGAGTAAATGCAAGAAGGTTTCAGGGAAAATATTCATATGACAGTGATATTTATTGCAAATACTACATCATACTTCCTTTACAATCTTTTTTAAAGTTGGTTACATATATTTCTCAACACTGAGTTCAGTTTTTCAGAACTCTTCTCTACCAACATGCAGCTCAGTACAGCAGTTAACCTCACAACCAAAAATGCAGATTAGATCCATGTTCATTCATTCATACATGTTCAGTAAGCACTTTATCCTGCTGAGGGTCACGGTGGATCTGGAGACTATCCTGGGAACACTGGGTGCAAGGTGGGAATACATCCTGGAAAACACACTCATTCACACTTAGGTGCAATTTAGTGTAGCCAATCCACAGAGATTTGCTGGAAATCTGATCCACAGTTCAGTCCACTCTGTGCTAACTGTGTGAGCTTTGAAAAAATGAACTCAGTTGTGTTTAAAAAAAAAACAAACTATAAGGAATATTATGAAAAATTTCAAAAAATCTGGGTTAGAAACACATTCAACAATCCTCCTTCTGTTATTTTTACACAAAGTCTTTAAAAGTCACTTGTATAGCAGTCTTCTTACACAAAACAGCATGATGGAAACAGCCTTCTAGAGCATTCATTTCGTAACCTGATATAACAATGGTACACATAAGATATGAAACAACACACACTTGCATTTGCCTGAATCTGCTATTTAAATGTAAAATTTATAAAAATCACAAAAAGTCAGTATTGTGAATCCTGTGCTTGCCATAGTGTGTATTTAATACATGTTTTCAGCATTATTCTATAATATCTATTTACTTTAGATTAGTTTGTTATAATGTTGGCATATTCAGTTTTCTCTCCAGTGATGATCTGGACCCATGCTGCTCCGGCTGTGTTAATGTGGGCCAGTAGAGTAGCAAGTGTAAATGACAGAAGTAAATAAAGTGACATCAGACACCATCTGAGAAAAGACAGAACATGAAAATTATACATATATCACATATATAAATTCTGTGGCTCCAAGAGGCAGATAAAACTATCTACAGAGTGTGATGTGCCTGATAACATGCAATTTGGTTCCGCTTGTGTGTGTTGCTGACCGGACAGTTTGGAGAAGGGCACCGATTGTTGGACTAATACTGTGTGAGCGCGTGCTTAAAGTTATGTATAATAAAGTAGCTGAAAGGACGTTGAAGCTTTCTGTCGTGTTGTTAAAAGCATAACATGGTGTCAGAAATAGGGACTGGCGAGCACTGGAGAGTTTTTTGAAAAAATAAATAAATGAATTAAATAAACGGCAGCGATGCCAGAGCCACAGAGAGCGCGAGCTGCACGGAGAGCTACAGTACATGGGCATGCACATGTGAGGCGCCGGGGCGCGAGCGCAGGTGAGACTGCGGTTAATCTAGCCGCTCGTGCAATTCAGGGGCGCGGCTTTTAGACACTTAGCGGTAATAACACCGAAAGCGGAAAGCGAGTGTCCGCGAGCTCCTACACAACCAAAGCAACTTCACTTTTATACAAAATGAAATTTAAATAAATAACAAAAGCAACACACAACAGTTCACAGTATTTATGAGTATACAGGGCAAACGTTTTTATATTTACACTTTTACTTTTAAACAAATGGGCAAAATCGATCAAGTTTATAGAGACGGTATAAATCATTAAGGCAAATAAAAATAAAAACATCATTTAAGAAGCTTTTATTATTATTATTATTATTATTATTATTATTATTATAAATCAAAGCATGAATAAAATGTTAGAAAGTATAGATGGATCATTTCACAGAGGAAGTCTCTGAAACCAAAATATTAATATTTTTCTTTAACTTCCTGCTGAAATAAAATGGACATTTCAAATCTCAAAGCCACTCAGATCAGTTTACAGTCACCTGCTCTATGCTCCCAATAGAAATCAATTCATTTAGAAATATAAAGTAGAAAGTAGAATTTTACTGTAGAAATGTCATTTTATTGCTCTTCAAAATCAGTGAATCTGTCAGTATAATTGAACCAGGAGGCTTTTTTGATTCATTATAATTATTACAGGTGACTGCAGGATTGCTAGGTGGCGATAGAGATTCGTGCTGCTTGAGTAAATGTGAAAAAAATGGCGCGATCCTAATAAAACCCAGCGCCACCTGGCAAGTCTTTAATCAGTTCAATCATGTGGAATTCAATAGTTTTTCTTTCCGTGTTTATCTGCGTTGATCGGCCATTATCGGAGTTTATCAGAAATAATCAGCATTTATCCATTATGGGCATTTAGCAGCCTTTTTAGCATTTATCTGCCATCATCAGCTTTTCTCAGCGTTTATCTGCGTTTATCAGCATTAACCAGTGTTCATCAGCCATGATCAGTGTTTACTAGCGGTTACCGGTCTAAACTGCTGGTCAGGATAATAAAGGGTGACGTAGATGGAGAAGCGTTGCTGATTGGCTGCTGCACCGGCATCGAGGGAGCCAATGGGAGCACGGATAGAGTTTCATGGCTACACATACTGTACATAGACACACATATGCATGTAAGATATCGATCAAGCACAGTTTTAAAAATATTATGTAAACATGTGAAAAATAAGATGTGTGAATTTTAAAAAAACATGTAACTAAATGTAAAAACAAACAAAAATTGTTAAAACTATAAGGAGTATTTGGAAAATGGCCCAAAAACTAAGTTAGAAACACACATTCAGTCCAGACAGATTCAACAATCCTCCTTTTATTTTTTACCCAAAATCAGGAGACTTCAAATTTCACACGAAAGTCACAAGTAAGAACATGTAGCGCAGTCTTCTTACACAAAACAGGATGATGCTTCTAGAGCATTCATTTCTTAACCTGATATAACAATGGTACACATAAGATATAAAATGACACGTACACTCAAAATATAATTAGCAAGATTATCCATCAGCAGTTTTTAATGATTAACAGTCAATGCAGAACAATACCCTTAGCTAACATAAGTAAATGTAACACACACATGCATTTGCCTGAATCTACTATTTAATTGTAAAATTTATAAATTCACAAAAAGTCAATATTGTGGATCCTGTGCTTGCCATAGTGTGTATTTAATATATGTTTTCAGCATTATTCTATAATATCTGAGAATGTGTGTATATTTACTGTGGATTAGTTTGTTATAATGCTGGCATATTCAGTTTTCTCTCCAGCGTTAATCTGAACTCGTGCTGCTCCGGCTGTGTTAATGTGTTATTTAATACAGAAAGTCTGTGGAAAGACAGAAGAGGAAAATTATACATATAACACACAAACAGTGACAATACTGTGGCTGTTGACGTTGAATCTAAGAAGCAAGTAAAATCCTGTAAAGACGAAACAAATCTCCAAATCTATAACTCACTGTTCAATGAAAGCATGTGTGGTTCATGTGTGTTACCTGCAATGTATCACAAATACAACTAAATCTCTAAAGGTAGAAACAAATCTGTTATAACTGTTATTTTACGCGTGCTAACCTGATCCTCCTGCTTTCCCTCACAGTCCTGACGTCCATCAGTAATCATGTTCTCTCCACATCTTCCTCCTAAAGAGAAAAGACCTCAGAAATCACACCTCTAGTGGATTGTAAGTGGTTTCTGTAGTAAGGTGTGGAGGCAGCTGTGCTGTTTGAACTCACACACAGTAATACTGAGTAAAACAAAACAGTACTGGTTATGAGTGAAAGCAAACATTTACTTATTTGGCTCAGAATACTTGTGAACAAACAGAGAGACAGACTGACTTACTGACTGACTGCCTGGCCTTGATCTGATCCCCAAGGGAAATTTTTAACAAAATGTATCAGCAAAACATTTAGTTTTCTTTCAGCATGAATTGAATTAAGTTGTTAAGTTCCTGTAAACCCAAGTTGGATCACAAATTCTTCAGTTAATCTCCAAATCTGCTTTTATATTCTGAATTACAAAGCCAAAAAATAACAAGTTACATAAACAAGGATTTAATCTGAAAGCGAAATTCCATCAGGTAACCTTTGAAAAACTTGGTATGTGTGTTTTGTGCTTCTGCATCCCCAACAAATAAATGCCACTACACTGAGTGCACTGTCAGTAGCAGCAAAACCACAGGAATACAGAAAACTGTGTAATAAAACATATAAAAATGTGAGTAAATCTTATAATAGAGATGTGTTTTTCACTTGGGATAATGGAAAGTTACATCAGCTAGAGGGAGGCTGAGTGTTTTGTTTTTTTTTTTAAATTTTTTTAAAATTATTATTATTTTAAATTATTTTTACCTTGTATCGTTGACAAAACTTATTAAAACTAATGACTGTTTTTATCACTGTTAAGGTCATTTCAGCATTTGAGGACAATCTCTGTCCCTTTGACATTTTAATGAATAAAACGTACATAGTTTACAAATCCATAAAGCCAGCTGCATAATCAATTTCTGCATATTCTTTGTCAATAAAAACACTCAATATTTGATATTATATTTTCTTTTTTATATATTAAAACCCTTTAAAAAGTTGCAATCACAGTAAAATGGCATGTCCCTGAGCTTAGTCAATGAATAACAACTAACAGTTTTTTATCTTAAAATGAACTAATATTTAAAAAATGAACACTGTTAAAAATAACTTTTATTTCTATACATAAAATGATTAAAAATCATATTTTAATGCATAAATAGTGCAAAAAATATCATTTTCAACTTGTCCTCAACTTCCTGTCAACCCTGTTATAATGGGGTAAAAACTGCAGGAAGTGGTAATCTGCTGATTTAAGTCACATAACTTTAAGTCAGTGACTTCATTTCATTACAAAGAAGCATAGCATGCAAACAATGGTAAGTTAGCTCTTTTTCTGTCACTTTTTTAAACATGTTTTTGTACATTTGACACAGAACTCGTAAACCCTGTTGAATGTAAATCCTGCAGAAAACAATAAAATATTTGCTACATTAAAAAAATATATGAAAGTGTTATTAAAATCGTTGTTAAGTACATGGGCTGCCTCACCATGTGCTTCACCACATTGCTAGCTGTTGCAGATTTAGCATGCTAATCATCAGCCCTGTTATTGTCAACACTTAGTGCTCCTTTGTAACAGGGTTGACACTATTGCATTGTAGCCATGGCTGGCATACCAAAAAAAGCCTAAGTTTATTCACAGTAAATTAAGAAATGGATTCACAATTGCATTCTATTCAAATAGTTAAAGAAATGTTTGCATTTAAGTTCAGTGTATATAGATTTCAATGGTACGGCTCCAAGCACAGCAGCAGAGAGGCAGAGACAATACAGGGCAAGGAGAGATGCTGACCCTGTGAGAATGCAGCAGTATTTGGAGAAAGAGAGAAAGAAATGGAGGCAGGACAGGCTGAAAGGGGAAAAAAGTGCATTCTGAACTGAGTGACAGAGCACAGAGACTAAAACGCAGAAGATGGAGAGCTGCCCAGCAGAAGTGTTGTATGAAGGCAGCTACAGCAGCCACAACTACTTCAGCTGCAACAGAGAGAACCCGTTTAACACACGTTCAGGCAGGGCTCAGAATTCAAGCTCAGAATCTGAGCAGTACTTTGAGGAGACTGCTTAAACAAATGTACATAGTGCAACAATGAACTTGCAGTGTGTGCCTTTAAGAAAGTATTAGGTGATGTCATCCTCATTTTTTTCTGTTGGTCAGAACCTTAAACTTAGATACATTTCTAAATATTTTAAAACACTGCAATATCATATCGGAATAAACTAAAAGGAAAATTAAGAGACTACTTTGTTGACTACTTCATTTAATGCCATATAACCCAACAATGTCAACCCTGTTATTTACAGATATTTAGGAAAATAATACATATTTCCAATATTTAAAAAAAAAAAAAAAAAAAACTTAGGTATTAAAAATTGAAGAGGAATATTTAGCAAACTGTAACCAGATTTCTTTTTAATATCCTAATAGATTTGATGCCATTTTCTCTAAAGATTCAGAGGCCATGATGTGTGCTTTTTATGTTAATACAATAACTATATGAGAAATATGCTTTTTCTCAATGAATTTTTTTGCCGAATCACTTGTTATTTAGTTGGGGACAAATAAAGCGATAAAGTTTTTTATGCCACTAATTCATTGCAAGATATTCCCTTCATATAGCCATATGTCTATAACAGGGTTGACATATGAATGCGAGAAAACGTAGAAAAAAATTGAAATTTATTTTAACATAACATGCTGAGATGTCCCAATAGGTTTTTCTAATAGTTTAACATGTCCCTTATTCAATGAAAGTGAAGGAGTGATTTTTTTTTTCTTTTTCAATTTCAAACTCAAAAATGTCCTCCAATTCTGAAATTACCTGTCAGTAATGTAGCACATGACACTGGAGTAAAGCATGCTCACAGTCTTTAATGAAAAAAAAATGTACTTAGTTTTAATAAGAGAATTACTAATTATTTTATTAAATTTTTTATTGAAATTAACTTATTTGATTTCCATATTATTAGTTAATATGGAAAATACATTTTGGGATAATTTGAGAATTGGTACATCTAGCAAGCAGATAATTATGTTTATTTTATATTTTGTTTAGTTAGGGTTGTACCATATTGTAGTGTTGGGTTTGATTAGGAAAGGTTCACCTCTGTCAATATAAAGCTCACAGCTGATGGTGAGAGCAAAAACAAGTCATGAGGTTGAAGGAATTATCCAGTTTGTCATTAAGAGGTTTATTAAACTGTGTCTAAAGACTGACGACGCAGCTACAACATTAGATTAGATTAGATTAGATTCAACTTTATTGTCATTACACATGTATAAATACAGAGTAACGAAATGCAGTTTAGCATCTAATCAGTAGCGCAAAAAGCAGCAAGTGCAGTATGTACAGTATAAACAGTGTGTATAAACAGTAATAAATATAAACAGTATGTATAAACAGTAGTAAATAAATGGAATGTACAATATAAACAGTATGTATAAACAGTAGTAAATAATGGAATGTACAATATAAACAGTATGTATAAACAGTAGTAAATAAACAGAATGTACAGTATAAACAGTATGTATAATCAGTAGTAAATAAACAGAATGTACAGTTAAGAGCAGTTATGTACAGACAAGGGCAGTGAGAGATAAGTGGAATTAGATTAAGATAGTGCAAGAATATACAGATGTAATATGTACAATATACAGGTGTGCTATACTAATGCTAATATGCAGATGTAGTATGAACTAATCTACAGATGTGCTATACTAATGTACAGATGGGCAATTGAAAGACCTGGTAAGAACAATATGTACAAGTACAGAGATGAGGTATCAACAATATATACAGATATGTATATACAGTTAGATAAAGTTATATACAGTTCAGTGGGGGACAGAGTTCAGTAGGGAGACAGCTGTAGGGAAAAAGCTGTTCCTAAACCTGCTGGTTTTGGTCTTAAGGCTCCTGTAGCGCCTACTGGAGGGGAGGAGCTGGAAAAGACTGTGGGCAGGATGGGAGGAGTCCTTAAGAATGTTGCATGCCCAGCGTAGACAGCGTTTCTTCTGGACCACCTCAATAGCAGGTAGTGGAGTCTTTGTGATGCGTTGGGCGGTTTTCACCACCCTCTGCAGTGCCTTCCGGTCTGCGACAGAGCAATTCCCATACCAGACTGTGATACAGTTGTTAAGGATGCTCTCAATCGCACAGCGGTAGAAGTTGCTCAGGATGTCAGCGGAGAGGCGGTTTTTCTTTAGTGTCCTCAGGAAGAAGAGGCGCTGATGGGCCTTCTTGATCAGGCTGGAGGTGTTGGTTGACCAGGACAGGTTCTCTGAGATGTGGGTCCCTAGGAACTTGAAGCTGGAGACACGTTCAACAGCCATGCCATTGATGTGGATGGGATCATGTGGCACGCTCTTCTCCTTCCTGAAGTCCACAATGAGCTCCTTGGTTTTGCTAGTGTTGAGAAGCAGGTTATTGTCAGTGCACCATGCAGCTAAGTGCTCCACCTCTGCCCTGTAGTCGGACTCATCGTTGTCACTGATGAGCCCAATCACCGTGGTGTCATCTGCAAACTTTATGATGGAGTTAGATCCATACACAGGCTTGCAGTCATGAGTGAACAGGGAGTAGAGGAACGGGCTCAGCACACAGCCCTGGGGTGCGCCAGTGTTGACTGTGATGGTGGTGGAGCAGTTGTAGCCTGACCTAACATTCTGAGGTCTGTTGGTCAGGAAGTCCATGATCCAGGTGCAGAGGGAGGGACTGATGCCAAGATCCCCAAGCTTAGTGATTAGCTTGGAGGGAATGACTGTATTGAATGCTGAGCTGAAATCAACAAACAGCATCCTTGCGTATGTGTTCTTGTTCTCCAGGTGAGAGAGCACACAGTGCAGTGCTGTGGACACAGCATCCTCTGTGCTTCTATTGCTTCCATGTGCTACAGGGCGATAGTCATTTAGGCACGCTGGAGAGGAGTGTTTCGGCACTGGCACAATGGAGGTGGTCTTGAAACACGCTGGTACTACTGTCTGGGCAAGGGACAGGTTGAAGATGTCTGTAAAGACGCCTGCCAGCTGCTCAGCGCATGCTCTGAGCACACGTCCAGGTATGCCATCAGGGCCAGCAGCCTTGCGTGCGTTGATTCTGCTCAGTGCATTATGGACGTCAGCGGAGGAGGGTGTGAGGGTCTGATGGTCATCAGAGGGTTCTGTTTAGGCAGGCTTTTCCTTGTTGCCCTTATCAAAGTGGGCGTAAAAGTCATTTAGCTCGTTGAGGAAGGACACATTCATGACTACCGGTGTGGAGTTACTGGGCTTATAGTCTGTGATGGCCTGAATGCCCTGTCACATGCGTCGGGGGTCGGAATTGACAAAGTGTTCCTCCACCTTCAGCTTGTAGTCTAGCTTGGCCTTCTTGATGCCCCTCTTCAGGTCCGCTCTGGATGTACTATAGGCCTGTGCGTCACCTGATCTGAATGCATTGTTACGGGCCTCCAGCAGGAGCCGCACTTCCTTGTTCATCCAAGGCTTCTGATTGGGGTACGTGGTGATCTGTCTCTCCGTTGTTACACTGTCAATTGTGGTGTTGATATATTCCAGTACTGAGTGGGTCAATGTAAGAGTCAATGTTTGTGTGAGAGCCACAGGTAGCCTGAGAGGCAAACATACTCCAGTCTGTGTCTTTAAACCTGTCCTGGAGTACGGAGTCCACCCCTGCTGGCCACACTTTGATGGTCCTCACTGATGGCTTCACACGGCTGATGAGTGGAGAGTACTTGGGGGTGAGGAACAAAGAGAGGTGATCAGATTGTCCCAGGTGGGGGAGGGGGGTTGCTGTGTAGGCTCCAGCAATATTGGTGTAGACATGGTCCAAAGTTTTATCCCCTCTCGTGTGGCAGGAGACATGCTGATAGAATTTGGGAAGTACTGTCTTGAGGTTGGAGTGGTTGAAGTCACCCGCCACAATAAATGCAGCCTCTGGGTGTGCAGTTTGTTGTTTGCTAATAGCCACATGCAGTTCGTTCATGGCAAGCTTAGCATTAGCATCCGGGGGAATATATGCAGCTGTTATTATAGTTGAAGTGAACTCCCTCGGCAGATAGAACGGTCTACACTTCACCATGAGAAACTCAAGGTTAGCTGAGCAGTGTCCTCCAACAATGACAGAGTTCGTACACCAAGCCTTGTTGACATAAATGCACAAACCACCGCCTTTTGTTTTACCGGAAAGTTCTGCTGTTCTGTCTGCCCTGAGAGTGAGGCGTCCGGCTAGCTCAATAGCATTGTCGGGTATTCCGCTGTGTAACCATGTTTCCGTGAATAACATGACGTTACAGTCCATAAGTCTCTTGTTGTTGGTGATTCGAAGTCGTAACTCATCCATTTTGCTTGCCAGTGACCGCACATTAGCGAGGAAAATGCTGGGAAGAGAAAGCCGGTGTGGTGTTAGCTTTAGCTTAGTTCTGGTGACCAGAACATCTGTTCTGGTGAAGAAAACAAAGTGTGAAATAGACAGACACAGCTCCGCTAATGTCCCTGCATGTCTCTGTAGATGGATTCGCTCCGCCTGTGTATCACGTGGGTCAAAGAGGAGTTGTCCAATCAGCTGCACGGTATGTAAATCAGATGATGACATCACCGTTCTGCACGTGTTGGTGTGTTGCAGTTTCCATTTACATTTACGGCATTTGGCAGACGCTCTTATCCAGAGCGACTTACAATAGTGCTTTGAAGTCTATCAAAAATACATTCTGATATTGGCTCACTAGCTCACAAACTAGGAATACCATCAGTCCAAAACTCTGTTGTGGAGGTAATAGACAAGCGCTCAGACAATAAATTTTATTTTATTTTTTGTAAGTGCTAACTTAAGTATTTTAAGAAGAGGTAAGTGTTCAGACTCCGTTTGAAGACTGCCAGTGACTCTGCTGTTCGGACATCTAGGAGAAGTTCATTCCACCACCTATGTGCCAGAACAGAGTCTCGATGCATGCCTTCCTTGTACCCTGAGAGATGGTGGGACCAGTCGAGCAGTGCTAGAGGATTGGAGGGAGCACAGTGCAGTGCGGGATGTGATAAGTGCGTTGAGATAAGTGGGTGCTGGTCCGTTTTTGGCTTTATAGGCAAGCATTATGTTAGGACTTGGACTATCTTGGCCTCTAGAGGCCGCTATTGCTTCTGTGTTTTGTGTTTTTGTTTTGACAGCCATGTGCTTTTGTTTTTCCATGTGCCTTGTGCCCCGCCTAGTCCTCATTACTTACACCTGTTTTCAGTTTGCCCCCTTGATTTGTTTGTGTATTTATACCCCCTCAGTTTGGCCTCTTGTCACGGAGTCTTTGTGCTGTGATGTTTAAGACTAGTAGCCTCTGTTCCGTGTTCCTTACATATGTCTTTGTGTTGTTTTTGGTACTTTGCTTTCGTGTGAACTTTTTGGACTTTGAATTTACCGTTGTTGGATCTTCTGAGCGTTTGGATTTTTGCCTCTTCTTTTCTGATTTTTGGTTTCTTGGACTGTACACTTTTGGATTTTTTAAAATTTTTTCCCTTGTATCTTCTGAGCGTTTGGATTATACTTTTGTTATTTTTTGCCTTGGATTTTGGATCTTTATTAATAAACTGTTTCTTTTACTCTACTCTCGCCTCACTCCTCTGCACTTGAGTCATTCCCCTGATGGCCTAGTGGGGGTTTGCTGGATTACTATGCCGGCGACCTGGGTTCGATTCCCAGCAAAACCCTAACACGTTAGTGTTTTAAATCTGATGCGGGCAGGCACAGGAAGCCAGTGGAGAGAGCGTAGCAATGGGGTGGTGTGGGAGAATTTAGGAAGGTTGAAAACCAGTCGTGCAGCTGCATTTTAGATCAGTTGCAGAGGACGAATGGTGCTCAGAGGCAGACCTGCCAGGAGTGAGTTGCAGTAGTCCAGTCTTGAAATGACAAGGGACTGAACAAACACCTGTGTGGCCTGTGTGGAAAGAAATGGACGAATTCTTCTGATGTTATAAAGGAGAAATCGACATGAGCTTGTCAGATTAGCAATGTGAGAGGAGAAGGACATTTGATTGTCCATGGTTACCCCAAGGTTGTGTGCAGTGACCGAAGGTGAGATCAGAGAATTGTCTAGGGAGATTGCAAGATGAAATCCTGAGATGGGGATGAATCACCTGGGATGAACAGCAGTTCAGTTTTGGTGGGATTAAGTTTAAGCTGATGAGCTGTCATCCATGAGTGCCAGACATGCTGATATCCGACCAGAAACATGAGTGTCTGAGGGAGGGAAGGAGCGGATGAGTTGAGTGTCGTCTGCATAGCAGTGATATGAAAACCCATGTGAGGATATGACCGCATCAAGAGATCGAGTATAGAAGGAGAACAGGAGAGCACCAAGTACTGAGCATTGTGGGACACAAGTGGAGAGTCTGCGGGGAGCAGATGTGGATCCCCTCCATGTCACCTGATATGACCGACCTTCCAGGTAGGAAACAAACCATTGCCATGCTGCACCACGAATTCCTAGGTTCATGAGGGTGGACAAGAGAGTCTTGTGGTTCACTGTGTCAAACGCTGCTGAAAGGTCAAGGAGGATGAGGACTGAAGACAGTATGAGGACTGAGGACAGTAAAATGACAGTAAAGTTTAACATGGCAAGCGGAGGAGACAAGCCTCCTGTATGGGAACATTTTGGGTTACAACTGCGATGGTGAAAAAAATGTTGAGAAAACAGTCAATGATTTCAGACTTTGCTTGACGCGAGTGCCGTATGCTCATGGCAATAAAATCTAATTTGATGAGTCATCTACGCTGTCATCACCTGGGGATTGATAGCATGCGGGTATGAAGCGCGTTTCCATTCCGGAGAAAAACATTAAAAAGGAAACTGTGACTTTATATCTCACAATTCTGACTTTTTTCTGTGTGGATCTGTCCGTGTATAACGGTCGCGGGCCATTGTGTGTTAACCTACTCGACTTTGAGCTCAAATTAATCTATTTAGTGAGTTATAAAGAATGCAGTGATAAAGCATCAATCATTCTCTATAAATAGGCTCTATAAGAACAACACTCAACCAGACGCTAGCGCGCGCTCATTACCTGAAGTTAGTCACATTTCAGGTACTGAGTCAAATTGGATCTCTAAATAGTGAGAGAAAAAAAGTCAGAATTGTGAGATGTAAAGTCGCGATTACCGTTTTTTTTTTTGTTTGTTTGTTTTTTTTCCATAGGTAAAGTGTTCCTTACCAAATTAAAGAGTATTCTTTCCTTGGATTTGGCAGTAGTATTTTTTTTTCCTGAACATAGCAAATACCGAACCGAAACCATGACCGTAAAACCGTGATACAAACCGAACCGTTACACCCCATTACACACCATGTTACAACTACATCTGAAAATAAAGAGCAATTGGAGAGAGTAATACTACAGAAATGCTTTAACCCTTGTATGGTGTTCGGGTCTGTGGGACCCGTTTTCATTTTTTATCAAACGAAAAATGATACGATTAATTATTTTTTTCAAACTCAGACTCATTGGCCTTGGCTCATTTTCTGTGAAGAACATATATCAGAACACATTTTCAGTGTCCACTCACTGTACACCCCCCCTACACATTTATATTACATACAGGATGTTCGGGTCCACTGGACCCGGGGCTAATAAAAGTGTGGAAATTGTAGGTCCTGTGTACCTACACTGTCCTCCTTCTGTCTGGGCCTGCTGTTAGTGTGTGTGTGTGTGTGTTGGGTGTGTGTGTGTGTGTGTGTGTGTGTGTGTTGGGGGTGTGTGTGTGTGTGTCTGTGTGTGTGTCTGTGTGTGTGTGTCTGTGTGTGAGAGAGTGTGAGTTTTGTGTTTCCCCGCACAAGGTTGCAACATTGTTGCAAAATTCAAGCACTGACACCTGTCTGTTCTCACATTCCCGTACATTTTACCCTCTGTCTTGCGGGAACAAATCTTTATTTGCACATACTCTATCCCAGCTGCAAATTGGGGGCGTGACACAATAAATATAGCTCTGCCAGTGTGGTTCCTTATCACAACTGATCAAGATGGCCAAAAGATTCTCTGCTCAGAGGGCCTTGCAATTGATTTTGGAAGAGAGAGAAGCTTTTGAGGATGATGTAGACGAAGAGGTTTCAGAATGTGAGGATCACATTTCTGAAAATTCTGAGTCTGACAGTGACTTTGAAGAAGAGGATGAGATTGAGCATCAGCTATTTCCAAAAAGAAGACGAGCCCTAGGACCAGCCTGTCAGCAGCCAGCTCCAGGACTAGCCTGTCAGCAGCCAGCTCCAGGACCAGAACAAGCCCATCAGCAGCTAGCAAGTGAAGAAATATGGATATCAAAAAATGGTGAAATTGAATGGTCTTCTTGCCCAAGAAATGAGCCACCCCGCATGGCTGCCAACGTGATAAGGATGCAACCAGGACCAACACGGATGGCAGTTACTCATGTGCAGGACATCAAGTCTTCTTTTGAACTTTTCATCCCAGATTCCATCCAGAAAATTATTCTGGATTGTACTAATTTAGAAGGAAGGCGTGTTTTTGGAGAGAGGTGAAAGGAGATAGACCAAACCCATTTACATGCCTACTTTGGAGTTCTTATCCTTGCTGGAGTTTTCAGGTCCAAAGGGGAATCCACAGAATCCCTGTGGGATGCAGAAACTGGCAGAGAACTTTTCCGTGCAACAATGTCTCTGGAAAACTTCCACATAATTTCCAGGATAATCCGCTTTGATAACCGAGATGACAGACCAGCTCGACGGCAGCGAGACAAGCTAGCTGCCATCAGGACAGTGTGGGACAAGTGGGTGTACCGCCTCCCCCTGTTTTACAACCCTGGGCCTAATGTCACCATTGATGAGCAGCTGATGCCATTTAGGGGCCGCTGCCCATTTAGGCAGTATATACCATCTAAACCTGCAAAATATGGTATAAAGATCTGGGCTGCCTGTGATGCCACTTCCTCATATGCTTGGAACTTACAAGTCTACACAGGGAAACCTGAGGGAGGAGCCCCTGAGAAGAATCAAGGAATGAGAGTTGTCCTGGACATGACTCAGGGACTCAGTGGACACAACATCACATGCGACAATTTTTTTACCTCGCACAAACTGGGACAGGAATTCCTAAAGAGGAAGCTGACCATGGTGGGAACAATACGAAAAAACAAGCCTGAGCTCCCACCTCAACTGCTGACTACAAAGAACAGGCCTGTCAACTCTTCCAAGTTTGTGTACACGGCTGACACAACCCTGGTATCCTATGTGCCAAAGAAAGGCAAGAATGTGGTACTCATGAGTACGCTGCACAGGTATGGGAGAATCTGTGGCCAGGAGCATCAAAAACCAGAGATCATCATGGATTATAATGCCACAAAAGGAGGGGTGGACAACATGGACAAGCTGGTGACTGCCTACAGCTGCAAAAGGAGGACCCTACGCTGGCCGCTGTTGATATTCTTTGACATACTGGACATTTCAGCATACAATGCCTTTGTCATCTGGATGGCACTGAACCCAGAGTGGAACAGAGGGAAGCTCCAGAGGAGATGCCTCTTTCTTGAGGAACTGGGAAAGGCACTGGTGAGACCTCAAATCCAGAGAAGACGACATGTTCCAAGAACCCCAGCCTCTGCAGCCATCATGAGGAGGATTCAGGAAGAGAATGCTGCTGCCCCATCCACCCGACCTACAGAACCACCATCTGCAGGGCCTGAAGTAAGTGTGTGATGCTGCTGGCACTCATGCCTTGCGAGAGAGGGGTGTTAAGTAAATGTTAGGTGTTAAGTAAAATTCCTGATCTTTTCATTATTCTGGGTTGCAGCCAGCAACAACAAAAAGAAGCGCTGTGATGTGTGTGGACCCAAGATGGACAGAAAAACACAATATGCATGCATCAAGTGCAAGAAGTACATATGCAACACACACACTGTAAAACTCTGCCCCTCATGTGTTGTATAGGCTGGTATGAAAATGCAATGTGTTCAATGGGGCTGATGTGGTTACTGTACATGGTTACTGTATGTGTTCAGCTTGTGTTGTGTAAACTGACCTGAATGGGTTAAATTTCTAATGAAGTTCAAATAAATAAGAATCAATAGTTATGAAAAACCTTGCTTCATTTGTAAATTTGTTGAATTTTTTTTTTCTCATATCTTGATTATAATTGATTTTCGTTTTTTTATTACATTTTATTAAAAAACAAACAAAAAACGAGTAGCGATTTTATTCATAAATGTGGTCTAACAAAGGTAAAGGGCAACTATTAACCATATATGTTGTTTATATTGCTTGTAATTGGGATGAAGTAAACATCTGTTGAGTATTTTAACATAAAATTGTTTGATTTTGATGAATTAAAAACCCAAAAAATGCAGCGGGTCCACCAGACCCACGAACACTGGCTGAGTAACAAAAATATGAACACCACACAAGGGTTAAGCTGATCAGTTTAAATAAGGCGTAATGTAGGAAGTGAAGATGGTGGTCAGTGACAGAGGGACAGCAGAAAAAGGTGTGAAATTCATACGCATCTGTTTACTGCTAAAATCAGCATGAGGAAGTGACGTACATGTTACGGGAAAATAACTTCTGTTAAGCTTTATATGAGTTGATAGTTGATAGAATCTATAGATAGATTTAGTAAGACAGAGATTGGGAGAGATGTAATTCAGTAAATAAATTTAATAATACAGATGTGTTTTTTCATTGCTGATGAAAAGTTTTTGCACCTAGAGGGAGGCTGCTGTGAGTTTGCTGTTTACCTTCCAGTGTTGTTGAGGATGATGCAGGTGGAGAGTTTGTTGTTTTACTCTGAGGCTGTTCTGATGGAGGTGTTGTGTCTGTTTTCCTCGACTGTGTTGAAGTTTCGCTTCTTCCCACTGAAAGGAATGACAAAACTTATTAAAACTAATGATTGTTTTCATCACTGTTAGTAATATGGCACATGACACTGGAGTAAAGCATGCTCTCAGTCATTAATGAAAAAATATACCTTTAACAGATAATCTGAAATCTCTTCTATCATTCTGTACAGAACATGTGTAGCGTCCCTGGTCCTCTTCAGTCAGGTCTGATATGAGTAGAGAGAGGTTTCCTGGAGAGTTTTTACTGACCAGTTTGACTCTATTTCTGTAATGTCCAGTCTGTTCAGGGTAAATTTCCTGAAAGTGACTGATTCTAATAAACTCCCATTTTAGAGACTGTGGTTTGGCCTGTAGGTCAGTGCAGACGCAGGGCAGAACTACAGACTCTCCTGTGAACACAGTCACGTCCTCTACCTCTGCCTTCTTCACCAGCTCACAGCCTGTAAACATAACATTTACAGTTAATAATAGAAACACTGCAATTATTAATATTCCCTGCTTGTAAATCACAACATTTTCTGCTGCAAACCAGAAGAGATTTTTAAACAATGTGCCAATCACCTGTTTAAATCCTCTATATGAATCCAATATCAGGACTCTGATACACAATACTGAACCTGTACTGGCTTATTTTTATTTTAATAACTGCAAAATCTTTAATAATCTAAAGTATTGGTTTTAATTATTGTATTTCAGCTAATGATGCTCTTACAATGGGACATAATAAATCCAGTTAAGATATACACCTTACATAAAAACATTACGTATTTATATGTATAATTAATACATGAAAGATATTGATATTGGGCAGATGATGTAGTTTATCATGTCATACATATTAATATTTAATTTAAGATATTTATATTAAATGAAATTTCATGAAATGTGTTGGTTATAAGTTGTCAGTCAGTTTATTCTCATTGTGAGTCTATAAAAATAAACTTATTCATTTACACAATCAGTAATTTTCTCCAGCTTTAGCAGCTGCAACAGTGTTGCTTTTTTGCGGTTAGTGTAGGTTTAAATTCCTCATATTTCCGCATAATAATCTCTTGCTCTTCAGCCGGAACTCTGCTCACCTGCTTTTTTCCATCTTGAACGCTATTGGCTGTTTGCTGCAAACGTCTGGCTTTTATGTGCACGCGCACGCTGAGTAAACCCTGATTCAGGGTTAAAACCTGGGTTTACTGAGAAAGTTGATGAGCAGCGTCATGAAAGCTGTTAACCTTTAATTAACCCGGGTTAGATCTGTTTGGTTTATGTGGGCTTATGTCAGTTTTCATGAAGGGATTATACAGGTGTCATGTAGCTCTATAAACACTACAGTGTTACCAAAATAAATCATAGATTAGACTGAGAAATGTCAAATCCAATCTGATAGCATTCGAAAGTTCAGGTCAGTCTGATACCATAATCAGTATTTACTGCCATTTATCACTTGATAATGATGTGTCACAATATGACTCCTAGATTAATTGCCCTTTAGTTATGGTAAATGGAGTAGACATTTTTGTTACATATGCGACTATAATTCATTTGAAGACTCAAGTCTGCTTTCACAGTGAATATCAGCTTTTATTGTGTATTTAAATGCTTTACCGTTAACATAAAGCCAGATGTCTATGTATTCCTGTAATCCAGTGCTGCACCTGTAGACTCCCTGATCCTCTTCTCTCAGGTCAGATATGAGCAGAGACAGATTAGCAGGAGAAATGTTATTAAACAGCTGAAGTCTGCCACGGTAGTGTTCATCATTTAACATTTCTGTCAGACGTCCTGTTCTGGCGCTCATCCAGGTGAATTTCTGAGGTTTGGTGTGCAGGTCAGAGCAGGAGCAGGGTAACAGCACTGAAGCACCTTTGCGTCGTGTGATTTCTACCTGATTATCACCAGAGAGAGCACAGCCTACAGAAACAAACATACAAAAACTCAAAATCTACTTAATACAATATGAAGTACAACATTTCAGAATGAAATATTTTATGAAAATACTTATGCTTTATTACATTTAATTCCAAAATCATGAATTGTGTCTGTTTTACTACTACTGACTACTTAAGAATTATTAGTTCATATGGAGAATACGCTTTGGGATAATTTGAGATTTGATGCATCCACCAAGCAGATAATTGTTTATTATATATTTGTTAGGAGGCTCGGCACTAGGATGTATAATAGCGTGGTGCAGGGCTGCTTGTCTGAGAGGACAGTATATGGTGTGGAGTGGAACCAGGTGCGGAGGCGGGACACCAAACGGCTCCGCCTGAAAAGCGAGTGACTCGAGTGGGGATTTACAGCTAAGGCCTACATGAGGAAGTGACGTACAAGTTAGAGGAAAATAACTTTTCTTTTACATCATGAGTTATTATAGATGTATTCAATAAGACAGATTATGAGATATAATTTGGTAAACGTGTAAAAACATACACTGTAAGTATTATAGGGATGTAAAATACTCTCACTGTAGAATCCTCCTTATTCATTAGCCCACCTCTCATCAGTACATTTTAGACTAAAGTTAATCAGGAAGAAAAAAATCCTGTAGTAAGTGAAGTTGTTGATATTTAAAACTCTAAATGATGAACATTTTGCAGTGTTGGTTTGGTTGTTCAGGACCAGGGCTGAACTACAGCCTACTGTAAACCCAGTCTGGACAGAAAGCACATGAACTAAACACAAAGCAGCTGAACTAAGAACTGGCTAATATTCTCTCTCCTTTCTGTAATAGAAAATAGAAAATAACTTCACTCACCTGCAGCGACATGAAACACAGCAGACAAAAGATACAAGCACTTCATCATTACTGATTCTTCTATACACACACCAGTCCCTCAAAGTGAAACACACACACACTGTCACACTGCCTGAGTGTCTCTCTTTTATATAGTCTGTTTTTTAGGAAACCCGCAACAACGCTATGTCATTTCTCTTTTTGGAAAATCTTTTCATCACTCTTTCCACAATCTGATTTATTTTTATATGCAGTATTAATAGTTATTCATATATTTTCTCATGTGGTGGTTTTATCACAGTATCATGATTATATGTCTTGGGTGTCATTTTCTCAATGCTTGTAATACTTCTTGCCTTTTCTTTAGATGAAATTTTACCTAAATAAAGAAATGAATGCAGCACTACAATAACTAATAATAATTAGAATTTAACATAGATCATGTGACTTTAGTGAGTATATGAAAAGCAAAATTGGGCATCAGCTGCAACATTAACTTCACTAATTCACTAATGAATTCTAGTGTTTGGGACAAAGCTGTAATGTCCATCAGTATATTCACCAGCAAGTGTGTTTCCCTAGACTTAATGGAAGTAATAAAGAAACATTTACCATGTGTGAGCTGAGGAGCACTTAGAGGCTGGTCATGAGTGATGATCATGACTCATTATCAAAAGTCAGATTAATCATAGGAGTATAATTATAATTAACATGACTTATTAGAGTTTAAAGAGCTTAAAATGTAAAAAAGTGGTTAGTTTACTTAATTATTTATTTATTCTTTGATTGTAGAGCTCTGGTTAAGTGCCTGAGTGGAGACATCTTGTGCCATAAAGCTGCTACTACAGCTGATCTACAGATAATTGCTCATTAGAGATCTAAATCTACATCCAGAAGAAAGAAGGCCTTTATTATCCGGTATACATGTACAGGACAGTACAATTATTTTCATTCACATATTGTTAGGAATTTGGGGTAAAGCTGTAAAGCTGCTTTGTGACAATGTGTAATGTTAAAAATCCTCTACAAACACCATAACATAAACTAGATAATCATTACGTAATGATCACGTAAACAAATGCTAAGCAACTGAGGAGTGAAGACACAAAACTTATAAATAGGAACCAATCAGGAGAAACACAAGACAGGTGTGTACAGGAAATCAGTGGAACAACCAAGGAAGAAATTCATACTATGAGAGAGATGCCCTCTGCTGGTCTGGCAGGGAATTGTCTGTGGTGACAAATATAAAGTGATCTTTTCTAGTTTTAATAACTTTGTGTCATTTATTTTACAGTAGCCTACATGTCATAGTGTTTTGTTTTTGCTTATAACACAGAAATTTGGCAAAAATAACGGTTTTATTTATTAAAGAATGACATCTTATTTTGTCTCCTATATACACCCACAAAGAAGCAGGCCTAGACTAGATTTACTGAGAATGTCACCTTGTCACTACAACATGTGACATTATTAAGCTTGCCAGTCAGTTTCAGCCAGGTCTCTATGTACAGTACCAACTAGTGTTGAGGATGTTAGGACTGATGATGGCAGCCATAACAGTAATCCCCCTCCTCCTTGTGCTCGAGTCCTTTAAGGCTCCTCCTTACAAGCAAGATACCAGACTGAAATGGGTGTCTCTGAAAACTGCCTTTTTGCTAGTGTTCACTTCAGCGAAACGTGTGGAAGAACTACATACTCTGGTAGTAAGCTCTTCCTGTGTGTGTTCCTCATGACAAGGTGGCATACGTTATCCAGTTGCTTCTCACCACTCCTGCAGTTAAGAAGGTTGAAATAGTAGTTAAGTATGTAACTATGGTTCTGTGAGCCCTGGATAACCAGAGTAAATGCAAGTAGGTTTCAGGGAAATCTGCCCACATGAGAATATTTATTGCAAATACTATGTCATACTTCCTTTACAATCTTTTTTAAACAGATGGTTACTTAATTTCCTCAACACTGAGTTCAGTTTTTCAGAACTCTTCTCTTCTCTACCAACATGCAGCTCAGTACAGCAGTTAACCTCACAACCAGAAATGCAGATTAGATCCATGTTCATTCATTCATACATGTTCAGTAATCACTTTATCCTGCTCAGGGTCACAGTGGATCTGGAGCCTATCCTGGGAACACTGGGTGCAAGGTGGGAATACATCCTGGAAAACACACTCATTTATACTTAGGTGCAATTTAGTGTAGCCAATCCACTGGCAAATTTTTGGGAGGTGGAAGGAAACTAGAGAACCCGGAGGAAACCCACATAAACATGCGGAGAACATGTGAAACTCCATACAGACAGGAAGCTGAGCTCAGGATTGAACTGGGGATCCTGGAGCTGTGAGGCAGCAAAGCTACCTGCTGTACCACTGTGCTGCACATAGACCCAAATATGTCCTCTAATGTATAGAAAGAAATAAATTGGGTAGATCTTCAGCTAAATTGGGAATCGGCTGTGATTGACTGACTGATTATTTATTCATTTATTAAGTTTTTTTACTATTAGATTTTGAATACATTTTAAAAAATACTATTTTGTTTATTTTATAAAGTATACTCAACAGCTTGGAAAAATGTGAAGTGCATACTCAGAGATTTGCGGGAAGTTGAATTTGTGTGAAAAAAGAATTCATGAATTTTGTACGATGAGATTATTCAATGCCTTTTGTCTCAAAGCAATCAAAACTGATCCACAGTTCAGTCCACTCAGACCGCTGCTGTGCTAACTGTGTGAGCTTTGAAAAAATGAACTCAGTAGTATTAGTAATAGTAACAAACTATAAGGGCTATTACGAAAATTTCACAAAAGCTAGGTTAGAAACACATTCAGTCCAGTCAGATTCAACAATCCTCCTCCTTTTTTTTTTTTTTTCACCCAAAGTCTTTAAAAGTCACAAACAAGAACTTGTATAGCAGTCTTCTTACACAAAACAGCATGATGGAAACAGCCTTCTAGAGCATTCATTTCTTAACCTGATATAACAATGGTACACATAAGATATAAAATGACACGTACACGCAAAATATAATTAGCAAGATTATCCATCAGCAGTTTTTAATGATTAACAGTGAATGCAGAACAATACCCTTATCTAACATAAGTAAATGCAACACACACATGCATATGCCTGAATCTGCTATTTAACTGTAAAATTTATGAAAAATCACAAAAAGTCAATATTGTGGATCCTGTGCTTGCCATAGTGTGTATTTAATATATGTTTTCAGCATTATTCTATAATATCTGAGAATGTGTCTATATTTACTTTAGATTAGTTTGTTATAATGCTGGCATATTCAGTTTTCTCTCCAGTGATGATCTGGACCCGTGCTGTTCCGGCTGTGTTAATGTGGGCCAGTAGAGTAGCAAGTGTAAATGACAGGAGTAAATAAAGTGACATCAGACACAACCTGAGAAAAGACAAAACGTGAAAATTATACATATATCACATATATAAATTCTGTGGCTCCAAGAGGCAAGTAAAATCCTGTAAAGACTGTGATGTTGTGCCTGATAACATGTAATTTTGGTTCCGCTTGTGTGTGTTGCTGACCGGACACTTTAGAGAAGGGCACCGGTTGTTGGACTAATGCTGTGAGTGCGCGTGCTTAAACTTATGTATAATAAAGTAGCTGAAAGGACGTTGAAGCTTTCTGTCGTGTTGTTAAAAGCATAACATGGTGTCAGAAATACTAACCAAAAGGATAATATATGAACAAGTAGAAAATTTGTTTCTTTACTGCAAACACCATTAAATCAGTAAATTAAGTAAATAATTAAGCAAATTTTTAAAAAGAAACAAAATAAATAAAATATTGAATATATTATCAAAATAGCCTCCTGGTTCAGTTATACTGACAGATCTTGTGAGTTTGAAGAGCAATTACTTAAAGAGTCTACAGCAGAATTAATTAATCTTTATTGAGACCATAGAGTAACTCATTATGAACTGTTGTACATGGGTTTGATCATCTACCAATTTGAAATGTCCATTTTATACTGGATTGAAAAGTGCCTCCTGGCACAATTATATTGACAGATCCATTGACTTTGAAAAGCAAATACTTTCTAAAATTACTAAAATACTGAAATTCTACAGTAAAATTATTTCATTATTATTGTGAGCATAGAGTAGGTCACTGTGAACTCTCAGTGGGTTTGATCATCACTACCAATCTGAAATCTTCATTTTCTAATGAATCAAAATAGCCCCTTGGCCCAATTATATTAACAGATCCACTATATTATATAGATCCACATTATATTAACGCTCGCTTTCCGCTTTCGGTGTTATTACCGCTAAGTGTCTAAAAGCCGTGCCCACGAATTGCACGAGCGGCTAGATTCCCCGTTGTTTCAGGAAGAGCAGCTGGTTTAACCGCAGTCAGGTGAGCCGGGTGCAGAGCAGCGCACAGATGCACACAAAAGCAGTTCAGAGAGTCAGCGTTGAAACAAAGGAAGAGAACTTTGAGTGTTTTCCCGTCATGGAGAAGTTCAATCCACCATCACCTATGCAGCTCAGCGGTAATCTTGCTGATAACTGGAAACGGTTCAAGCAGAGGTTCAGCATCTGTCTTGCTGCAGGCGGTGCAGGAGGGGATGATGAAAAGCTACAAGCATCCATCTTTTTGCATGTAATGGCTGAAGATGCACTGGACATTTCTAATAGCTTTCAGCTTGACGATGCAAATTTAACACTGACTGTTCTTATGGTAAGATTTGAGGAATTCTTTGTGCCAAGCCAGAAAGTCACTTCTGAGAGATAGAAGTTTTTCTCTGCTGACCAGAAACAAGGAGTGAGTTTTGACCAGTACCTTGCTGAACTGCACACACTGAGTAAGACTTGTGAATTTGGAGATTAAAGAGATTCACTAGTGAGAGACAGAATAGTCTGTGGGATTCCTGACAATGGTCTCAGGGAAAGACTACCTGACTACATACTACACCCCTAGGCAAAAAGAAAAAAAAACAAAAAACAAACTGGGCCGAACCTAAAATGGGAAAACATTAAGCTTTTAATGGTCTTAACAACAAATCACTGGTGAGAAAATTAGCAAGAATTAAACAAATGCACTCCTGAGACCTCCTGTGCCACCATTTGCTGGTTTGCTTTTGCTGCAGTGAAGTGTTTGGGGAAAAGCTAGAAACAGGGAAATTCACTTATATAGTTGTGGTGGAGCGTCGGCTGTAGAAGGCCGGTGTGGGAGAGTGCAGAGGAAGACTCGGGAGACAGGAGGAATTTTAGTGGAACTCCGGCTCACGTTTATTCAGTCCACGAATTTCAGTGCACTTTCATCAGAATCAACAGAATCCAACACACAGCAGGAACTGGTCTGTCCCAGACTCACAGCTCTCACTCTATCAAGGTCAAGTTCACGCTCTGTGTGTGTGTGTGTGTGAGTGTGTGTTGCATGCTCTTTTCTGTCTCTCAGGTTATGAGCCAGCCTGAAGGCACAAAGAGACACACATAAGTAAACTTGAGCAAATCAGACACAGTGAGAATCGTCATGCGTTTCCTGCCAACTAATTGTATTGAAGTAACTTTGTTGGCACTAATTTATCAGGCTTTTCTAGCAAACTAACCCTCTGTGTGTTACAATGAATCTTACCTACTTTCAGTGGAATTGTACATGAACAGTAGGTGCAAGTTCAAGTGTTCATTTTTAGCAGAGATATATATGCTGCTTTTATAAAAACATGATTATTCTCCCTTAAGTATCTGTTAATCTATCAAGCAAAAACCATAATGTGTTAGATTGTGCTCTGCTCTCCTCTATACTGATATACATTGAAAACAATTCTCCTCTATCCATAAAATTACTTTAGTACCAGATGTACTTTCAAGTGGTATATGTTTCCATGACTTGCGTACATGGCTTTTATCTCATTACTGATATTACAGAATTTTGTTTTTTGGAATTATTCCAGTTGTGTGATATAACTTACTGTTGCAATTTTTGTTAAGGTTGACATAAAGTAAGTAGGACCCTTGTAAAGTATATAACTATAGTTCTATGAACCCTGAATAACCAGAGTAAATGCAAATAGGTTCCAGTAAAAGATGTCCATATGACAGTGATATTTACTGCAGATACTGACATAAAACACTTTGTGACTGTTGAATGGTCTCAGCACACACACACACACACAGGAAAGTATCTGGGTGATTCTCATCTCTGGCAGTTATCAGGTGGTAAGAAAACCACAGCTGCATACATACATAGAGTTTTCTTGGAACTTCTGCACCACTGTGAGCCGCTCAGCATGTCAGAGTAACCACATGATTGAGGCCAGAGCAGCATGGGGGCTGATGGGAGAATGGCTACTTCCTCTTTCTCACAGCGTCAGTTAACCGACATTGTGCCATGCACAGAGAATACTGTATAATACTCCACACTCAACAAGCACACTGTCATATTTTTACATTTGGCTACAAACAGCATATAGTAGTCTTTTTACACAAAATAATATGATGGCAAAAAAAAAAAAACCTTCTAGAACATTCATTTCTTAACCTGATATAAGAATGATATGAATAAGATAAAAAAAGACATGTACGCTCAAATTAACATTAGCAAGATTATCCATCCAGTTTTATCCGACAAAGTGAATGCAGAACAATACCCTTAGCTAACATAAGTAAATGTAACACAATATTCTGGATGAATCTGCTGAATTTGCTTTTTATGGTACAAAAAAAATTACATATATAAATGTATCTACATTTACTTTGGATTAGTTATAACGCTGGAATATTCAGTTTTCTCTCCAGCGTTGATCTGGACTCGTGCTGCTCCAGCTGTGTTAATGTGGGTTACAGTAGAGTAAGTAACATCAGGTACAGTCTGTGAAAAGACAGAAGATGAAAATTATACATATAACTGACTCCACTGACTCCAAAAAGCAAGTAAAATCCTATAAAGACACAAATTTCCAATTCTGACTTCTTTCTTTACACCATGTTTTGTTCTGATAGAAGCAGCAGAAGATACTTTCCTATAACTCACTGTTCAGTGAAAGCATGTGTGGTTCATGTGTGTTACCTGCAGTGTATCACAAATACAACTAAATCTCTAAAGGTAGAAACAAATCTGTTATAACTGATTATTGTAGAAGCCATGCAGAATTGAATGGAGATCAAATTAAGAACACAGTAGGACTCAAAGACTGAAAGATGTCACATGATAATAATAATGCAGCTGAACCCAGGCCTGCATGTACACTAACCTGATCCTCCTGCTTTCCTTTACAGTCTGGACGTCCTTCAGTAATCATGTTCTTTCCACATCTTCCTCCTAATGAGAAAAGACCTCAGAAATCACACCTCTAGTGGTAACTACAGAATTTCACTATTTGAAGTAATCAGGTAAAGTGTGGAGGCTGCTGTTCTGCTTCAACTCACATACATTAACACTGAGTGATGCAAAGAGCCACATTTTAAACTTTATTTTGCAGTGATTATTGTACGTGAAAGTATCTTACTGAATTACTGACTGACTTATTTAGTTCCTGACTAATTGTAACTAAATTTATAAAATTTTAACTTTATTGCCTTGATCTGATTCCCAGTAGAAAAAATGGTGGATAAAAAACACCCACAAATTTTACCTAATTACTCAATCTCAAAATCTGTTTGTGTGTGTGTGTGTGTGTGTGTGTGTGTGTGTGTGTACCTCTGCATCTCCAACAAATAAATGCCACTACACCGGGTATCGCCAACAGTAAAACCACCATAATGACGAAAACTGTGTAATAAAACACCAAAAATGTTAATAAATGTAATAATACAAATGTGTTTTTTTTATTGCTGATGAAAAGTTTTGGCACCTAGAGGGAGGCCGCTGTGAGTTTGCTGTTTACTTTCCAGTGTTGTTGAGGATGATGCAGGTGGAGAGTTTGTTGTTTTACTCTGAGGCTGTTCTGATGGAGGTGTTGTGTCTGTTTTCCTCGACTGTGTTGAAGTTTCTCTTCTTCCTACTAAAAAGACAAAACTTATTAAAACTAATGACTGTTTTTATCACTGTTAGCAATATGGCACATGACACTGGAGTAAAGCATGCTCACAGTCATTAATGAAAAAAATGTGCTTAGATTTAATAAGAGAATGAATGATTATTAATGAATATGGAAATTAAATTATTTAATTTCCCTATTATTAGTTCATATGGAAAATATATATTGTAATCATTTGAGAGTTGGTTCATCCAGCAAGCAGATAATTATGGTTATTTGTTTATATTTTGTGTAGTTAGGATTGTACCATATTTATTGTTGGGTTTGATTAGGAAAGGTTCACCTCTGTCAATATAAAGCTCACAGCTGATGGTGAGAGCAAAAACAAGTCATTAGGTTGAAGGAATTGTCCAGTTTGTCATTAAGAGGTTTATTAAACACACAGGGTCAGTAGTGGAACATCATCAGCTGGACTCAAAACCCCTAAGCTCTTGTTTCTCAGCCCAGTTCCTAACTACTGTGTGTGTTACACTATCTTGTCATGTGTGTATTTTTTTTTTCTTTTAAATCCTTGAGAGCCACTTGTAGTTAGACAGCTGTTGTTAGACACTAGGGGTTTAAAAGAAAAACGCATTTGCACTGCAGTTAATCTAAAGACTGGCGACGCATCTGTAACATCTGTTCTGGTGAAGAAAACAAAGTGTGAAATAGACAGACAGCTCCGCTAATGCCCCTGCATGGCTCTGTAGATGGATTCACTCCGCCTGTGTATCATGTGGGTCAAAGAGGAGCCTCCTGTCTGGGAACATTTTGTACGGTGGCCCTAAAGTGCAGATGGATGCAGCAGAAATGTTGGATGTCCGGGATGATCACAGACACAGAAACTGTCCGTCAGTTGATGCGACTGTTAGATGGACAAGAAGTGGATCTGTGTGCGCATGTATAACAGTCGTGGGACATTGTGTGTTAACCTACTCAAGTTTGAGCTCAAATTAATCTATTTAGTGACAGATTGTGAGAGATGTAATTCAGTAAATGAATGTAATAATGTGTTTTTTCATTGCTGATGAAAAGTTTTGGCACCTAGAGGGAGGCTGCTGTGAGTTTGCTGTTTACCTTCCAGTGTTGCTGAGGATGATGCAGGTGGAGAGTTTGTTGTTTTACTCTGAGGCTGTTCTGATGGAGGTGTTGTGTCTGTTTTCCTCGACTGTGTGGAAGTTTCTCTTCTTCCCACTAAAAAGACAAAACTTATTAAAACTAATGATTGTTTTTATCACTGTTAGTAATATGGCACATGACACTGGAGTAAAGCATGCTCACAGTCATTAATGGACTCTGATACACAATATTGAACCTGCACTGGCTTATTTTTATTTTAATAACTGCTAAATCTTTGATCATCTTTAATATAGATTTTAATTATTTTTATTTCAGCTAATGATGCTCTTACAATTGGAAATAATAATCCCAATTAAGATATACACCTTGCATAAAAACATTAAAATAGTTATTTTCATACGTTTTTATGGCATGTACCTTAGCTTATAAATAAAGGTAAAAGGGACATCTTCACAGGGTTACATGCCACCTACATAAACCCTTCATAACAACTGACATGAACCTAAATAAACATTTATAAAGGCACATATTTTAAAAGACTGTGTTTATCACTGTTAATATTAAGTTGATATAACACCTAGTCTAGTGACACATTTCTGTAGACATGTGTTGCCATGAAGGGATTATACAGATATCATCTATGTAGCTGTTAAACACCATAATGTTAATAAAATAAATCATAGATTAGACTGAGAAATGTGTCAAATCCAATCTGATATTATTCCAAAGTTTCAGGCCAGTCCAATACCCATAATCAGAATTTATCACCATTTATGACTTGATTTTGTTGTGTCACAATATAAATCCTAGAGTAAAACCTTCAGTTATATTAAATGCAGTAGAATTTTTTTTTAACACATGTAACTATAAATCAATTTAAGACATCAAGTCTGCCTTCACAGTGAATATCAACTTTTACTGTGTATTTAAATCCTTTACCTTTAACAGTAATCACGATGGTTCTGTGTTCCTTCTCAGTGCTGCACCTGTAGATTCCCTCATCCTCTTCTCTCAGGTCAGATATGAGCAGAGACAGATTAGCAGGAGAAATGTTATTAAACAGCTGAAGTCTGCCACGGTAGTGTTCATCATTTAACATTTCTGACTGACGTCCTTTTCTGTCCCTAATCCAGGTGAGTTTCTGAGGTTTGGTGTGCAGGTCAGAGCAGGAGCAGGGTAACAGCACTGAACCCCCAGTGTATCCTACTATTCCTCTCTGATTATAATCAGCAGAGAGAGCACAGCCTACAGAAACAAACATACAAAAACTAATCTACTGAATACTAGAAGTATTTTCTAGACAAATTGAAAACATTCACAAATTGAAATGTTTTGCCCTTACTGTGGAAAAAGCTTAGAAGCCGTGCCATGCTTCACTTAATAATAACAACAACAACAACAACAACAATAATAATAATAGGTTTTTAAATGGTTATTTTAGGCTTAATGCTTTATAGCGTCCCTTTAAACTTGATCGATTGCCCATTTTTTAAATGTAAACTTTTAGCCTGTATACTCAGATACTGTGAATTGTGTGTTTTGTTACTGATTTATTTAAAATGGTCGTTTTGTAGAAAGTTAAGTTGCTTTGGTTGTGTAAGAGCTCGCGGACGCTCGCTTTCTGAGTTCAGCGCTATTACCGCTAAGTGTCTAAAAGCCGCGCCCATTCAATTTTACGTGCAGCTAGATTAACCGTGGTTTCAGGAAGAGTGGCTGCTTAACCGCAGTGAAGCTTGGAACGGCTTCAAAGCTTTTGCCACAGTAAGGGCACATTTCAATTTGTGAAACAAGAAGAAAAGAACTTGAATCATTCAACTGTTTTCGCTGGGCTAAGGTAATCAGCAGACTGAAAAAGCATAGTTCCTTTACACTTTGATAGTCATACCCCGTGTCCAATCAGAAACGAGCATTGATTGATGTTCAATAAGGACCTACCCTTTCCGTTTTCAGTTTATGTTGTGTTTTTGGTTTGTTAAAGTGTTCTGCACTTTAGGCATTTGGCATGAGATACACACTTTCAGGCTCTGTTTCAGTTCTTACGCTGCCTAAGTAAATCTCAAGCCAAATTAAATAAGCCAACGTAGTCGCAAATTTGCTCATATGATTTTTTTTTTCTGTCAGTATCAAGAAGGTGTGGGGTTTAATTAAACCAGTGAAGTCCCAACTTCTTGATTGGACCAGTCTGAAGCAGCTGGGTTCTGTACCAGCCACATTTCTTCCCGCTCTGTGCAAGGTCACTGAACAAAATGAAGATGGTGCTGGAGAAAAGACAGAGGATAGTGGATTAGGTAGCTAGGTAACTAGTGTGCTATTTGGATTAGCAGAAGTTTCTAAAAGTGCGTCTAGTACAACTTTAAGCTTAAGCATTTTGGTAGTTTGCAGCATTAAGATGAATTTACAAAATTATTTGCCTTTGAATAAAAGTTAATGTTGTAGCTTATAAACGTTTTTACAAGTGTATTTATAAGTAGCGTTCATGTACTGATCTAATTCTCTCTTTTTTGAAGAATGTAAGTAAAGAAAAGCAATCCCTAAAAAGAAAGACTGCAGGGGCAGCCACATACAATTGCAAATTCAACCCCCATGGTCAAATGAATGAGCATTTATCAAGGCTGGAAGTACACCATTCCATTTTTGGTGCACAGTGTGCAGACATGAACTTGAATGTAAGCACTGAGGAAGAACAGATGTGCTGCACCATGTTAACAGGGAGTCGCACCTGAAAAAAGTACAAACCCTGGAGAGCTGTTCCAAACTGGACAAGTACACCTTGCCAAGAACAAGTCAAATGGCCCAGCTCGAGGCACAGCTGATCGATATGTGTTGAACTGTCTATGAAATTTTAGCCTATTTGAGTGTAGGTATGTACATGCTGTGTAGGTATGTATCCTTGCATAACGCATTTATTGTACTTTGAGAATATTGTGAGAATCAGAAATGGCAATCATTTATTGAAGGGCCATACTACTTGTGTGTGTGTTTGTGTGTGTGTGTGTGTGTGTGTATGTATGTATGTTTGTATATAGAAATTTTAGAGTTCTGTGTGTTTTGTGACACAAAGTACATGGAGGTACTGCAGCATTTGAGCATCAGGTGGCTCAGTTTGGACCTAGCTGTGAACTGTATACTCTGTCTCTACAATGCTCTAAAGAGCTACTTTAGATCCACAGGGTGGTAAATGTTCCTTTTATTATTTGTATGATACTTCAGGTTTAATAAACTGTACTTATTTTGTAGATGAAAAGCAAGCCAGATTTGTGTGACTCCATTCCCTTTTTGAGGATCCAATTACTGAAGTTCATCTTCTCTGTTACTGAGCACTTCTACCTACATTTATGGAGTTTAATCTGTTATTCCAGAGACAAGACCCGTGTCTCCATCTCCTTCATGGGCAGGTACCTGATTTCACTATTTTAGTGTAATGTGTACAGTTGTTTTTGGTAGGTTAATATCTCTTTATTTCAGATAAGGAATTTCATACGAAGGCTGATGTCAAAGTTCCCGAAGCCTGTAGCTTTCAAAATGACAAGTTTAGAGACTGTTGACCTTCTAGGACAAGAAAACCAACTGCCAGGTGAATAAAGGTGAGTAGATATGTTAACTTTTTTTTTTTTTTTTTTTTTTTAATGAAAACTGCAATAACTTATTGATATGTAGTGAGGGCAGCATGCTTCTGCTGTGAGATAAAGAGGAAGTGAAGCTGGTCACTGACAGAGGGACAGCAGAAAAAGGTGTGAAATTCACACGCATCTATTTACAGCTAAGACCAGCATGAGGAAGTGACGTACAAGTTACAGGAAAATAATTTTGCTACTACGTTTTATGAGTTATTATAGATACATTCAATGAGACAGAGATTGTGAGAGATGTAATTCAGTAAATGTGTAAAAACATACACTGTAAGTATTATAGGGATGTAAAATAATTTCACTGTAGAATCCTCCTTATTCATTAGCCCACCTCTCTTCATCAGTACATTTTAGACTAAAGTTAATCAGGAAGAAAAATCCTGTAGTAAGTAAAGTTGTTGTTAATTAAAACTCTAAATGATAAACATTTTACAGTGTTGGTTTGGTTGTTCAGGAACAGGGCTGAACTACGGCCTACTGTAAACCCAGTCTGGACAGAAAGCACATGAACTAAACACAACACAGCTGAACTAAGAACTGGCTAATATTCTCTCTCCTTCTGTAATAGAAAATAGAAAATAACTTCACTCACCTGCGGCGACGTGAAACACAACAGACAAAAGATACAAGCACTTCATCATTACTGATTCTTCTACACACACACACCAGTCCCTCAAAGTGAAACACACACACACTCTGTCACATTTCCTGAGTGTCTGTCTTTTATATAGTCTGGTTTTTAGGAAACCGCAACAACGCTATGTCATTTCTCTTTTTGGAAAATCTTTTCATCACTCTTTCCATTACCTAATTTATTTTTATATGCCGTATTAATAGCTATTCATATTTTCTCATGTGGTGGTTTTATCACAGTATCATGATTGTTATCTGTCTTAGGTGTCATTTTCTCAATGCTTGCAATGCTTCTTTCTTTAGATGAAATTTTACTTAAATAAACAAATGAATGCATTAAATGTTACTTTTATTGTTTCAAATTTGTACAGTTTCTCCTCGCCTTAAGCTTGATTTTAAGGGCTGTTTCTATACTTCAGCTCAAGTGAAGTTTGTTAGATGACCCCTAGGAAGACTGAGGGATCGAGTCAACACAGCAGTAGACTTCAGGAGCCAAACTTCTTCTGAACGAATTGCAATGTAACACAGTTTCCTTTTCAATTCAATAAAAATGACCAATGATACTTTTTATATATCTTAAAAAAAATCACTACAACAAATAATAGCAATAATAATTAGAATTTAACATAGATTGTGACTTTAGTGAGTATATTAAAAGCAAAACTGGGAATGAGCTGCAACATTAACTTCACTAATTTCAACACAGCTGTAATGTCCATCAGTATATGGTTACTTTATTATTTATTGTAGAGCTCTGATTAGGTTCCTAAGTGGCGACATCTTGTGCCATAAAGCTGCTACTACAGCTGGTCTACAGATAATTGCTCATTAGAGATCTAAATCTACATCCAGATTTCTGCAGAAAGAAGAAAGAAGGCCTTTATATGTAATTGATATATATAAATATCAATTACAAGGTGACCTGAAGATTGCATAAAATGAACAAAAGAACGTGAGTCACATCAGCTATGATTATATTTAGGTTAAGGTTAAGTAAATCTAACATGAAATTTGAAGTATGACTGCGAACGATGCGATATGCAAATATCCAGTGAAAAACTTGGGGCCATTTTCTGAAGCACAACGTGGTGAATATGGTGAAAACATTTTCAGATAAATTGTCTTTAAATAAACGAAGTAAAATATCAGAGTTTGTCTTTTTAACATCAATTAACACTTGTTTAATGAGTTAGTGGTCAAGGGGTGCTTTTTAAACTGAATTTTTGAATTGCTACAAATGTTGGTACTTCAACAATTACAAAATTTATGAATATTTTGAATTAAAAAAAAAGTTTGCAATTATGCATCGACTTTGCATGTGTGTTTCATAAGTATATGTACATGCATTGAGTAACAAGGGGTTTTTTTTCAGAGTAGTATTGCAATCTGTCAAAAAACAAAATATTTCATTTTTGTATTAATTGTCTGAAAAGGCTTTTTGTAAACTTTTGTTGAATGAAGTGATATTATTTTCTTATTGAGCTGTACTCAAAACATTATGTGTTTTTTAACTATTCTATTGCAACTTCTGTCCAAAAATAAGGAAAAAATGCTTTATTTTGTGCTAATTGTCTGTGTTGTTTATTTTAAGATATCGAAAGTTTGGAAGCAGTGCAGTAAGCAGACCAGTTTTATTCAGTACCTAGGTTCAACTCAATTAATTACCTTGTGTTAATGTAAAGGAGCTACAGAAAAAGTTTAAATGTTAACTTGAATCAACTTGCAATTACAGATTCTATTGGTGTTACATTTTTTTAAGTAAAAAATGCTGTGTGAACTCATGTTTATGTGTACATAACAAAGGTTATCTTGTTAATTTTACTTAAACTTAAAATCAGTGGAACAATCAAGGAAGAAATTCATACTATGAGAGAGATGCCCTCTGCTGGTCTGGCAGGGAATTGTCTGTGGTGACAAATACAAAGTGATCTTTTCTATTTTTAATGACTCTTCTTTGTGTCACAGTATCTATGTAAATTGTGCAAAACATCATATACTTTTACATTTTGCATCATTATTATGGTTTCTGTTTAGAACACTGGGTTCTTTTTTTTTAAGGGCATCGAACTATTTAAGTTTTGATTTGTTTGATTCACCACTCCAGAAACCCTGTAGGATTTTAGGAGCAGTGTGTAGAAAACCGGATCTCTGCATTAACCTGCTTTATTGATTTATTTTGTTTGTTATTTTTGTCTATATTACAGTATATATTTTTGTCAATAAGAAAATTAACAATTTACCTTCCTAAAGCCTACCACGTCAAGTAAGGAACAAAACAAGACAAGATGTGCAATTATAGGAAAATAATCAACGTCTGAGTGGTATCATGCTGTTTTCCTAAAGTATGTGCCATAATGTTTTGTTCTGCTTATTACAGAATGGCATGTTGTACTTTTAAAAAAAGTTATACAAAAGTTATAAAGTTTATATAAAGTTACCTGTTATCTAATGCAGGTTTTGTGTTTAGATGTCTTAAAAAGCCATTGCTTTCTCAGAAAAACATCAAAGAATGAAGTTTTTTTGCAGAATATGGAAAGTTCAGATACAGAGTGGTTCAGCAGAGTTGTGTGGAGTGATGAATCATGCTTTGAGTTGCATGGTGATGCTCCAGAGAGGGCTTCAAAGATCTGATGAGAAATACAATAGTGGAAGCATCTCTATCACAGTTAAGCATGGAGGAAGAGGTGTCATGGTGCTGCTGGTACTGGTGAGCTGCTTCACTGTGAAAAGTAAATTAATGTTTTGGAATACAGGAGAATATTTCAGAAAGGCTTGCTTCCCAAAGGTTGTTTTCTGAAGAGGAATGATCAGATGTTATTTTTCAGCAAGACAATGCTCCACTGCAAAGACCACCAAAAAAGTGGCTTGAGAGCAAGTCCATCAGGCTCATGTTTTGGCCTGGTCAGAGTCCAGAGTTGAGCCATGTAGGGAATAATTGGTCTCACATTAAACATAAACTAACCAGGAAACATTTTCAACTACTCCTCAACTGTTTGAAGCCATCAACATTGAATGGAACAGCACTGACTCTTCTTTCTGTAATATACACTTAGGTCCGGAAGTATTTGGACAGTGACAGAGTTTTTGTGATTTTGCCTTTATACTCCACCACAATGGATTTGAAATAAAACAATCAAGATTTGATCGAAGTTTAGACTTTCAGCTTTATTTCAAGAGGTTCCACAAAAATATGGCATTTACCATTTAGGAATTACAGCCATTTTCTACAAAGTACCTCCATTTTCAGGGGCTCAAAGGTATTTGGACAATTGACTGACAAGAAGTTAACTGACCAGGTGCGGTCCATTCCCTTGTTACTTCAAGACAAATGAAGCAGATAAAAGGTCTGGAGTTGATATCAGGTATTGAGTTGGCATTTGGCAGCTGTTTGACTGGTGCTACCAATATGAAGTCCAAGGAGATCTCAATGCAAGTGAAGGAGGCCATCATTAGGCTGAAAAAACAATATAAATCTAAAAGAAAGAAACAGTTGGGTACATTCTTAAAAAGAAAGAAAGCACTGGTGAGCTCAACAACATCGAAAGGCCTGGAAGACAACTAAAGTGGATGATCACAGAATCCTTTCCTTAGTGAAGAAAAACCCCTTCACAACATCAACAGAAATCAAGAATACTCTGGAGAAGGTAGGCGTATGATTGTCAAAATCTACAATCAAGAGACGCCTTCATGAATGTAAATACAGAGGGTTTACAACAAGGTGCAAACCACTGGTAACATTCAAAAAAGGAAAACCAGATTAGACTTTGCCAGAAAACATCTAAAAAAGCCTCCCATGTTCTGGAATAAGATTCTTTTGGACTGATGAAACCAAGATTAACTTGTACCAGAATGATGGGAAGAGAAAAGTATGGTGAAAGAAAGGAACAGCTCATGATTCAAAGTATACCACATCTTGTGTCAAACATGGTGGAGGAAGTGTTATGGCATGGGCATGTATGGCTGCGAATGGAACGGGCTCACTGGTGTTTATTGATGATGTGACTGCTGATAGAAGTAGCAAGATGAATTCTGAGGTGTATAGGGCTATACTCTCTGCTCACATTCAGCCAAATGCTACAAAACTGATAGGACGCCGCTTCACAGTGCAGGTGGATAATGACCCTAAACATACTGCGAAAGCAACTCGAGACTTTTTGAAGGCAAAGAAATGGAATATTCTTCAATGGCCAAGTCAGTCGCCTGATCTCAACCTAATAGAGCATGCTTTTCACTTACTGAAGACAAGACTAAAGGCAGAAAGACCCACAAACAAGCAGCAACTGAAGGTGGCTGCAGTGAAGGCCTGGCGAAGCATCTCCAGGGAGGAAACTCAGAATTTCAGTTTTGAGAACATGGGTTCCAGACTTCAGGCAGTCATTGACTGCAAAGGATTTTCATCCAAGTATTAAAATTATGGTTATATTTACAATTGTGTCACTTTGTCCAAATACTTTGAGCCCCTGAAAATGGAGGTACTTTGCTGAAAATGGCTGTAATTCCTAAATGATAAATGCCATATTTTTGTGGAACCTCTTAAAATAAACCTGAAAGTCTACACTTTGTTTTCAAATCCGTTGTGGTGGTGTATGAAGGCAAAAATTACAAATACTTCTGGACCTAACTGTACATACATACATAATTTATATATATATACATATATATATATATATGTGTGTATATGTAATTGTATTGAATGAACTGTTGGCAGTAATTTATCAGGCTTTTCTAGCAAACTAACCAATTAACCTTACCTATTTTTGGTGAAATTGTACATGAACAGTAGGTCTAAGTTCAAGTGTTCATTTGTGTTCAGCAGAGATGTATATCTTGCTTGTATAAAAACATGATTATTATAACTTAAGTATTTGTTAATCTATTAAGCAAAAACGAAAATGTGTTAGATTGTGCCCTGCTCTCCTGACATAAATCACTTTGTGATTTTGGTGAATGGTCTCAGCACGCACACACACTTGGAATTTCTGAGCCACTGTCATCCACTGAGGCATGGGGGCTGAGGGGAAAACGGCTACTTCCTCTTTCTCACAGAGTCAGTTAACTGACATTGTGCCATGCACAGAGAATATTGTGTAATACTCCACACTCACCAAGCACACTGTCATATTTTTACATTTGGCTACAAACAGCATACAGTAGTCTTTTTTACACAAAATAGTATGATGGTAAAAAACTTCTAGAACATTAATTGCTTAGCCTAGTATAAGAATGGTATGCATATGATAAAAAATGACATGTACACTCAAAATATAATTAGTAAGATTATCCATCCAGTTTTATCCAATTTTTTATTCATTAACAAAGTGAATGCAGAACAATACCCTTAGCTAACAAAGTAAATGTAACACAATCCTCTGGATGAATCTGCTGAATTTGCTTTTTATGGTACAAAAAAAAATACATATATGAATGCATATATATTTACTTTGGATTATTTATAATGTTGGCATATTCAGCTGTCTCTCCAACGCTGATCTGGAGCCGTTCTGCTCTGGCTGTGTTAATGTGGGTTATATTACAGTAAATATCATCAGGTACAGTCTGTGAAAACAGAACATGAAAGTTATACATATAACAAACATAAAAATTCTGTGCGTTTTACCATTGACCAAGTACAATCCTGTAAAGATGACGCAAATTTTCAAATCTGGCTTCTTTCTTTACACCATGTGTTTTTCTGATAGAAGCAGCAGAAGATACTTTCCTATAATTCACTGTTCAGTGAAAGCATGTGTGGTTCGTGTTACCTGCAGTGCATCACAAATACAACTAAATCTCTAAAAGTAGAAACAAATGTTATAACTGATTATTGTAGAAGCCATACAGAATTGAATGGAGATCAAATTAAGAACACAGTAGGACTCAAAGACTTAAAGATGTCACATGATAATAAAAATGCAGCTGAACCCAGGCCTGCATGTACACTAACCCGATCCTCCTGCTTTCCTTTACAGTCTGGACGTCCTTCAGTAATCATGTTCTTTCCACATCTTCCTCCTAATGAGAAAAGACCTCAGAAATCACACCTCTAGGGGTAACTACAGAATTTCACTATTTGAAGTAATCAGGTAAAGTGTGGAGGCTGCTGTTCTGCTTCACCTCATATACATTAACCCTGAGTGATGCAAAGAGCCACATTTTAACTTTATTTTGCAGTTTTTATTGTACGTGAAAGTATCTTACTGAATTACTGACTGACTTACAATTAGTCAGGAACTAAATAAGTTTATAAAATTGTAACTATATTGCCTTGATCTGATGCCCAGTATAAAAAATGGGCAAATGTGTGTGTGTGTGTGTATACCTCTGCATCTCGAACAAATAAATGCCACTATACCTGGTATCAGCAACAGTAAAACTGCCATAATGCCAAACACTGTGTAATAAAACACCAAAAATGTTAATAAATGTAATAATAAAGGTGTGTGTTTTCATTGCTGATGAAAAGTTTTGGCACCTAGAGGGAGGCTGCTGTGAGTTTGCTGTTTACCTTTCAGTGTTGTTGAGGATGATGCAGGTGGAGAGTTTGTTGTTTTACTCTGAGGCTGTTCTGATGGAGGTGTTGTGTCTGTTTTTCTCGATTGTGTGGAAGTTTCTCTTCTTCCTACTGAAAAGACAAAACCTATTAAAACTAATGACTGTCTTTATCACTGTTAGTAATATGGCACATGACACTGGAGTAAAGCATGCTCACAGTCATTAATGAACTCTGATACACAATATTGAACCTGTACTGGCTTATTTTTATTTTGGTAACTGCTCAATATTTGATCAACTTTAATATCAGTTTTAATTATTTTTATTTCAGCTAATGATGCTCTTACAATTGGAAATAATAACCCCGATTAAGATATACACCTTGCACAAAAACAATAAAATAGTTAATATATGTGTTTATGCCATGTACCTTAGCTTATAAATAAAGGTAAGACAATACTTAAGGGACATCTTCATAGGACTGCCTACAGAAACCCTTTAGAACAACTGACATGCTGATAACTTAAACATTTATAAAGACATGTATTTCAAAAGACTTCCTAATGTGTCAGCTGATGTACAGAGTGTGTTTATCAATGTTAATATTAGGTTGATGTAACACCTAGTCTAGTGACACATTTCTGTAGACATTAAATGGTGTTATGACGCTTTCCAGGTTGACTGACTTTAGATCATTATGTAAAGTGTGTTATGTAGATTTTGTGTAACTGTAAATTAGAGCGAGTTTGGTTTTAATGTTTCATGTCATATAAACATAAACTCTGATGTATCAGATATTAACATAAATTTAAACTTATATAGCTAAACATTAAAACTGACAAAACAAAGTGACAGTGACACCTACTGAAGACTTTATTAATGTTTATGTAGACTTATGTCAGTTGTAATGAAGAGATTATACAGTTGTCATGTAGCTCTAAACACTACAGTGTTACCAAAATAAATCATAGACAAGACTGAGAAATATGTCAAATCCAAGATTTTTTTTTTTTAAATATATGTAACTATGAATCAATTTAAGAGATCAAGTCTGCCTTCACAGGGAATATCAGCTTTTACTGTGTATTTAAATGCTTTACCTTTAACATTAAGCCAGATGTCTCTGTATTCCTTCTCAGTGCTGCACCTGTAGTATCCTCGATCCTCTTCTCTCAGGTCAGATATGAGCAGAGACAGATTAGCAGGAGAAGTGTTATTAAACAGCTGAAGTCTGCCACGGTAGTGTTTATCATTTAACATTTCTGTCAGACGTCCTGTTCTGTCGCTCTCCCAGGTGAGCTTTTGAGGTTTGGTGCGCAGGTCAGAGCAGGAGCAGGGTAACAGCACTGAAGCACCTTTGTGTCGTGTGATTTTTAACTGATTTTTACCACCAGAGAGAGCACAGCCTACAGAAACAAACATACAAAAACTCACAATCTACTGAATATAATATAATATTTATTTATATAAATAAATATATAATATATTTCAAAATTAAATTTTATTAAAATACTGATGCTTCAGTACATTTAATTCCAAAATCATGAATTGTGTCTGTTTTACTACTACTTACTGCTTAGAATTATTAGCTCATATGGAAAAAATGTATTGGGATAATGTGAGAATTGGTACATCCAGCAAGCAGATAATTATGTTTATTTGTTTATATTTTGTTTAGTTCGGATTGTACCATATTTTAGTGTTGGGTTTGATTAGGAAAGGTTCACCTCTGTCAATATAAAGCTCACAGCTGATGGTGAGAGCAAAAAACAAGCCATGAGTTTGAAGGAATTGTCCAGTTTGTCATTAAGAGGTTTATTAAACACACAGGGTCAGTAGTGGAACATCATCAGCTGGACTCAAAACCCCTAATCTCTTGTTTCTCAGCCCAGTTCCTAACTACTATGTGTTACACTATCTAGTGATCATGTGTGTATTTTTCTTTTAAATCCCTGAGATCCACTTGTAGTTAGACAGCTGTGGTTAGACACCATGTTACAACTACATCTGAAAATAAAGACCACTTGGAGAGAGTAATTCTAAAGAATGTGCAAATTTCTTTAAACTGATAATTTTCCAGTTTTTAATAATTACTTACACACATTTCTCAATACTATTTTCATGTTTTCAAAAATCTTCACACAGTTGGCTTTACCAGAGTGCAGCTCAGTACAACAGTTAACCTCACATCCATAATGCACTATAACTATCGAAACACTTCATACATGCCTCTAAACCAACTCATTCTACCAGAACACTAGCAAAGGATTTCTCTCTCAACAACGTAGACCTGGAGTATTCTGGAAATACACCCTGGATTGAACACCAGTCAACTGCAGTAACCACACACACATACACAATCATAACAAGGAGCTATTTATCTTAGCCAGTCCACCTACTGGCACATTTTAGGAGGAGGGAAGCATACAGAGGAAACCCACATGGACATGAGGAGAACAAGCACAGAAACTCCACACAGATGGGACCCTGAGCTCAGGATTGAAGCGGGAACCCTGGAGCTGTGAGGAGACAACGCTACCCACTGCATCACCACGCTGCTCACAGATCCACAGATTTCTCCTTTTGTATAGATGGTAATGAAGTGAAAAACAGAACACCTGGGTAAGGCTAAACTGAAAATCAGCTGTGATCATTTATTTATTTGTTTGTTTGTTTTTTACAATTTTAATATTTTTATTATTATAAAATGTACCACTTTGTTTGCTTTTGATCTTGTATTGAGTAGTTTGGAAAACTGTAGGGGAACATATGAAAAATAATTTGTAGATACACAGAATTTTGTTGGAGGTTGAGTTTGATTGAGAAAAGAATTCGTGAATTTTGAAAGCTGAGGTTATTCAATCCTTTTTGTGACAAAGCAATAAAAATTGATACACAGTTCAGTTCATATAGACCGCTAATCTGTAAATAAGGCGTAATGTAGGAAGTGAAGATGGTGGTCACTGACAGAGGGACAGCAGAAAAAGGTGTGAAATTCACATGCATCTATTTACAGCTAAGAGCAGCATGAGGAAGTGACATACAAGCAGGGGCGCCATAGGGGGGGTGGGGGGAATTAGGACGATTCTAAGGGCCCTGGTCACACAGGGGGCCCAGCAGAACCCCATACTTTGGCGTATGATTTTGGTATTTAAATTGCCTCTTCGCACAATAATCTATTAGGACGCATGCTATAATGAAAGCACCCCTCTGTGCCAAGAGTGTGTGTGTCCCCTTAAGACGTTGGTGGGTTATTCAGAAACGCGGCACTTCACTGAACTTCGTGCATCATTCAGGTAGATGGCAAGACTCAAGAGATGGCGCAGCCAAAATCAGGATACCAAAAGAGGAAAGAAAAGCACGAAAAAGAGGAGAGAGCGAGACAGGGAAGACAGCTAGTCACCCAGTTTTTCAAAAAAAAAAAAAGGTGATTTATTGTTCCCCGTTTTATGTTATGATTCTGAAGCTAGTCTTTATGAAGCTGTTTTAAGTAACATAAAATAGAAATTCTCTCAGTTACTCACCCCGATGTTTATCCACTGGAAGTTGTAACAATATTTCCATGCAATCGAACAATAGTAATGGAGCAGAATTCATAAAAAGATGAAAAATCACCAAGCAACAATAAAACTGCTTTAGTGATGTATATTCAAGTTGTACTGTTTACAGTATATAGTTATTTGTATAGTTATTTGTATATAGTTATAAATGCATAATTTCAGTTAATTTAATGAACTGTTTAAATGTAGTTCTTTATTGTCTCTTATTGAATATGCAATAGTTCTAATGCTTATTGATATTGATTGTTGCTACAGGTGGCAAGAAGATAAGATAATTGGGGGATGGGGCCTTGGGGCCTGGAGTACAAATTAGCCAGGGGGCCCAGAAACCCTAGAGGCGCCCCGCGTACAAGTTACAGGAAAGTAACTTTTCTATTACACTTTATATGAGTTTTTATAGAAACATTCAATAAGACTGAGATTGTGAGAGATGTAATTCAGTAAAAGTTGATAACCAGCGTCATGAAAGCTGTTAACCTTTAATTAACCCAGGTTAGAGCTGTTTGGTTTATGTAGGCTTATGTCAGTTGTCATGAAGGAATTATTCAGGTGTCATGTAGCTTTATAAACACTACAGTGTTACCAAAATAAATCACAGATTAGACTGAAATGTCAAATCCAATCTGATAGCATTCCAAAGTTCAGGTCAGTCTGATACCATAATCAGTATTTACTGCCATTTATCACTTGATACTGATGTCACAATATGACTCCTAGATTAATTGTCCTTTAGTTGTGGTAAACAGAGTAGACATTTTTGTTACATATGTAACTATAATTCATTTGAAGACATATCAAGTCTGCCTTCACAATGAATATCAGCTTTTATTGTGTATTTAAACCCTTTACCTTTAACATAAAGCCAGATGTCTCTGTATTCCTGTAATCCAGTGGTGCACCTGTAGTCTCCCTGATCCTCTTCTCTCAGGTCAGATATGAGCAGAGACAGATTAGCAGAAGAAATTTTATTAAACAGCTGAAGTCTGCCACGGTAGTGTTCATCATTTAACATTTCTGTCAGACGTCCTGTTCTGTCGCTCTCCCAGGTGAATTTCTGAGGTTTGGTGTGCAGGTCAGAGCAGGAGCAGGGTAACAGCACTGAACCACCAGTGTATCCTACTATTCCTTCCTGATTATAATCACCAGAGAGAGCACAGCCTACAGAAACAAACATACAAAAACTCACAATCTACTGAATACAATATGAAATACAACATTTCAAAATGAAATTTTATGAAAATACTCGAGCTTTAGTAAATTTATTTCCAAAATCATGAATTGTATGTTTTACTACTACTGACTACTTAAGAATTATTAGTTCATAAGGAAAATACATTTTGGGATAATTTGAGATTTGGTACATCCAGCAAGCAGATAATTATGTTTATTATATATTTGTTAGGAGGCTCGGCACTAGGATGTATAATAGCATGGTGCAGGGCTGCTTGTCTGAGAGGACAGTATATGGTGTGGAGTGGAACCAGGTGCGGAGGCGGGACACCAAACGGCTCCGCCTGAAAAGCGCCTCGAGCGGGGAACGAACAAAGTAGGTTGTGTGCACTGTAGCGGTCTTCTCAGGTCCTAAAATTCATACCCGACCCGAATCACTTCTTGCCCGAAACCGAAGTGCATAAATTAATTTTTTAAAAGAAAAACCCGACCCGAGACAGACCCGATGAAATTAGACCCGAGTCCGACCCCACCTAATAACGAACCCGACCCGTGTCCGAGGCACTCGTCGAAGTTTTGGACCCCAACCCGCTCAGGTCTCGGGTTGGACCTCGGGTTTTCGGATCCAAGTGGAACCGTGAAAACCTCTAGTGCACTGATACATAGCGTTAGCCAGTGAGCTAACTCTGGGGGTAGTAGGGGCGAGGGTGGTAGTGCTGATGTGGTTCTGTGAAGGGTACAGGATTAGGAAACTCGGAGCCATGTTACAACTACATCTGAAAATAAAGAGCACTTGGAGAGAGTAATACTACAGAATTGCTTTAAGCTGATCAGTTTAAATAAGGCGTAATGTAGGAAGTGAAGATGGTGGTCAGTGACAGAGGGACAGCAGAAAAAGGTGTGAAATTCACACGCATCTATTTACAGCTAAGACCAGCATGAGGAAGTGACGTACAAGTTACAGGAAAATAACTTTTCTATTACACTTTATATGAGTTATTATAGATACATTCAATAAGACGGAGATTGTGAGAGATGTAATTCAGTAAATGTGTAAAAACATACACTGTAAGTATTATAGGGATGTAAAATAATTTCACTGTAGAATCCTCCTTATTCATTAGCCCACCTCTCTTCATCAGTACATTTTAGACTGAAGTTAATCAGGAAGAAAAATCCTGTAGTAAGTAAAGTTGTTAATTAAAACTCTAAATGATGAACAGTTTACAGTGTTGGTTTGGTTGTTCAGGAACAGGGCTGAACTCTGGCCTACTGTAAACCCAGTCTGGACAGAAAGCACATGAACTAAACACAAAGCAGCTGAACTAAGAACTGGCTAATATTCTCTCTCCTTTCTGTAATAGAAAATAGAAAATAACTTCACTCACCTGCAGCGACGTGAAACACAACAGACAAAAGATACAAGCACTTCATCATTACTGATTCTTCTGCACACACACCAGTCCCTCAAAGTGAAACACACACACACTCTGTCACACTGCCTGAGTGTCTCTCTTTTATAGAGTCTGGTTTTTAGGAAACCCGCAACAACGCTATGTCATTTCTCTTTTTGGAAAATCTTTTCATCACTCTTTCCACAATCTGATTTATTTTTATATGCAGTATTAATAGCTATTCATATATTTTCTCATGTGGTGGTTTTATCACAGTATCATGGTTATATGTCTTGGGTGTCATTTTCTCAATGCTTGTAATACTTCTTGCCTTTTCTTTAGATGAAATTTTACCTAAATAAAGAAATGAATGCAGTCGCTTTTTTTTTTTTTTCCAAAAAAAAAAGCACTACAATAACTAATAATAATTAGAATTTAACATAGATCATGTGACTTTAGTGAGTATATGAAAAGCAAAATTGGGCATGAGATGCAAAATTAACTTCACTAATTCACTAATGAATTCTAGTGTTTGGGACAAAGCTGTAATGTCCATCAGTATATTCACCAGCAAGTGTGTTTCCCTAGACTTAATGGAAGTAATAAAGAAACATTTACCATGTGTGAGCTGAGGAGCACTTAGAGGCTGGTCATGAGTGGTGATCATGACTCATTATGAAAAGTCAGATTAATCATAGGAGTATAATTATAATTAACATGACTTATTAGAGTTTAAAGAGCTTAAAATGTAAAAAAGTTATTTATTTATTTATTCTTTGATTATAGAGCTCTGGTTAAGTGCGTAAGTGGAGACATCTTGTGCCATAAAGCTGCTACTACAGCTGGTCTACAGATAATTGCTCATTAGAGATCTAAATCTACATCCAGAAGAAAGAAGGCCTTTATTATCCGGTATACATGTACAGGACAGTACAATTATTTTCATTCACATATTGTTAGGAATTTGGGGTAAAGCTGTAAAGCTGCTTTGTGACAATGTGTAATGTTAAAAATCCTCTACAAACACCATAACATAAACTAGATAATCATTACGTAATGATCACGTGAACAAATGCTAAGCAACTGAGGAGTGAAGACACAAAACTTATAAATAGGAACCAATCAGGAGAAACACAAGACAGGTGTGTACAGGAAATCAGTGGAACAACCAAGGAAGAAATTCATACTATGAGAGAGATGCCCTCTGCTGGTCTGTCAGGGAATTGTCTGTGGTGACAAATATAAAGTGATCTTTTCTAGTTTTAATAACTTTGTCATTTATTTTACAGTAGCCTACATGTCATAGTGTTTTATTTCGCTTATAACACAGAAATTTGGCAAAAATAACGGTTTTATTTATTAAAGAATGACGTCTTATTTTGTCTCCTATATACACCCACGAAGAAGCAGGTCTAGACTAGATTTACTGAGAATGTCACCTTGTCACTACAACATGTGACATTATTAAGCTTGCCAGTCAGATTCAGCCAGGTCTCTATGTACAGTACCAACTAGTGTTGAGGATGTTAGGACTGATGATGGCAGCCATAACAGTAATCCCCCTCCTCCTTGTGCTTTAAGGCTCCTCCTTACAAGCAAGATACCAGACTGAAATGGGTGTCTCTGAAAACTGTCTTTTTGCTAGTGTTCACTTCGGGGAAACGTGTGGAAGAACTACATACTCTGGTAATAAATTCTTCCTGTGTGTGTTCCTCATGACATGGTGGCATACGTTATCCAGTTGATTCTCACCACTCCTGCAGTTAAGAAGGTTGAAATAGTAGTTAAGTATGTAACTATGGTTCTGTGAGCCCTGGATGAACAGAGTAAATGCAAGTAGGTTTCAGGGAAATCTGCCCACATGAGAATATTTATTGCAAATGCCATGTCATACTTCCTTTACAATCTTTTTTTAAACAGATGGTTACATATATTTCCTCAACACTGAGTTCAGTTTTTCAGAACTCTTCTCTTCTCTACCAACATGCAGCTCAGTACAGCAGTTAACCTCACAACCAGAAATGCAGATTAGATCCATGTTCATTCATTCATACATGTTCAGTAATCACTTTATCCTGCTAAGGGTCACAGTGGATCTGGAGCCTATCCTGGGAACACTGGGTGCAATGTGGGAATACATCCTGGATAACACACTCATTCACACTTAGGTGCAATTTAGTGTAGCCAATCCACTGGCAAGTTTTTGGGAGGTGGAAGGAAACTAGAGAACCCGGAGGAAACCCACATAAACATGCGGAGAACATGTGAAACTCCATACAGACAGTAAGCTGAGCTCAGGATTGAACTGGGGATCCTGGAGCTGTGAGGCAGCAATGCTACCTGCTGTACCACTGTGCTGCACATAGACCCAAATATGTTCCCTTATGTATAGAAAAAAACAAAGTGGGTAGATCTTCAGCTAAATTGGGAATCAGCTGTGATTGACTGATTGATTATTTATTCATTTATTAAGTTTTTTACTATTAGATTTTGAACACATTTCAAAAAATACTATTTTGTTTATTTTATAAATTATACTCAACAGTTTGGAAAGATGTGCAGTACATACACAGAGATTTGCTGGAAGTTGAATTTGTGTGAAAAAAGAATTCATGAATTTTGAACGACGAGATTATTCAATGCCTTTTGTCTCAAAGCAATGAAAACTGATCCACAGTTCAGTCCACTCAGACCGCTGCTGTGCTAACTGTGTGAGCTCTGAAAAAATGAACTCGGTAGTGTTTTTTAAAAAAAAAAAACCTGTAACAGACTATAAGGACTAGTATGAAAATTTCACAAAAGCTAGGTTAGAAACACATTCAGTCCAGTCAGATTCAACAATCCTCCTCCTTTTATTTTTACACAAAGTCTTTAAAAGACACAAACAAGAACTTGTATAGCAGTCTTCTTACACAAAACAGCATGATGGAAACAGCCTTCTGGAGGATTCATTTCTTAACCTGATGTAACAATGGTACACATAAGATATAAAATAACACGTACGCTCAAAATATAATTAGCAAGATTATCCCTCAGCAGTTTTTAATGATTAACAGTGAATGCAGAACAACACCCTTAACTAACATAAGTAAATGTAACACACACATACATATGCCTGAATCTGCTATTTAACTGTAAAAATTTATAAAAATCACAAAAAGTCAATATTGTGGATCCAGTGCTTGCCATAGTGTGTATTTAATATATGTTTTCAGCATCATTCTATAATATCTGAGAATGTGTCTATATTTACTTTGGATTAGTTTGTTATAATGCTGGCATATTCAGTTTTCTCTCCAGTGATGATCTGGACCCGTGCTGCTCCGGCTGTGTTAATGTGGGCCAGTAGAGTAGCAAGTGTAAATGACAGGAGTAAATAAAGTGACATCAGACACCATCTGAGAAAAGTCAGAACATGAAAATTATACATATATCACATATATAAATTCTGTGGCTCCAAGAGGCGAGTAAAATCCTGTAAAGACTGTGATGTTGTGCCTGATAACATGTAATTTTGGTTCCGCTTGTGTGTGTTGCTGACCGGACAGTTTAGAGAAGGGCACCAGTTGTTGGACTTAAAGTTATGTATAATAAAGTAGCTGAAAGGACGTTGAAGTTTTCTGTCGTGTTGTTAAAAGCATAACATGGTGTCTGAAATAGGGACTGGCGAGCACTGGAGAGTTTTTGGAAAAAATAAATAAATGAATTAAATAAACGGCAGCGATGCCAGAGCCACAGAGAGCGCGAGCTGCACGGAGAGCTACAGTACATGGACATGCACATGTGAGGCGCCGGGGCACGAGCTCAGGTGAGACTGCGGTTAATCTAGCCGCTCGTGCAATTCAGGGGCGCGGCTTTTAGACACTTAGCCGTTTAGACACTTAGCAATTAATTGATCTTTATTGAGAAAATAGAGGAGCTCAGTGTGAACTGTTGTACATGGGTTTGATCATCTACCAGTTTGAAATGTCCATTTTATACTGGATTAAAAAGTGTCTCCTGGCACAATTATATTGACAGATCCATTGACTTTGAGAAGCAAATACTTTAAAATTCTACAGTAAAATTATTTCATTATTATTGTCAGCATAGAGTAGGTCACTGTGAACTAATTTCAGTGGGTTTGATCATCACTACCAATCTGAAATGTTCATTTTATTATGAATCAAAATAGCCCCTTGGCCCAATTATATTAACAGATCCACTATATTATATAGATCCACATTATATTAACGCTCGCTTTCCGCTTTCCGTATTATTACCGCTAAGTGTGTAAAAGCCGCGCCCACGAATTGCACGAGCGGCTAGATTACCCGTTGTTTCAGGAAGAGCAGCTGGTTTAACCGCAGTCAGGTGAGCCGGGTGCAGAGCAGCGCACAGATGCACACAAAAGCAGTTCAGAGAGTCAGCGTTGAAACAAAGGAAGAGAACTTTGAGTGTTTTCCCGTCATGGAGAAGTTCAATCCACCATCACCTATGCAGCTCAGCGGTAATCTTGCTGATAACTGGAAACGGTTCAAGCAGAGGTTCAGCATCTGTCTTGCTGCAGGCGGTGCAGGAGGGGATGATGAAAAGCTACAAGCATCCATCTTTTTGCATGTAATGGCTGAAGATGCACTGGACATTTCTAATAGCTTTCAGCTTGACGATGCAAATTTAACACTGACTGTTCTTATGGTAAGATTTGAGGAATTCTTTGTGCCAAGCCAGAAAGTCATTTCTGAGAGATAGAAGTTTTTCTCTGCTGACCAGAAACAAGGAGTGAGTTTTGACCAGTACCTTGCTGAACTGCACACACTGAGTAAGACTTGTGAATTTGGAGATTAAAGAGATTCACTAGTGAGAGACAGAATAGTCTGTGGGATTCCTGACAATGGTCTCAGAGAAAGACTACCTGACTACATACTACATAGACTACACACACTCCTAGGCAAAAAGAAAAAAAAACAAACAAACTGGGCCAAGCCCAAAATGGGAAAACATTAAACTTTTAATGGTCTTAACAACAAATCACTGGTGAGAAAATTAGCAAGAATTAAACAAATGCACTCCTGAGAACTCCTGTGCCACCATTTGCTGGTTTGCTTTTGCTGCAGTGAAGTGTTTGGGGAAAAGCTAGAAACAGGGAAATTCACTTATATAGTTGTGGTGGAGCGTCGGCTGTAGAAGGCCGGTATGGGAGAGTGCAGAGGAAGACTCGGGAGACAGGAGGAATTTTAGTGGAACTCCGGCTCACGTTTATTCAGTCCATGAATTTCAGCGCACTTTCATCAGAATCAACAAAATCCAACACACAGCAGGAACTGGTCTGTCCCAGACTCACAACTTTCACTCTGTCAGGGTCAAGTTCACGCACTGTGTGTGTGTGTGTTGCATGCTCTTTTCTGTCTCTCAGGTTATGAGCCAGCCTGAGGGCACAAGGAGACACACATAAGTAAACTTGAGCAAATCAGACACAGTGAGAATCGTCATGCGTTTCCTGCCAACTAATTTTATTGAATTAACTTTATTGGCACTAATTTATCAGGCTTTTCTAGCAAACTAACCCTCTGTGTGTTACAATGAACCTTACCTACTTTCTGTGGAATTGTACATGAACAGTAGGTGCAAGTTCAAGTGTTCATTTGTAGCAGAGTTGTATATGCTGCTTTTATAAAAACATGAATATTCTAACTTAAATATTTGTTAATCTATTAAGCAAAAACCAAAATGTGTTAGATTGTGCCCTGCTCTCCTCTATACTGATATACATTGAAAACAATTCTCCTCTATCCATAAAATTACATTAGTACCAGATGTACTTTCAGTGGTGTATGTTTCCATGACTTGTATACATGGTTTTATCTCATTACTGATATTATAGAATTTTGTTTATTGGAATTATTCCAGTTGTGTGATGTAACTTACTGTTGCAATTTTTGTTAAGGTTGATATAAAGTAAGTAGGACCCTTGTATATAAGTATATAACTATGGTTCTATGAACCCTGAACAACCAGAGTAAATGCAAATAGGTTCCAGTAAAAGATGTCCATATGACAGTGATATTTATTGCAGATACTGACATAAAACACTTTGTGACTGTTGAATGGTCTCAGCATGCGCACACACACACATATACACACACACACACACACAGAGGAAAGTATCTGGGTGATTCTCATCTCTGGCAGTTATCTCGTGGTAAGAAAACCACAGCTGCATACATACATAGAGTTTTCTTGGAACTTCTGCACCACTGTGAGACACTCAGCATGTCAGAGTAACCGCATGATTGAGGCCAGGGCAGCATGGGGGCTGATGGGAGAACGGCTACTTCCTCTTTCTCACAGCGTCAGTTAACCGACGTTGTTCCAGGCCGTGCACAGAGAATACTGTGTAATACTCCACACTCAACAAGCACACTGTCATATTTTTACATTTGGCTACAAACAGCATATAGTAGTCTTTTTACACAAAATAGTGTGATGGCAATAAAACTTCTAGAACATTCATTTCTTAACCTGAAATAAGAATGGTATGCATAAGATACAAAATTACATGTACACTCAAAATATAGTTAGCAAGATTATCCATCCAGTTTTATCCAGTTTTTTATTCATTAACAGACAAAGTGAATACAGAACAATACCCTTAGCTAACATAAGTAAATGTAACACAATACTCTGGATGAATCTGCTGTATTTGCTTTTCATTGTACAAAAAAAAAATTATGTATATAAATGTATCTGTATTTACTTTGGATTAGTTATAATGCTGGCATATTCAGTTTTCTCTCCAGCGTTGATCTGGACTCGTGCTGCTCCGGCTGTGTTAATGTGGGTTACAGTAGAGTAAGTAACATCAGGTACAGTCTGTGAAAAGACAGAACATGAAAATTATACATATAACAAACATAAAAATTCTGTCTTTTACCACTGACTCCAAAAAGCAAGCAAAATCCTGTAAAGACACAAATTTCCAAATCTGACTTCTTGACCATGTGTTGTTCTGATAGAAGCAGCAGAAGATACTTTCCTATAACTCACTGTTCAGTGAAAGCATGTGTGGTTCATGTGTGTTACCTGCAGCGCATCACAAATACAACTAAATCTCTAAAGCTAGAAACAAATCTGTTATAACTGATTATTGTAGAAGCCATGCAGAATTGAATGGAGATCAAATTAAGAACACAGTAGGACTCGAAGACTGAAATATGTCACATGATAATAAAAATGCAGCTGAACCCAGGCCTGCATGTACACTAACCCGATCCTCCTGCTTTCCTTTACAGTCTGGACGTCCTTCAGTAATTATGTTCTTTCCACATCTTCCTCCTGATGAGAAAAGACCTCAGAAATCACACCTCTAGTTGTAACCACAGAATGTCACTATTTGAAGTAATCAGGTAAAGTGTTGAGGCTGCTGTTCTGCTTCAGCTCACATACATTAACCCTGAGTGATGCAAAGAGCCACATTTTAAACTTTATTTTGCAGTTTTTATTGAACGTGAAAGTATCTTACTGAATTACTGACTGACTTATTTAGTTACTAATTGTAACTAAATTTATAAAATTTTAACTTTATTGCCTTGATCTGATTCCCAGTAGAAAAAAATGGGGGAAAAAAAACACCCACAAATTTTACCTAGTTACTCAATCTCAAAATCTGTTTGTTTGTGTGTGTGTATGTGCGTGTGTGTATATATACCTCTGCGTCTCCAACAAATAAATGTCACTACACCGGGTATCGCCAACAGTAAAACCGCCATGATGCCGAAAACTGTAATAAAACACCAAAAATGTTAATAAATGTAATAATAAAGATGTGTGTTTTCATTGCTGATGAAAAGTTTTGGCACCTAGAGGGAGGCTGCTGTGAGTTTGCTGTTTATCTTCCAGTGTTGTTGAGGATGATGCAGGTGGAGAGTTTGTTTTACTCTGAGGCTGTTCTGATGGAGGTGTTGTGTCTGTTTTCCTTGACTGTGTTGACGTTTCACTTCCTCCTAGTGAAAAAAAAAAACTTATTAAAACTGATGACTGTTTTTATCACTGTTACTAATATGGCACATGACACTGGAGTAAAGCATGCTCACAGTCATTAATGAAAAAATGTACTTAGTTTTAATAAGAATTGATAATTATTAATGAATATGGAACTTAAATTATTTAATTTCCATATTATTATTTTATATTGAAAATATATATATTAGGATAATCTGAGATTTGGTACATCCAGTAAGCAGATAATGATGTTTATTGTTTATATTTTGTTTAGTTAGGATTGTACCATATTTTAGTGTTGGGTTTGATTAGGAAAGGTTCACCTCTGTCAATATAAAGCTCACAGCAGATGGTGAGAGTAAAAAACAAGTCATGAGGTTGAAGGAATTGTCCAGTTTGTCATTAAAGAGGTTTATTAAACACACAGGGTCAGTAGTGGAACATCATCAGCTGGACTCAAAACCCCTAATCTCTTGTTTCTCAGCCCAGTTCCTAACTACTGTGTGTGTTACACTATCTTGTGATCATGTGTGTTTTTTTATCTTTTAAACCCCAGAGAGCCACTTGTAGTTACACAGCTGTGGTTAGACACTAGGGGTGTAAAAGAAAAACGCATTTGCACTGCAGTTAATCTAAAGACTGGCGACGCATCTGTAACATCTGTTCTGGTGAAGAAAACAAAATGTGAAATAGACAGACAGCTCCGCTAATGCCCCTGCATGGCTCTGTAGATGGATTCGCTCCGCCTGTGTATCACGTGGGTCAAAGAGAAGTTGTCCAATAAACTGCACTGTATGTAAATCAGTTGATGACATCACCGTTCTGCACGTGTTGGTGTGTTGCAGTTTAACATGGCAAGCGGAGGAGACAAGCCGCTGATAGAGCCGCCCCCTGCATCATATAAGCCTCCTGTCTGGGAACATTTTGGGTTTGCAATCAGTTCCAACTGCGATGGTGAAAAACATGTAGAGAAAACAGTCAGTGTTTGTAGACTTTGCTCGACGCGAGTGCCGTATGCTCATGGCAATACATCTAATATGACGTCATATACACCGTCATCACCCGGGGATTGATAGCGCGCGGGTATGAAGCCCGTTTCCGCCCCGGAGAAAAACATTAAAAAGGTAACTGCGACTTTATATCTCACAATTCTGACTTTATTCTGTGTGGATCTGTCTGTGTATAACAGTCGTGGGCCATTGTGTGTTAATCTACTCGAGTTTGAACTCATATTAATGTATTTAGTGAGTTATAAAGAATGCAGTGATAAAGCATCAGTCATTCTCTATAAATAGGCTCTATAAGAACAACACTCAAGAGAAAAAAGTCAGAAATGTTAAAAATTTAATTTTTTTTCCCTAGTTAAAGGGTTCGTTACCAAATAAAAGAGTATTCTTTCTTTGGATTTGGCAGTAGTATTTCTTTTTTCCTGAACATAGCAAGTAACGAACTGAAACTGTGACCGTAAAACCGTTCACTGCTGATGAAAAGTTTTGGCACCTAGAGGGAGGCTGCTGTGAGTTTGCTGTTTACCTTCCAGTGTTGTTGAGGATGATGCAGGTGGAGAGTTTGTTGTTTTACTCTGAGGCTGTTCTGATGGAGGTGTTGTGTCTGTTTTCCTCGAGTGTGTTGAAGTTTCGCTTCTTCCTACTGAAAAGACAAAACTTATTAAAACTGATGATTGTTTTTATCACTGTTAGTAATATGGCACATGACACTGGAGTAAAGCATGCTCACAGTCATTACTGAAAAAATGTACCTTCAACATATAATCTAAAATATCTTATATCTTCCTGTACAGAACATCTGTAGATTCCCTGGTCCTCTTCAGTCAGGTCTGATATGAGTAGAGAGAGGTTTCCTGGAGAGTTTCTGACCAGTTTGACTCTGTTTCTGTGATGTCCAGTCTGTTCAGGGTAAATTTCCTGATAATGATGGGTTCCACTTACTGGTAATGAAAACTGCCATCTTAGAGACTGTGGTTTGGCCTGTAGGTCAGTGCAGACGCAGGGCAGAACTACAGACTCTCCTGTGAACACAGTCACACGCTCTACCTCTGCCTTCTTCACCAGCTCACAGCCTGTAAACATAACATTTACACTTAATAATAGAAGCACTGCAATTATTAATATTCCCTGCTTGTAAATCACAACATTTTCTGCTGCAAACCAGAAGAGATTTTTAAACAATGTGCCAATCACCTGTTTAAATCCTCTATATGAATCCAATATCAGGACTCTGATACACAATACTGAACCTATACTGGCTTACTTTTATTTTAATAACTGCTAAATCATTAATAATCTATAATATCGGTTTTAATTATTATTCCAGTTAAGTTATACACCTTGCATAAAAACATTATGTATTAATATGTATAATTAATACATATTAACAAAGTGAAAAGTGAGAGAACTCTGAGGCGGGAAAGTTAACCCTTTAGTGTTTGTAGCGATGGCTTCAGTGTTTGTGGAGAATCCTCTGGAGCGCAAATAATAAGAAGGCACTTGGAAGGGAAAGAATTTTTAGGGACAGACACAATCCCCTGGATTTTCCCGATGACCATCTGGATGAAAGATATTGATATTGGGCAGATGGTGTAGTTTATCATGCCTGCTTCTTGAGCCGCACATTAAAACTCTGACACGCAGAAGCCGCGCGCGCACTGAACCGCAAACTGTGTGTGTTGCTGTGCGGTTCTTTCCGAGTGGAACATATTTACATGCGGTGCCATTATTCCTGTCCTAATATTCATGAATTGATATTTATTTTATTAATATTTAATTAAAAATTTACTTTTATAGGCCTGTTACATGAAATGTTGGTTATAAGTTTTAATCGGTTTATTCTCATTGTGAGTCTATAAAAATAAACTTATTCATTTACACAATCAGTAATTTTCTTCAGCTTTAGCAGCCGCAACGGTAGTTTTTTTTTTTTTTTTTTGCGGTTAGTGTAGGTTTAAATAAATAGTGTAGGGTTAAAACCAGGGTTTACTGAGAAAGTTGGTAACCAGCGTCATGAAAGCTGTTAACCTTTAATTAACCCGGGTTAGATCTGTTTGGTTTATGTAGGCTTATGTCAGTTGTCATGAAGGGATTATACAGGTGTCATGTAGCTCTATAAACACTACAGTGTTACCAAAATAAATCATAGATTAGACTGAGAAATGTCAAATCCAATCTGATGGCATTCCAAAGTTCAGGTCAGTCTGATACCATAATCAGTATTTACTGCCATTTATAACTTGATACTGATGTGTCACAATATGACTCCTAGATTAATTCCCCTTTAGTTATGGTAAATGGAGTAGACATTTTTATTACGTATGTGACTATAATTCATTTGAAGACTCATGAAGTCTGCTTTCACAATGAATATCAGCTTTTATTGTGTATTTAAATGCTTTACCTTGAACATAAAGCCAGATGTATCTGTGTTCCTTCTCAGTGCTGCACCTGTAGACTCCCTGATCCTCTTCTCTCAGGTCAGATATGAGCAGAGACAGATTAGCAGGAGAAATGTTATTAAACAGCTGAAGTCTGCCACGGTAGTGTTCATCATTTAACATTTCTGTCCAATCTCCTGTTCTGTAGCTCTTCCAGGTGAATTTCTGAGGTTTGGTGTGCAGGTCAGAGCAGGAGCAGGGTAACAGCACTGAAGCACCTTTGTGTCCATAGAAATCTTTCTGATTATCAGCAGAGAGAGCACAGCCTACAGAAACAAACATACAAAAACTCTCAATCTACTGATTACTATGGAAGTATTTTCTGGACAAATTGAAAACATTCACAAATTGAAATGTTTTGCCCTTACTGTGGCAAAAGCTTTGAAGCTTTGCCAAGCTTCACTAAATAATAATGATAATAATAATAATAATAATAATAATAATAATAAAGGTTTTTAAATGATGCTATTTTAGGCGTAATGCTTTAAGCACTCTCTTTAAATTGATTGATTTGCCCATTTTTTAAATGTAAATTTTTAGCCTGTATACTCATAGATACTGTAAATTGTGTGTTTGTTTTGTTACTTATTTATTTAAATTGGTCGTTATGTAGAAAGTTAAGTTGCTTTGGTTGTGTAAGAGCTCGCGGGCGCTCGCTTTCTGAATTCAGCGCTATTACCGCTAAGTGTCTAAAAGCCGCGCCGTAATATTTTACGTGCGGCTTGATTAACCGTGGTTTCAGGAAGACTGTCTGCTTAACCACAGTGAAGCTTGGAACGGCTTCAAGCTTTTGCCACAGTAAGGGCACATTTCACATTACAGTTTGTGAAACAGAAGAAAAGAACTTGAATCATTCAAGCGTTTTCGCTAGTCTAAGATATCAGCAGACTGAAAATCATAGTTCCTTTACATTTTGATAGTCATACCCCGTGTCCAATCAGAAACGAGCATTGATTGATGTTCGATCAGGACCTACCCTTTCCATTTTGAGTTAATGCTATTGCATTTTTGGTTTGTTAAAGTGTTTTGCACTTTAGGGCCACCATAATTTTGGGTTTTCAATCAGTTACAACTGCGATGATCAAAAAAAGTTGAAAAAACAGTCAGTCTTTGTAGACATTACTCGACCCGAGTGCCGTATGCTCATGGCGATACATCTAATATGACGAGTCAACTGCACCGTCATCACCCGGGGATTGATAGCGCGTGGGTCTGAAGCCCGTTTCCGCCCCGGAGAAAAACATTAAAAAGGTCATTTCAACTTTTTTTGCAATTACAAGTTTTCTTAGTCGCATTTGTCATGGCTTGTATGATTATGGAAAACAGTATAGAGGATTATTTTGGTTTCACAAATAGAGAGATCTTGATTTTATTGGAAGAGTCACAACATAAACCTACGTCTCCAGACTCTTGAGAGAACGTTATGCAGAAACCAGTTGTGGTGGAGACGCAACAAAACAGATGAAGCCGAAGTGGCATATTTTATACACCAGCAGCTTCAGACATCAGGACGACAACATGGCTATCGGTGGATGCAGCAGAAATGTTGGATGTCCGGGATGATCACAGACAGAGAAACTGTCCATCAGTTGATGCAACTGTTAAATGGACAAGAAGTGGATGTGTGTGCGCATGTATAACAGTCGTGGGCCATTGTCTGTTAACCTACTCGAGTTTGAACTCACTACATAGATTAATTTGAGTTAGAAAGATTGCAGTGATAAAGCATCAATCATTCTCTATAAATAGGCTATATAAGAGCAACACTCAACCAGACACGAGCGCGCGCTCGTTACCTGAAGTTTCAAAATTACATTTTATGAATCTACTTATGCTTTAGAACATTTAATTCCAAAATCATGTATTGTGTCTGTTTTACTACTACTGACTACTTAAGAATTATTAGTTCATATGGAAAATACATTTTGGGATAATTTGAGAATTGGTACATCCAGCAAGCAGATAAGTGTTTTTGTTTGTATTTTGTTTAGTTAGGATTGTACCATATTGTTTCCCTCAGAGTTTGCTCAAAGATATTCTTCTGCCAGGACTAAGACCAATGTCTTAATCAACAAGTGTATAGCACCCTATCTTTTGCATGAACTAGTGAAGAACCTCTGCAATCAGCATTTTACATTAGCGACTGAGGGTTCTGCAAAGTTACAACATCCCATGGACCAGCTGTGTGGCTCTCGCAGTTGACAATGCCAGTGTCAACATGGGTATCAGAAATTCAGTTAGGAGCAGGGTCCTGGACCAGAATCCTTCAGTATTTGTCCTAGGCTGTCCCTGCCACATTGTACACAATAATGCACATGCTGGAGGGTTGATGTATTCAGAGGTAATTGCCTGGAAGTCACAATGTTAGCTCTGTTTTAGATCTTGTTTATAATTTCTACTTCAGGGAGTGATTTGACATACAGTAATATGAATAACTTAATGTTTTATTTACCCCCCAGATATCAGGCTTTGATGTTCAGGATTTTTGTGTTGATCTTGCGTACTGGTTCAAATCCAGCACAAAGAGAAAGAACATGCTTGACGGCAAGTTATCCTTGCATAACACATTTATTGTACTTTGTGAATATTGTGAGATGAAATGGCAATCATTTATTGAAGGGTGATACTATTTGTATAATACTTGTATAATTATTTAAATATTTTATTTATGTATTTATTTATTTATTTAAGAGTTCTGTGTGTTTTGTGACACAAAGTACATGGAGGTACTGCAGCATTTGAGCATCAGATGGCTCAGTTTGGACCTAGCTGTGAACCGTATACTCCGTCTCTACAATGCTGTAAAGAGCTGCTTTAGAGCATTTTGTGGAGCGACTCCACAGGTTGGTAAAAGTTCCTTTTGATTATTATTCATATAATAAAAGTAATGTACAGAAGCACTCTATAGCCGATGTGTGTAACCTTTTCAATGTTAAAATATTTTCTCCTACCCCAGCTTTCTAAGCAGAGACAGCTATAAGTAAGCCAATTTTCTGAAAGGTTAATTTTCTGAAACTGTAAACACTGTATCTCTGTGGCACTAAAAAAAATTGAAGTGCTTATTTTTGCAGTTTTGTTTGGTGACGCTAGTTGTGCAAAAATTACACACTTCAGCTTTAATAAACTGTACTTATTTTGTAGATACAAGGCAAGCCAGATTTGTGACTCCATGCCTGTTTTCAGGATCCAACCACTGAAGTTCATCTCCTCTGTTATTGAGCACTTCTACCTACATTTATTGAGTTTAATCTGTTATTCCAGAGACAAGAACCATGCCTCCATCTCCTTCATGGGTAGGAACTTGATTTCACTATTTCAGTAAGTGTAATGTGTGCAGTTGTTTTTGGGAGATTAATATCTCTGTATTTTAGATAAGCAGTTTCAAATGAAAGCTGATGTCAAAGTTCCTGAAGCCTGTAGCTTTCATAATGACAAGTTTAGAGACTGTTGACCTTCTAGGACAAGAAAACCAACTGCCAGGTGAACAAAAGTGACTAGATATATTAACTTTTTTTTTTAATGAAAACTGCAATAAGTTATTGATCAGTGGTGAGGGCAGCATGCTTCTGCTGTGAGATAGAGATGGTTTGTTGCCTTTTTGGCCCTTCAGAACTGATCTTTTTTTTTTTTTTTTTGTCCTGTTGGGCTAAGTTGGTGATGAAGAATTAGTTGCAGTTTTATTTACAGAATTTCATAATATTGAAGATTGACTTTTTTTAAAATACTTTTTTCCATATAGAACCATAATCTCCCATTTGACGATACCAGAGAACAGGACAGCATGGGTGAGGAGTTTCAAATGCTAGACACAGACATTCAAGAAAGGGTCTGGAAATCTGCCCTGTTCAAGGTGGATGGGGAGAAAGAATTCCACCGAACGGACATCATATGGGCACACTTGAGTGCCATGAAGAGCCGTTTAACAGGTGCACCCAGGTTCCAAAGACTTGTGAAAGTGACACAGCTTGGTTCTCAGATGGAACCATGCTACAAATATGAGCCACCTCTGCAGATGATTAAAAACTCAGTCTGCATCCTCTGAATATAAAGACCATTCAACAAAATACATTCATAAAAAATGTCAGGAAAATGTCTTTCCTATTTTACTTCAAAATAAAAGCATAAAATGTATATTTATATTTACATTGTTTTCATGACCGTTGTGCACATTTTACCCCCTAATTCTCATTTCCGCACAGCAAAAAAGGTGATTTGATTCATAAATCTCACTGCAGCCAGGTAACCAAAGTTGGCAACCCTGTACTACAGAATGTGCAGATTTCTTTAAAATTATCAATTATCAGTTTTTTATAATTACTTACTGACATTTCTCAATACTATGTTCACTTTTTCAAAACTCTTCACACAGTTGGTTTTTACCAGCGTGCAGCTCAGTACAGCAGTTAACCTCACATCCATAATGCACTATAACTATTGAAACACTTCATACACGCCTCAAAACCAACTCATTCTACCAGAACAGTAGCAAAGGCTTTCTCTCTCTCAACAACATATACCTGGAGTATACCAGAAATACACCCTGGATTGTATACCAGTCAACTGCAGTAACCAGACACACACACAATCATAACAAGGAACAATTTGTCTTAGCCAATCCTCCTAATGACATGTTTTAGGAAGAGAGATGAAACCAGAGGAAACCTACATGGCCATCGGGAGAACAAGCACAGAAACTCCACACAGATGGGACCCTGAGCTCAGGATTGAAGCGGGAACCCTGGAGCTGTGAGGAGACAACGCTACCCACTGCATCACCACGCTGCTCATAGGTCCACAGATTTCTCCTTTTGTATACATGGTAATGAAGTGAAAATCAGAACACCTGGGTAAGGCTAAATTGGAAATCTGCTGTGATTTGTTTGTTTATTCTTTACAATTTTATTTTTTTTAATAAAAAGTACCTCACTGTTTGATTTTGAACTTGTACTGATTCGTTTTGAAAACCGTATGTAAAGTGAAAAAAAAAAGTATATACAGGGTTTTGTTGGAGATGAGTTTGAGTGAGAAAAGAATTCATGAATTTTGAAAGCTGAGGTTATTCATTTTTGTGTCAAAGCAATAAAAATTGATACACACTTCAGTCCATATAGACTGCTGTTGTGAGTTTTGAAAATGTGAACAGAGTATTAATAAAGGCACTTTTTTTAAACAAACAAACAAAAAAAAAAAAACTGCAAATAAGGCGTAATGTAGGAAGTGAAGCTGGTGGTCACTGACAGAGGGACAGCAGAAAAAGGTGTGAAATTCACACGCATCTATTTACAGCTAAGACCAGCATGAGGAAGTGACATACAAGTTACAGGAAAATAACATTTCTATTATGCTTTGAGTTGTTACAGATATATTCAACAAGACAGAGATTGTGAGAGATATAATTCAGTAAATGTGTAAAAACATACACTGTAAGTATTATAGGGATGTAAAATAATCTCATTGTAGAATCCTCCTTATTCATTAGCCCACCTCTCTTCATCAGTACATTTTAGACTGAAGTTAATCAGGAAGAAAAAAATCACATATTTCCATTGAATGTGTTCAACACTGTTGTCCCTATTAATATTATGTCACTGTAGGAAGTAAAGTTGTTAATTAAAACTCTAAATGATAAACATTTTGCAGTGTTGGTTTGGTTGTTCAGGAACAGGGCTGAACTACGGCCTACTGTAAACCCAGTCTGGACAGAAAGCACATGAACTAAACACAAAGCAGCTGAACTAAGAACTGGCTAATATTCTCTCTCCTTTCTGTAATAGAAAATAGAAAATAACTTCACTCACCTGCAGCGACGTGAAACACAACAGACAAAAGATACAAGCACTTCATCATTACTGATTCTTCTACACACACACACACACACCAGTCCCTCAAAGTGAAACACACACACACTCTGTCACACTGCCTGAGTGTCTCTCTCTTATATACTTTGGTTTTCAGGAAACCACAACAACACTATGTCATTTCTCTTTTTGGTAAATATCTTCATCGCTCTTTCCATTACCTAATTTATTTTTATATGTAGTATTAATAGCTATTCATATATTTTCTCATGTGGTGGTTTTATCATACTTCACAGTATCATCATTATCTCTCTTAGGTGCCATTTTCTCAGCGCTTGTGTGTAGCCTTTTTTTGAAAGAAGTTTTTATCTAAATAAACAAATGAACGCATTAAAACATTCTTTTAGTGTTTCAAATTTGTACAGTTTCTCCTCACCTTAATCTTGATCTTAAGGGCTGTTTCTGTACTTTATCAGCTCAAGTGAAGTTTGTTAGATGACCCCTAGGAAGCCTGAGGGACCGAGTCAACAAAACAGTAGACTTCAGGAGACAAACTTGTTCGTGTTGCAATGTGACACAGCTTCCTTTTCAATTCAGTGAAAATGACAGATGACCTGCTTTATAAATAATAAAAAAAATACTACTACAACTAATAACAGTAATAATAATTAAACACAGATCATGTGATTTTAGTGAGTATATTAAAAGCAAAACTGGACATAAGAGGCAACATTAACTTCACTAATTTCAACACACTTGAATTCTAGTGTTTGGGACAAAGCTGTAATGTCCATCAGTATATTCGCCAATAAGTGTGTTTCCCTAGACTTACAGGAAGTAATAAAGACACATTTACAAGGGTGTGAGCTGAGGAGCACTTAGAGGCTGGTCATGAGTGATGATCATGACTCCTTATGAAAAGTAAGATTAATCATAAGAGTATAATTATAATCAATAACATCATCTATTAGAATTTCAAGAGCTTAAAATGAGAAAAAAAAGTGGTTGTTTTATTTAATTATTTATTTATTCTTTGATTATAGTGCTCTGGTTAAGTGCCTAAGTGGCGACATCTTGTGCCATAAAGCTGCTACTACAGCTGGTCTACAGATAATTGCTCATTAGAGATCTAAATCTACATCCAGATTTCTGCAGAAAGAAGAAAGAAGGCCTTTATTGTCTCATATACATGTACAGGAAACTACAATTATTTCCTTCGCATATTGTTAGGAATTTGGGGTAAAGCTATAAAGCTGCTTTGTGACAATGTCTAATGATAAAAATCCTCTACAAACAACACAACATAAACTAGACAATATCTACTCATGAACACAAATGCTAAGTAACTAAAGAGGGAAAACACAGAACTTATAAATGGGAACCAATCAGGAGAAACACAAGACAGGTGTTTGCAGGAAATCAGTGGAACAACCAAGGAAGAAATTCATACTATGAGAGAGATGCCCTCTGCTGGTCTGCCAGGGAATTGTCTGTGGTGACAAATATAAAGTGATCTTTTGTATTTTTAATGACTCTTCTTTGTGTCAGAGTATCTATGTAAATTGTGCAAAACCTTGTGCTTTTGTACATTTTGCTTCATTATTATAGTTTCTATTTAGAACACTTGTATGATGTCGTTTTCGTACAGTTCATGTTGTAGCGTTTTATTCCACTTCTACCACTGCAATTTGGCAAAAATTACAGTTTTTATTTATTAAAGAATGCCACGTCTTATTTTGTCTCCTATATACGCTCACCAAGAAGCAGGCCTAGACTAGATTTACTGAGAATGTCACCTTGTCACTACAACATGTTATATTATTAAGCTTGCCAGTCAGATTCAGCCACGTCACTATGTTACAGTAACAACTAGAGTTGAGGATGTTAGGACTGATGATGGCAGCCATAACAGTAATCCCCCTCCTCCTTGTGCTAGAGTCCTTTAAGGACTACTAAGTCCTACACTACTTCTTGTGCCAAGCCAAAGAAGAACTACATACTCTGGTAATAAGCTCTTCCTGTGTGTGTTCCTCATGACATGGTGGCATACGTTATCCAGTTGATTCTCACCACTCCTGCAGTTAAGAAGGTTGAAATAGTAGTTAAGAGTGTAACTATGGTTCTACGAGCCCTGGAGTAAATGCAAGAAGGTTTCAGGGAAAATATTCATATTACAGTGATATTTATTGCAAATACTACGTCATACTTCCTTTACAATCTTTTTTAAAGTTGGTTACATATATTTCTCAACACTGAGTTCAGTTTTTCAGAAGTCTTCTCTTCTCTACCAACATGCAGCTCAGTACAGCAGTTAACCTCACAACCAGAAATGCAGATTAGATCCATGTTCATTCATTCATACATCTTCAGTAATCACTTTATCCTGCTCAGGGTCACGGTGGATCTGGAGACTATCCTGGGAACACTGGGTGCAATGTGGGAATACATCCTGGAAAACACACTCATTCACACTTAGGTGCAATTTAGTGTAGCCAATCCACAGAGATTTGCTGGAAATCTGATCCACAGTTCAGTCCACTCTGTGCTAACTGTGTGAGCTTTGAAAAAATGAACTCAGTTGTGTTTAAAAAAAAAAACAAACTATAAGGAATATTATGAAAAATTTCACAAAATCTGGGTTAGAAACACATTCAACAATCCTCCTTCTGTTATTTTTACACAAAGTCTTTAAAAGTCACTTGTATAGCAGTCTTCTTACACAAAACAGCATGATGGAAACAGCCTTCTAGAGCATTCATTTCGTAACCTGATATAACAATGGTACACATAAGATATAAAATAACACACACTTGCATTTGCCTGAATCTGCTATTTAAATGTAAAATTTATAAAAATCACAAAAAGTCAATATTGTGAATCCTGTGCTTGCCATAGTGTGTATTTAATATATGTTTTCAGCATTATTCTATAATATCTATTTACTTTAGATTAGTTTGTTATAATGCTGGCATATTCAGTTTTCTCTCCAGTGATGATCTGGACCCGTGCTGCTCCGGTTGTGTTAATGTGGGCCAGTAGAGTAGCAAGTGTAAATGACAGCAGTAAATAAAGTGACATCAGACACCATCTGAGAAAAGAAAGAATATGAAAATTATACATACATCACATATATAAATTCTGTGGCTACGAGAGGCGAGTAAAATCCTGTAAAGACTGTGATGTTGTGCCTGATAACATGTCATTTTGGTTCCGCTTGTGTGTGTTGCTGACCGGACAGTTTAGAGAAGGGCACCAGTTGTTGGTCTAATACTGTGTGAGCGCGTGCTTAAAGTTATGTATAATAAAGTAGCTGAAAGGACGTTGAAGCTTTCTGTCGTGTTGTTAAAAGCATAACATGGTGTCAGAAATAGGGACTGGCGAGCACTGGAGAGTTTTTTGAAAAAATAAATAAATGAATTAAATAAACGGCAGCGATGCCAGAGCCACAGAGAGCGCGAGCTGCACGGAGAGCTACAGTACATGGGCATGCACATGTGAGGCGCCGGGGCACGAGCGCAGGTGAGACTGCGGTTAATCTAGCCGCTCGTGCAATTCAGGGGCGCGGCTTTTAGACACTTAGCGGTAATAACACCGAAAGCGGAAAGCGAGCGTCCGCGAGCTCCTACACAACCAAAGCAACTTCACTTTTATACAAAATGAACTTTAAATAAATAACAAAACCAACACACAACAGTTCACAGTATTTATGAGTATACAGGGTAAACGTTTTTATATTTACGCTTTTACTTTTAAATAATGGGCAAAATCGATCAAGTTTATAGAGACGGTATAAATCATTAAGGCAAATAAAAATAAAACATCATTTAAGAAACTTTATTATTATTATTATTATTATTATTATTATTATTATAAATCTAAGCATGAATAAAATGTTAAAAAGTATAGATGGAGCATTTCACAGAGGAAGTCTCTGAAACCAAAATATTAATATTTTTCTTCAACTTCCTGCTGAAATAAAATGGACATTTCAAATCTCAAAGCCACTCAGATCAGTTTACAGTCACCTGCTCTATGCTCCCAATAGAAATCAATTCATTTAGAAATAGAAAGTAGAAAGTAGAATTTTACTGTAGAAATGTCATTTTATTGCTCTTCAAAATCAGTGAATCTGTCAGTATAATTGAACCAGGAGGCTTTTTTGATTCATTATAATTATTACAGGTGACTGCAGGATTGCTAGGTGGCGATAGAGATTCGTGCTGCTTGAGTAAATGTGAAAAAATGGCGCGATCCTAATAAAACCCAGCGCCACCTGGCAAGTCTTTAATCAGTTCAATCATGTGGAGTTCATTAGTTTTTCTTTCCGTGTTTATCTGCGTTGATCGGCCATTATCGGAGTTTATCACAAATAATCAGCATTTAGCCATTATGGGCATTTAGCAGCCTTTTTAGCATTTATCTGCCATCATCAGCTATTCTCAGCGTTTATCTGCGTTTATCAGCATTAACCAGTGTTCATCAGCCATGATCAGTGTTTACTAGCGGTTACCGGTCTAAACTGCTGGTCAGGATAATAAAGGGTGACGTAGACGGAGAAGCGTTGCTGATTGGCTGCTGCACTGGCATCGAGGGAGCCAATCGGAGCACGGATAGAGTTTCATGGCTGAACTAGACATATATTCGCTACACATACTGTACATAGACACACATATGCATGTAAGATGTCGGTCAAGCACAGTTTTGAAAATATTATGTAAACATGTGAAAAATAAGATGTGTGAATTTTGAAAAAGCATGTAACTAAATGTAAAAACAAACAAAAATTGTTAAAACTATGAGGAGTATTTGGAAAATGGCCCAAAAACTAGGTTAGAAACACATTCAGTCCAGACAGATTCAACAATCCTCCTTTTATTTTTTACCCAAAATCAGGAGACTTCAAATTTCACACGAAAGTCACAAGCAAGAACATGTAGAGCAGTCTTCTTACACAAAACAGGATGATGCTTCTAGAGCATTCATTTCTTAACCTGATATAACTATGGTACATATAAGATATAAAATGACACATACACTCAAAATATAATTAGCAAGATTATCCATCAGCAGTTTTTAATGATTAACAGTGAATGCAGAACAATACCCTTAGCTAACATAAGTAAATGTAACACACACATGCATATGCCTGAATCTGCTATTTAACTGTAAAATTTATAAAAATCACAAAAAGTCAATATTGTGGATCCCGTGCTTACCATAGAGTGTATTTAATATATGTTTTCAGCATTATTCTATAATATCTGAGAATGTGTGTATATTTACTGTGGATTAGTTTGTTATAATGCTGGCATATTCAGTTTTCTCTCCAGCGTTAATCTGAACTCGTGCTGCTCCGGCTGTGTTAATGTGTTATTTAATACAGAAAGTCTGTGGAAAGACAGAAGAGGAAAATTATACATATAACACACAAACAGTGACAATACTGTGGCTGTTGACGTTGAATCTAAGAAGCAAGTAAAATCCTGTAAAGACGAAACAAATCTCCAAATCTATAACTCACTGTTCAATGAAAGCATGTGTGGTTCATGTGTGTTACCTGCAATGTATCACAAATACAACTAAATCTCTAAAGGTAGAAACAAATCTGTTATAACTGTTATTTTACGCGTGCTAACCTGATCCTCCTGCTTTCCCTCACAGTCCTGACGTCCATCAGTAATCATGTTCTCTCCACATCTTCCTCCTAAAGAGAAAAGACCTCAGAAATCACACCTCTAGTGGATTGTAAGTGGTTTCTGTAGTAAGGTGTGGAGGCAGCTGTGCTGTTTGAACTCACACACAGTAATACTGAGTAAAACAAAACAGTACTGGTTATGAGTGAAAGCAAACATTTACTTATTTGGCTCAGAATACTTGTGAACAAACAGAGAGACAGACTGACTTACTGACTGACTGCCTGGCCTTGATCTGATCCCCAAGGGAAATTTTTAACAAAATGTATCAGCAAAACATTTAGTTTTCTTTCAGCATGAATTGAATTAAGTTGTTAAGTTCCTGTAAACCCAAGTTGGATCACAAATTCTTCAGTTAATCTCCAAATCTGCTTTTATATTCTGAATTACAAAGCCAAAAAATAACAAGTTACATAAACAAGGATTTAATCTGAAAGCGAAATTCCATCAGGTAACCTTTGAAAAACTTGGTATGTGTGTTTTGTGCTTCTGCATCCCCAACAAATAAATGCCACTACACTGAGTGCACTGTCAGTAGCAGCAAAACCACAGGAATACAGAAAACTGTGTAATAAAACATATAAAAATGTGAGTAAATCTTATAATAGAGATGTGTTTTTCACTTGGGATAATGGAAAGTTACATCAGCTAGAGGGAGGCTGAGTGTTTTTTTTTTTTTTTTTAATTTTTTTAAAATTATTATTTTAAATTATTTTTACCTTGTATCGTTGACAAAACTTATTAAAACTAATGACTGTTTTTATCACTGTTAAGGTCATTTCAGCATTTGAGGACAATCTCTGTCCCTTTGACATTTTAATGAATAAAACGTACATAGTTTACAAATCCATAAAGCCAGCTGCATAATCAATTTCTGCATATTCTTTGTCAATAAAAACACTCAATATTTGATATTATATTTTCTTTTTCATATATTAAAACCCTTTAAAAAGTTGCAATCACAGTAAAATGGCATGTCCCTGAGCTTAGTCAATGAATAACAACTAACAGTTTTTTATCTTAAAATGAACTAATATTTAAAAAATGAACACTGTTAAAAATAACTTTTATTTCTATACATAAAATGATTAAAAATCATATTTTAATGCATAAATAGTGCAAAAAATATCATTTTCAACTTGTCCTCAACTTCCTGTCAACCCTGTTATAATGGGGTAAAAACTGCAGGAAGTGGTAATCTGCTGATTTAAGTCACATAACTTTAAGTCAGTGACTTCATTTCATTACAAAGAAGCATAGCATGCAAACAATGGTAAGTTAGCTCTTTTTCTGTCACTTTTTTAAACATGTTTTTGTACATTTGACACAGAACTCGTAAACCCTGTTGAATGTAAATCCTGCAGAAAACAATAAAATATTTGCTACATTAAAAAAATATATGAAAGTGTTATTAAAATCGTTGTTAAGTACATGGGCTGCCTCACCATGTGCTTCACCACATTGCTAGCTATTGCAGATTTAGCATGCTAATCATCAGCCCTGTTATTGTCAACACTTAGTGCTCCTTTGTAACAGGGTTGACACTATTGCATTGTAGCCATGGCTGGCATACCAAAAAAAGCCTAAGTTTATTCACAGTAAATTAAGAAATGGATTCACAATTGCATTCTATTCAAATAGTTAAAGAAATGTTTGCATTTAAGTTCAGTGTATATAGATTTCAATGGTACGGCTCCAAGCACAGCAGCAGAGAGGCAGAGACAATACAGGGCAAGGAGAGATGCTGACCCTGTGAGAATGCAGCAGTATTTGGAGAAAGAGAGAAAGAAATGGAGGCAGGACAGGCTGAAAGGGGAAAAAAGTGCATTCTGAACTGAGTGACAGAGCACAGAGACTAAAACGCAGAAGATGGAGAGCTGCCCAGCAGAAGTGTTGTATGAAGGCAGCTACAGCAGCCACAACTACTTCAGCTGCAACAGAGAGAACCCGTTTAACACACGTTCAGGCAGGGCTCAGAATTCAAGCTCAGAATCTGAGCAGTACTTTGAGGAGACTGCTTAAACAAATGTACATAGTGCAACAATGAACTTGCAGTGTGTGCCTTTAAGAAAGTATTAGGTGATGTCATCCTCATTTTTTTCTGTTGGTCAGAACCTTAAACTTAGATACATTTCTAAATATTTTAAAACACTGCAATATCATATCGGAATAAACTAAAAGGAAAATTAAGAGACTACTTTGTTGACTACTTCATTTAATGCCATATAACCCAACAATGTCAACCCTGTTATTTACAGATATTTAGGAAAATAATACATATTTCCAATATTTAAAAAAAAAAAAACAAAAAACTTAGGTATTAAAAATTGAAGAGGAATATTTAGCAAACTGTAACCAGATTTCTTTTTAATATCCTAATAGATTTGATGCCATTTTCTCTAAAGATTCAGAGGCCATGATGTGTGCTTTTTATGTTAATACAATAACTATATGAGAAATATGCTTTTTCTCAATGAATTTTTTTGCCGAATCACTTGTTATTTAGTTGGGGACAAATAAAGCGATAAAGTTTTTTATGCCACTAATTCATTGCAAGATATTCCCTTCATATAGCCATATGTCTATAACAGGGTTGACATATGAATGCGAGAAAACGTAGAAAAAAATTGAAATTTATTTTAACATAACATGCTGAGATGTCCCAATAGGTTTTTCTAATAGTTTAACATGTCCCTTATTCAATGAAAGTGAAGGAGTGATTTTTTTTTTCTTTTTCAATTTCAAACTCAAAAATGTCCTCCAATTCTGAAATTACCTGTCAGTAATGTAGCACATGACACTGGAGTAAAGCATGCTCACAGTCTTTAATGAAAAAAAAATGTACTTAGTTTTAATAAGAGAATTAATAATTATTTTATTAAATTTTTTATTGAAATTAACTTATTTGATTTCCATATTATTAGTTAATATGGAAAATACATTTTGGGATAATTTGAGAATTGGTACATCTAGCAAGCAGATAATTATGTTTATTTTATATTTTGTTTAGTTAGGGTTGTACCATATTGTAGTGTTGGGTTTGATTAGGAAAGGTTCACCTCTGTCAATATAAAGCTCACAGCTGATGGTGAGAGCAAAAACAAGTCATGAGGTTGAAGGAATTATCCAGTTTGTCATTAAGAGGTTTATTAAACTGTGTCTAAAGACTGACGACGCAGCTACAACATTAGATTAGATTAGATTAGATTCAACTTTATTGTCATTACACATGTATAAATACAGAGTAACGAAATGCAGTTTAGCATCTAATCAGTAGCGCAAAAAGCAGCAAGTGCAGTATGTACAGTATAAACAGTGTGTATAAACAGTAATAAATATAAACAGTATGTATAAACAGTAGTAAATAAACGGAATGTACAATATAAACAGTATGTATAAACAGTAGTAAATAATGGAATGTACAATATAAACAGTATGTATAAACAGTAGTAAATAAACAGAATGTACAGTATAAACAGTATGTATAATCAGTAGTAAATAAACAGAATGTACAGTTAAGAGCAGTTATGTACAGACAAGGGCAGTGAGAGATAAGTGGAATTAGATTAAGATAGTGCAAGAATATACAGATGTAATATGTACAATATACAGGTGTGCTATACTAATGCTAATATGCAGATGTAGTATGAACTAATCTACAGATGTGCTATACTAATGTACAGATGGGCAATTGAAAGACCTGGTAAGAACAATATGTACAAGTACAGAGATGAGGTATCAACAATATATACAGATATGTATATACAGTTAGATAAAATTATATACAGTTCAGTGGGGGACAGAGTTCAGTAGGGAGACAGCTGTAGGGAAAAAGCTGTTCCTAAACCTGCTGGTTTTGGTCTTAAGGCTCCTGTAGCGCCTACTGGAGGGGAGGAGCTGGAAAAGACTGTGGGCAGGATGGGAGGAGTCCTTAAGAATGTTGCATGCCCAGCGTAGACAGCGTTTCTTCTGGACCACCTCAATAGCAGGTAGTGGAGTCTTTGTGATGCGTTGGGCGGTTTTCACCACCCTCTGCAGTGCCTTCCGGTCTGCGACAGAGCAATTCCCATACCAGACTGTGATACAGTTGTTAAGGATGCTCTCAATCGCACAGCGGTAGAAGTTGCTCAGGATGTCAGCGGAGAGGCGGTTTTTCTTTAGTGTCCTCAGGAAGAAGAGGCGCTGATGGGCCTTCTTGATCAGGCTGGAGGTGTTGGTTGACCAGGACAGGTTCTCTGAGATGTGGGTCCCTAGGAACTTGAAGCTGGAGACACGTTCAACAGCCATGCCATTGATGTGGATGGGATCATGTGGCACGCTCTTCTCCTTCCTGAAGTCCACAATGAGCTCCTTGGTTTTGCTAGTGTTGAGAAGCAGGTTATTGTCAGTGCACCATGCAGCTAAGTGCTCCACCTCTGCCCTGTAGTCAGACTCATCGTTGTCACTGATGAGCCCAATCACCGTGGTGTCATCTGCAAACTTTATGATGGAGTTAGATCCATACACAGGCTTGCAGTCATGAGTGAACAGGGAGTAGAGGAACGGGCTCAGCACACAGCCCTGGGGTGCGCCAGTGTTGACTGTGATGGTGGTGGAGCAGTTGTAGCCTGACCTAACATTCTGAGGTCTGTTGGTCAGGAAGTCCATGATCCAGGTGCAGAGGGAGGGACTGATGCCAAGATCCCCAAGCTTAGTGATTAGCTTGGAGGGAATGACTGTATTGAATGCTGAGCTGAAATCAACAAACAGCATCCTTGCGTATGTGTTCTTGTTCTCCAGGTGAGAGAGCACACAGTGCAGTGCTGTGGACACAGCATCCTCTGTGCTTCTATTGCTTCCATGTGCTACAGGGCGATAGTCATTTAGGCACGCTGGAGAGGAGTGTTTCGGCACTGGCACAATGGAGGTGGTCTTGAAACACGCTGGTACTACTGTCTGGGCAAGGGACAGGTTGAAGATGTCTGTAAAGACGCCTGCCAGCTGCTCAGCGCATGCTCTGAGCACACGTCCAGGTATGCCATCAGGGCCAGCAGCCTTGCGTGCGTTGATTCTGCTCAGTGCATTATGGACGTCAGCGGAGGAGGGTGTGAGGGTCTGATGGTCATCAGAGGGTTCTGTTTAGGCAGGCTTTTCCTTGTTGCCCTTATCAAAGTGGGCGTAAAAGTCATTTAGCTCGTTGAGGAAGGACACATTCATGACTACCGGTGTGGAGTTACTGGGCTTATAGTCTGTGATGGCCTGAATGCCCTGTCACATGCGTCGGGGGTCGGAATTGACAAAGTGTTCCTCCACCTTCAGCTTGTAGTCTAGCTTGGCCTTCTTGATGCCCCTCTTCAGGTCCGCTCTGGATGTACTATAGGCCTGTGCGTCACCTGATCTGAATGCATTGTTACGGGCCTCCAGCAGGAGCCGCACTTCCTTGTTCATCCAAGGCTTCTGATTGGGGTACGTGGTGATCTGTCTCTCCGTTGTTACACTGTCAATTGTGGTGTTGATATATTCCAGTACTGAGTGGGTCAATGTAAGAGTCAATGTTTGTGTGAGAGCCACAGGTAGCCTGAGAGGCAAACATACTCCAGTCTGTGTCTTTAAACCTGTCCTGGAGTACGGAGTCCACCCCTGCTGGCCACACTTTGATGGTCCTCACTGATGGCTTCACACGGCTGATGAGTGGAGAGTACTTGGGGGTGAGGAACAAAGAGAGGTGATCAGATTGTCCCAGGTGGGGGAGGGGGGTTGCTGTGTAGGCTCCAGCAATATTGGTGTAGACATGGTCCAAAGTTTTATCCCCTCTCGTGTGGCAGGAGACATGCTGATAGAATTTGGGAAGTACTGTCTTGAGGTTGGAGTGGTTGAAGTCACCCGCCACAATAAATGCAGCCTCTGGGTGTGCAGTTTGTTGTTTGCTAATAGCCACATGCAGTTCGTTCATGGCAAGCTTAGCATTAGCATCCGGGGGAATATATGCAGCTGTTATTATAGTTGAAGTGAACTCCCTCAGCAGATAGAACGGTCTACACTTCACCATGAGAAACTCAAGGTTAGCTGAGCAGTGTCCTCCAACAATGACAGAGTTCGTACACCAAGCCTTGTTGACATAAATGCACAAACCACCGCCTTTTGTTTTACCGGAAAGTTCTGCTGTTCTGTCTGCCCTGAGACTGAGGCGTCCGGCTAGCTCAATAGCATTGTCGGGTATTCCGCTGTGTAACCATGTTTCCGTGAATAACATGACGTTACAGTCCATAAGTCTCTTGTTGTTGGTGATTCGAAGTCGTAACTCATCCATTTTGCTTGCCAGTGACCGCACATTAGCGAGGAAAATGCTGGGAAGAGAAAGCCGGTGTGGTGTTAGCTTTAGCTTAGTTCTGGTGACCAGAACATCTGTTCTGGTGAAGAAAACAAAGTGTGAAATAGACAGACACAGCTCCGCTAATGTCCCTGCATGTCTCTGTAGATGGATTCGCTCCGCCTGTGTATCACGTGGGTCAAAGAGGAGTTGTCCAATCAGCTGCACGGTATGTAAATCAGATGATGACATCACCGTTCTGCACGTGTTGGTGTGTTGCAGTTTCCATTTACATTTACGGCATTTGGCAGACGCTCTTATCCAGAGCGACTTACAATAGTGCTTTGAAGTCTATCAAAAATACATTCTGATATTGGCTCACTAGCTCACAAACTAGGAATACCATCAGTCCAAAACTCTGTTGTGGAGGTAATAGACAAGCGCTCAGACAATAAATTTTATTTTATTTTTTGTAAGTGCTAACTTAAGTATTTTAAGAAGAGGTAAGTGTTCAGACTCCGTTTGAAGACTGCCAGTGACTCTGCTGTTCGGACATCTAGGAGAAGTTCATTCCACCACCTATGTGCCAGAACAGAGTCTCGATGCATGCCTTCCTTGTACCCTGAGAGATGGTGGGACCAGTCGAGCAGTGCTAGAGGATTGGAGGGAGCACAGTGCAGTGCGGGATGTGATAAGTGCGTTGAGATAAGTGGGTGCTGGTCCGTTTTTGGCTTTATAGGCAAGCATTATGTTAGGACTTGGACTATCTTGGCCTCTAGAGGCCGCTATTGCTTCTGTGTTTTGTGTTTTTGTTTTGACAGCCATGTGCTTTTGTTTTTCCATGTGCCTTGTGCCCCGCCTAGTCCTCATTACTTACACCTGTTTTCAGTTTGCCCCCTTGATTTGTTTGTGTATTTATACCCCCTCAGTTTGGCCTCTTGTCACGGAGTCTTTGTGCTGTGATGTTTAAGACTAGTAGCCTCTGTTCCGTGTTCCTTACATATGTCTTTGTGTTGTTTTTGGTACTTTGCTTTCGTGTGAACTTTTTGGACTTTGAATTTACCGTTGTTGGATCTTCTGAGCGTTTGGATTTTTGCCTCTTCTTTTCTGATTTTTGGTTTCTTGGACTGTACACTTTTGGATTTTTTAAAATTTTTTCCCTTGTATCTTCTGAGCGTTTGGATTATACTTTTGTTATTTTTTGCCTTGGATTTTGGATCTTTATTAATAAACTGTTTCTTTTACTCTACTCTCGCCTCACTCCTCTGCACTTGAGTCATTCCCCTGATGGCCTAGTGGGGGTTTGCTGGATTACTATGCCGGCGACCTGGGTTCGATTCCCAGCAAAACCCTAACACGTTAGTGTTTTAAATCTGATGCGGGCAGGCACAGGAAGCCAGTGGAGAGAGCGTAGCAATGGGGTGGTGTGGGAGAATTTAGGAAGGTTGAAAACCAGTCGTGCAGCTGCATTTTAGATCAGTTGCAGAGGACGAATGGTGCTCAGAGGCAGACCTGCCAGGAGTGAGTTGCAGTAGTCCAGTCTTGAAATGACAAGGGACTGAACAAACACCTGTGTGGCCTGTGTGGAAAGAAATGGACGAATTCTTCTGATGTTATAAAGGAGAAATCGACATGAGCTTGTCAGATTAGCAATGTGAGAGGAGAAGGACATTTGATTGTCCATGGTTACCCCAAGGTTGTGTGCAGTGACCGAAGGTGAGATCAGAGAATTGTCTAGGGAGATTGCAAGATGAAATCCTGAGATGGGGATGAATCACCTGGGATGAACAGCAGTTCAGTTTTGGTGGGATTAAGTTTAAGCTGATGAGCTGTCATCCATGAGTGCCAGACATGCTGATATCCGACCAGAAACAAGAGTGTCTGAGGGAGGGAAGGAGCGGATGAGTTGAGTGTCGTCTGCATAGCAGTGATATGAAAACCCATGTGAGGATATGACCGCATCAAGAGATCGAGTATAGAAGGAGAACAGGAGAGCACCAAGTACTGAGCATTGTGGGACACAAGTGGAGAGTCTGCGGGGAGCAGATGTGGATCCCCTCCATGTCACCTGATATGACCGACCTTCCAGGTAGGAAACAAACCATTGCCATGCTGCACCACGAATTCCTAGGTTCATGAGGGTGGACAAGAGAGTCTTGTGGTTCACTGTGTCAAACGCTGCTGAAAGGTCAAGGAGGATGAGGACTGAAGACAGTATGAGGACTGAGGACAGTAAAATGACAGTAAAGTTTAACATGGCAAGCGGAGGAGACAAGCCTCCTGTATGGGAACATTTTGGGTTACAACTGCGATGGTGAAAAAAATGTTGAGAAAACAGTCAATGATTTCAGACTTTGCTTGACGCGAGTGCCGTATGCTCATGGCAATAAAATCTAATTTGATGAGTCATCTACGCTGTCATCACCTGGGGATTGATAGCATGCGGGTATGAAGCGCGTTTCCATTCCGGAGAAAAACATTAAAAAGGAAACTGTGACTTTATATCTCACAATTCTGACTTTTTTCTGTGTGGATCTGTCCGTGTATAACGGTCGCGGGCCATTGTGTGTTAACCTACTCGACTTTGAGCTCAAATTAATCTATTTAGTGAGTTATAAAGAATGCAGTGATAAAGCATCAATCATTCTCTATAAATAGGCTCTATAAGAACAACACTCAACCAGACGCTAGCGCGCGCTCATTACCTGAAGTTAGTCACATTTCAGGTACTGAGTCAAATTGGATCTCTAAATAGTGAGAGAAAAAAAGTCAGAATTGTGAGATGTAAAGTCGCGATTACTGTTTTTTTTTTTGTTTGTTTGTTTTTTTTCCATAGGTAAAGTGTTCCTTACCAAATTAAAGAGTATTCTTTCCTTGGATTTGGCAGTAGTATTTTTTTTTCCTGAACATAGCAAATACCGAACCGAAACCATGACCGTAAAACCGTGATACAAACCGAACCGTTACACCCCATTACACACCATGTTACAACTACATCTGAAAATAAAGAGCAATTGGAGAGAGTAATACTACAGAAATGCTTTAACCCTTGTATGGTGTTCGGGTCTGTGGGACCCGTTTTCATTTTTTATCAAACGAAAAATGATACGATTAATTATTTTTTCAAACTCAGACTCATTGGCCTTGGCTCATTTTCTGTGAAGAACATATATCAGAACACATTTTCAGTGTCCACTCACTGTACACCCCCCCTACACATTTATATTACATACAGGATGTTCGGGTCCACTGGACCCGGGGCTAATAAAAGTGTGGAAATTGTAGGTCCTGTGTACCTACACTGTCCTCCTTCTGTCTGGGCCTGCTGTTAGTGTGTGTGTGTGTGTGTTGGGTGTGTGTGTGTGTGTGTGTGTGTGTTGGGGGTGTGTGTGTGTGTGTCTGTGTGTGTGTCTGTGTGTGTGTGTCTGTGTGTGAGAGAGTGTGAGTTTTGTGTTTCCCCGCACAAGGTTGCAACATTGTTGCAAAATTCAAGCACTGACACCTGTCTGTTCTCACATTCCCGTACATTTTACCCTCTGTCTTGCGGGAACAAATCTTTATTTGCACATACTCTATCCCAGCTGCAAATTGGGGGCGTGACACAATAAATATAGCTCTGCCAGTGTGGTTCCTTATCACAACTGATCAAGATGGCCAAAAGATTCTCTGCTCAGAGGGCCTTGCAATTGATTTTGGAAGAGAGAGAAGCTTTTGAGGATGATGTAGACGAAGAGGTTTCAGAATGTGAGGATCACATTTCTGAAAATTCTGAGTCTGACAGTGACTTTGAAGAAGAGGATGAGATTGAGCATCAGCTATTTCCAAAAAGAAGACGAGCCCTAGGACCAGCCTGTCAGCAGCCAGCTCCAGGACTAGCCTGTCAGCAGCCAGCTCCAGGACCAGAACAAGCCCATCAGCAGCTAGCAAGTGAAGAAATATGGATATCAAAAAATGGTGAAATTGAATGGTCTTCTTGCCCAAGAAATGAGCCACCCCGCATGGCTGCCAACGTGATAAGGATGCAACCAGGACCAACACGGATGGCAGTTACTCATGTGCAGGACATCAAGTCTTCTTTTGAACTTTTCATCCCAGATTCCATCCAGAAAATTATTCTGGATTGTACTAATTTAGAAGGAAGGCGTGTTTTTGGAGAGAGGTGAAAGGAGATAGACCAAACCCATTTACATGCCTACTTTGGAGTTCTTATCCTTGCTGGAGTTTTCAGGTCCAAAGGGGAATCCACAGAATCCCTGTGGGATGCAGAAACTGGCAGAGAACTTTTCCGTGCAACAATGTCTCTGGAAAACTTCCACATAATTTCCAGGATAATCCGCTTTGATAACCGAGATGACAGACCAGCTCGACGGCAGCGAGACAAGCTAGCTGCCATCAGGACAGTGTGGGACAAGTGGGTGTACCGCCTCCCCCTGTTTTACAACCCTGGGCCTAATGTCACCATTGATGAGCAGCTGATGCCATTTAGGGGCTGCTGCCCATTTAGGCAGTATATACCATCTAAACCTGCAAAATATGGTATAAAGATCTGGGCTGCCTGTGATGCCACTTCCTCATATGCTTGGAACTTACAAGTCTACACAGGGAAACCTGAGGGAGGAGCCCCTGAGAAGAATCAAGGAATGAGAGTTGTCCTGGACATGACTCAGGGACTCAGTGGACACAACATCACATGCGACAATTTTTTTACCTCGCACAAACTGGGACAGGAATTCCTAAAGAGGAAGCTGACCATGGTGGGAACAATACGAAAAAACAAGCCTGAGCTCCCACCTCAACTGCTGACTACAAAGAACAGGCCTGTCAACTCTTCCAAGTTTGTGTACACGGCTGACACAACCCTGGTATCCTATGTGCCAAAGAAAGGCAAGAATGTGGTACTCATGAGTACGCTGCACAGGTATGGGAGAATCTGTGGCCAGGAGCATCAAAAACCAGAGATCATCATGGATTATAATGCCACAAAAGGAGGGGTGGACAACATGGACAAGCTGGTGACTGCCTACAGCTGCAAAAGGAGGACCCTACGCTGGCCGCTGTTGATATTCTTTGACATACTGGACATTTCAGCATACAATGCCTTTGTCATCTGGATGGCACTGAACCCAGAGTGGAACAGAGGGAAGCTCCAGAGGAGATGCCTCTTTCTTGAGGAACTGGGAAAGGCACTGGTGAGACCTCAAATCCAGAGAAGACGACATGTTCCAAGAACCCCAGCCTCTGCAGCCATCATGAGGAGGATTCAGGAAGAGAATGCTGCTGCCCCATCCACCCGACCTACAGAACCACCATCTGCAGGGCCTGAAGTAAGTGTGTGATGCTGCTGGCACTCATGCCTTGCGAGAGAGGGGTGTTAAGTAAATGTTAGGTGTTAAGTAAAATTCCTGATCTTTTCATTATTCTGGGTTGCAGCCAGCAACAACAAAAAGAAGCGCTGTGATGTGTGTGGACCCAAGATGGACAGAAAAACACACAATATGCATGCATCAAGTGCAAGAAGTACATATGCAACACACACACTGTAAAACTCTGCCCCTCATGTGTTGTATAGGCTGGTATGAAAATGCAATGTGTTCAATGGGGCTGATGTGGTTACTGTACATGGTTACTGTATGTGTTCAGCTTGTGTTGTGTAAACTGACCGGAATGGGTTAAATTTCTAATGAAGTTCAAATAAATAAGAATCAATAGTTATGAAAAACCTTGCTTCATTTGTAAATTTGTTGAATTTTTTTTTTCTCATATCTTGATTATAATTGATTTTCGTTTTTTTATTACATTTTATTAAAAAACAAACAAAAAACGAGTAGCGATTTTATTCATAAATGTGGTCTAACAAAGGTAAAGGGCAACTATTAACCATATATGTTGTTTATATTGCTTGTAATTGGGATGAAGTAAACATCTGTTGAGTATTTTAACATAAAATTGTTTGATTTTGATGAATTAAAAACCCAAAAAATGCAGCGGGTCCACCAGACCCACGAACACTGGCTGAGTAACAAAAATATGAACACCACACAAGGGTTAAGCTGATCAGTTTAAATAAGGCGTAATGTAGGAAGTGAAGATGGTGGTCAGTGACAGAGGGACAGCAGAAAAAGGTGTGAAATTCATACGCATCTGTTTACTGCTAAAATCAGCATGAGGAAGTGACGTACATGTTACGGGAAAATAACTTCTGTTAAACTTTATATGAGTTGATAGTTGATAGAATCTATAGATAGATTTAGTAAGACAGAGATTGGGAGAGATGTAATTCAGTAAATAAATTTAATAATACAGATGTGTTTTTTCATTGCTGATGAAAAGTTTTTGCACCTAGAGGGAGGCTGCTGTGAGTTTGCTGTTTACCTTCCAGTGTTGTTGAGGATGATGCAGGTGGAGAGTTTGTTGTTTTACTCTGAGGCTGTTCTGATGGAGGTGTTGTGTCTGTTTTCCTCGACTGTGTTGAAGTTTCGCTTCTTCCCACTGAAAGGAATGACAAAACTTATTAAAACTAATGATTGTTTTCATCACTGTTAGTAATATGGCACATGACACTGGAGTAAAGCATGCTCTCAGTCATTAATGAAAAAATATACCTTTAACAGATAATCTGAAATCTCTTCTATCATTCTGTACAGAACATGTGTAGCGTCCCTGGTCCTCTTCAGTCAGGTCTGATATGAGTAGAGAGAGGTTTCCTGGAGAGTTTTTACTGACCAGTTTGACTCTATTTCTGTAATGTCCAGTCTGTTCAGGGTAAATTTCCTGAAAGTGACTGATTCTAATAAACTCCCATTTTAGAGACTGTGGTTTGGCCTGTAGGTCAGTGCAGACGCAGGGCAGAACTACAGACTCTCCTGTGAACACAGTCACGTCCTCTACCTCTGCCTTCTTCACCAGCTCACAGCCTGTAAACATAACATTTACAGTTAATAATAGAAACACTGCAATTATTAATATTCCCTGCTTGTAAATCACAACATTTTCTGCTGCAAACCAGAAGAGATTTTTAAACAATGTGCCAATCACCTGTTTAAATCCTCTATATGAATCCAATATCAGGACTCTGATACACAATACTGAACCTGTACTGGCTTATTTTTATTTTAATAACTGCAAAATCTTTAATAATCTAAAGTATTGGTTTTAATTATTGTATTTCAGCTAATGATGCTCTTACAATGGGACATAATAAATCCAGTTAAGATATACACCTTACATAAAAACATTACGTATTTATATGTATAATTAATACATGAAAGATATTGATATTGGGCAGATGATGTAGTTTATCATGTCATACATATTAATATTTAATTTAAGATATTTATATTAAATGAAATTTCATGAAATGTGTTGGTTATAAGTTGTCAGTCAGTTTATTCTCATTGTGAGTCTATAAAAATAAACTTATTCATTTACACAATCAGTAATTTTCTCCAGCTTTAGCAGCTGCAACAGTGTTGCTTTTTTGCGGTTAGTGTAGGTTTAAATTCCTCATATTTCCGCATAATAATCTCTTGCTCTTCAGCCGGAAGTCTGCTCACCTGCTTTTTTCCATCTTGAACGCTATTGGCTGTTTGCTGCAAACGTCTGGCTTTTATGTGCACGCGCACGCTGAGTAAACCCTGATTCAGGGTTAAAACCTGGGTTTACTGAGAAAGTTGATGAGCAGCGTCATGAAAGCTGTTAACCTTTAATTAACCCGGGTTAGATCTGTTTGGTTTATGTGGGCTTATGTCAGTTTTCATGAAGGGATTATACAGGTGTCATGTAGCTCTATAAACACTACAGTGTTACCAAAATAAATCATAGATTAGACTGAGAAATGTCAAATCCAATCTGATAGCATTCGAAAGTTCAGGTCAGTCTGATACCATAATCAGTATTTACTGCCATTTATCACTTGATAATGATGTGTCACAATATGACTCCTAGATTAATTGCCCTTTAGTTATGGTAAATGGAGTAGACATTTTTGTTACATATGCGACTATAATTCATTTGAAGACTCAAGTCTGCTTTCACAGTGAATATCAGCTTTTATTGTGTATTTAAATGCTTTACCGTTAACATAAAGCCAGATGTCTATGTATTCCTGTAATCCAGTGCTGCACCTGTAGACTCCCTGATCCTCTTCTCTCAGGTCAGATATGAGCAGAGACAGATTAGCAGGAGAAATGTTATTAAACAGCTGAAGTCTGCCACGGTAGTGTTCATCATTTAACATTTCTGTCAGACGTCCTGTTCTGGCGCTCATCCAGGTGAATTTCTGAGGTTTGGTGTGCAGGTCAGAGCAGGAGCAGGGTAACAGCACTGAAGCACCTTTGCGTCGTGTGATTTCTACCTGATTATCACCAGAGAGAGCACAGCCTACAGAAACAAACATACAAAAACTCAAAATCTACTTAATACAATATGAAGTACAACATTTCAGAATGAAATATTTTATGAAAATACTTATGCTTTATTACATTTAATTCCAAAATCATGAATTGTGTCTGTTTTACTACTACTGACTACTTAAGAATTATTAGTTCATATGGAGAATACGCTTTGGGATAATTTGAGATTTGATGCATCCACCAAGCAGATAATTGTTTATTATATATTTGTTAGGAGGCTCGGCACTAGGATGTATAATAGCGTGGTGCAGGGCTGCTTGTCTGAGAGGACAGTATATGGTGTGGAGTGGAACCAGGTGCGGAGGCGGGACACCAAACGGCTCCGCCTGAAAAGCGAGTGACTCGAGTGGGGATTTACAGCTAAGGCCTACATGAGGAAGTGACGTACAAGTTAGAGGAAAATAACTTTTCTTTTACATCATGAGTTATTATAGATGTATTCAATAAGACAGATTATGAGATATAATTTGGTAAACGTGTAAAAACATACACTGTAAGTATTATAGGGATGTAAAATACTCTCACTGTAGAATCCTCCTTATTCATTAGCCCACCTCTCATCAGTACATTTTAGACTGAAGTTAATCAGGAAGAAAAAAATCCTGTAGTAAGTGAAGTTGTTGATATTTAAAACTCTAAATGATGAACATTTTGCAGTGTTGGTTTGGTTGTTCAGGACCAGGGCTGAACTACAGCCTACTGTAAACCCAGTCTGGACAGAAAGCACATGAACTAAACACAAAGCAGCTGAACTAAGAACTGGCTAATATTCTCTCTCCTTTCTGTAATAGAAAATAGAAAATAACTTCACTCACCTGCAGCGACATGAAACACAGCAGACAAAAGATACAAGCACTTCATCGTTACTGATTCTTCTACACACACAGTCCCTCAAAGTGAAACACACACACACTGTCACACTGCCTGAGTGTCTCTCTTTTATATAGTCTGTTTTTTAGGAAACCCGCAACAACGCTATGTCATTTCTCTTTTTGGAAAATCTTTTCATCACTCTTTCCACAATCTGATTTATTTTTATATGCAGTATTAATAGTTATTCATATATTTTCTCATGTGGTGGTTTTATCACAGTATCATGATTATATGTCTTGGGTGTCATTTTCTCAATGCTTGTAATACTTCTTGCCTTTTCTTTAGATGAAATTTTACCTAAATAAAGAAATGAATGCAGCACTACAATAACTAATAATAATTAGAATTTAACATAGATCATGTGACTTTAGTGAGTATATGAAAAGCAAAATTGGGCATCAGCTGCAACATTAACTTCACTAATTCACTAATGAATTCTAGTGTTTGGGACAAAGCTGTAATGTCCATCAGTATATTCACCAGCAAGTGTGTTTCCCTAGACTTAATGGAAGTAATAAAGAAACATTTACCATGTGTGAGCTGAGGAGCACTTAGAGGCTGGTCATGAGTGATGATCATGACTCATTATCAAAAGTCAGATTAATCATAGGAGTATAATTATAATTAACATGACTTATTAGAGTTTCAAGAGCTTAAAATGTAAAAAAGTGGTTAGTTTACTTAATTATTTATTTATTCTTTGATTGTAGAGCTCTGGTTAAGTGCCTGAGTGGAGACATCTTGTGCCATAAAGCTGCTACTACAGCTGATCTACAGATAATTGCTCATTAGAGATCTAAATCTACATCCAGAAGAAAGAAGGCCTTTATTATCCGGTATACATGTACAGGACAGTACAATTATTTTCATTCACATATTGTTAGGAATTTGGGGTAAAGCTGTAAAGCTGCTTTGTGACAATGTGTAATGTTAAAAATCCTCTACAAACACCATAACATAAACTAGATAATCATTACGTAATGATCACGTAAACAAATGCTAAGCAACTGAGGAGTGAAGACACAAAACTTATAAATAGGAACCAATCAGGAGAAACACAAGACAGGTGTGTACAGGAAATCAGTGGAACAACCAAGGAAGAAATTCATACTATGAGAGAGATGCCCTCTGCTGGTCTGGCAGGGAATTGTCTGTGGTGACAAATATAAAGTGATCTTTTCTAGTTTTAATAACTTTGTGTCATTTATTTTACAGTAGCCTACATGTCATAGTGTTTTATTTCGCTTATAACACAGAAATTTGGCAAAAATAACGGTTTTATTTATTAAAGAATGACATCTTATTTTGTCTCCTATATACACCCACAAAGAAGCAGGCCTAGACTAGATTTACTGAGAATGTCACCTTGTCACTACAACATGTGACATTATTAAGCTTGCCAGTCAGTTTCAGCCAGGTCTCTATGTACAGTACCAACTAGTGTTGAGGATGTTAGGACTGATGATGGCAGCCATAACAGTAATCCCCCTCCTCCTTGTGCTCGAGTCCTTTAAGGCTCCTCCTTACAAGCAAGATACCAGACTGAAATGGGTGTCTCTGAAAACTGCCTTTTTGCTAGTGTTCACTTCAGCGAAACGTGTGGAAGAACTACATACTCTGGTAGTAAGCTCTTCCTGTGTGTGTTCCTCATGACAAGGTGGCATACGTTATCCAGTTGCTTCTCACCACTCCTGCAGTTAAGAAGGTTGAAATAGTAGTTAAGTATGTAACTATGGTTCTGTGAGCCCTGGATAACCAGAGTAAATGCAAGTAGGTTTCAGGGAAATCTGCCCACATGAGAATATTTATTGCAAATACTATGTCATACTTCCTTTACAATCTTTTTTAAACAGATGGTTACTTAATTTCCTCAACACTGAGTTCAGTTTTTCAGAACTCTTCTCTTCTCTACCAACATGCAGCTCAGTACAGCAGTTAACCTCACAACCAGAAATGCAGATTAGATCCATGTTCATTCATTCATACATGTTCAGTAATCACTTTATCCTGCTCAGGGTCACAGTGGATCTGGAGCCTATCCTGGGAACACTGGGTGCAAGGTGGGAATACATCCTGGAAAACACACTCATTTATACTTAGGTGCAATTTAGTGTAGCCAATCCACTGGCAAATTTTTGGGAGGTGGAAGGAAACTAGAGAACCCGGAGGAAACCCACATAAACATGCGGAGAACATGTGAAACTCCATACAGACAGGAAGCTGAGCTCAGGATTGAACTGGGGATCCTGGAGCTGTGAGGCAGCAATGCTACCTGCTGTACCACTGTGCTGCACATAGACCCAAATATGTCCTCTAATGTATAGAAATAAATAAATTGGGTAGATCTTCAGCTAAATTGGGAATCGGCTGTGATTGACTGACTGATTATTTATTCATTTATTAAGTTTTTTTACTATTAGATTTTGAATACATTTTAAAAAATACTATTTTGTTTATTTTATAAAGTATACTCAACAGCTTGGAAAAATGTGAAGTGCATACTCAGAGATTTGCGGGAAGTTGAATTTGTGTGAAAAAAGAATTCATGAATTTTGTACGATGAGATTATTCAATGCCTTTTGTCTCAAAGCAATCAAAACTGATCCACAGTTCAGTCCACTCAGACCTCTGCTGTGCTAACTGTGTGAGCTTTGAAAAAATGAACTCAGTAGTATTAGTAATAGTAACAAACTATAAGGGCTATTACGAAAATTTCACAAAAGCTAGGTTAGAAACACATTCAGTCCAGTCAGATTCAACAATCCTCCTCCTTTTTTTTTTTTTTTCACCCAAAGTCTTTAAAAGTCACAAACAAGAACTTGTATAGCAGTCTTCTTACACAAAACAGCATGATGGAAACAGCCTTCTAGAGCATTCATTTCTTAACCTATAATAATAATATAACAATGGTACACATAAGATATAAAATGACACGTACACGCAAAATATAATTAGCAAGATTATCCCTCAGCAGTTTTTAATGATTAACAGTGAATGCAGAACAATACCCTTATCTAACATAAGTAAATGCAACACACACATGCATATGCCTGAATCTGCTATTTAACTGTAAAATTTATGAAAAATCACAAAAAGTCAATATTGTGGATCCTGTGCTTGCCATAGTGTGTATTTAATATATGTTTTCAGCATTATTCTATAATATCTGAGAATGTGTCTATATTTACTTTAGATTAGTTTGTTATAATGCTGGCATATTCAGTTTTCTCTCCAGTGATGATCTGGACCCGTGCTGTTCCGGCTGTGTTAATGTGGGCCAGTAGAGTAGCAAGTGTAAATGACAGGAGTAAATAAAGTGACATCAGACACAACCTGAGAAAAGACAAAACGTGAAAATTATACATATATCACATATATAAATTCTGTGGCTCCAAGAGGCAAGTAAAATCCTGTAAAGACTGTGATGTTGTGCCTGATAACATGTAATTTTGGTTCCGCTTGTGTGTGTTGCTGACCGGACACTTTAGAGAAGGGCACCGGTTGTTGGACTAATGCTGTGAGTGCGCGTGCTTAAACTTATGTATAATAAAGTAGCTGAAAGGACGTTGAAGCTTTCTGTCGTGTTGTTAAAAGCATAACATGGTGTCAGAAATACTAACCAAAAGGATAATATATGAACAAGTAGAAAATTTGTTTCTTTACTGCAAACACCATTAAATCAGTAAATTAAGTAAATAATTAAGCAAATTTTTAAAAAGAAACAAAATAAATAAAATATTGAATATATTATCAAAATAGCCTCCTGGTTCAGTTATACTGACAGATCTTGTGAGTTTGAAGAGCAATTACTTAAAGAGTCTACAGCAGAATTAATTAATCTTTATTGAGACCATAGAGTAACTCATTATGAACTGTTGTACATGGGTTTGATCATCTACCAATTTGAAATGTCCATTTAATACTGGATTGAAAAGTGCCTCCTGGCACAATTATATTGACAGATCCATTGACTTTGAAAAGCAAATACTTTCTAAAATTACTAAAATACTGAAATTCTACAGTAAAATTATTTCATTATTATTGTGAGCATAGAGTAGGTCACTGTGAACTCTCAGTGGGTTTGATCATCACTACCAATCTGAAATCTTCATTTTCTAATGAATCAAAATAGCCCCTTGGCCCAATTATATTAACAGATCCACTATATTATTATAGATCCACATTATATTAACGCTCGCTTTCCGCTTTCGGTGTTATTACCGCTAAGTGTGTAAAAGCCGCGCCCACGAATTGCACGAGCGGCTAGATTCCCCGTTGTTTCAGGAAGAGCAGCTGGTTTAACCGCAGTCAGGTGAGCCGGGTGCAGAGCAGCGCACAGATGCACACAAAAGCAGTTCGGAGAGTCAGCGTTGAAACAAAGGAAGAGAACTTTGAGTGTTTTCCCGTCATGGAGAAGTTCAATCCACCATCACCTATGCAGCTCAGCGGTAATCTTGCTGATAACTGGAAACGGTTCAAGCAGAGGTTCAGCATCTGTCTTGCTGCAGGCGGTGCAGGAGGGGATGATGAAAAGCTACAAGCATCCATCTTTTTGCATGTAATGGCTGAAGATGCACTGGACATTTCTAATAGCTTTCAGCTTGACGATGCAAATTTAACACTGACTGTTCTTATGGTAAGATTTGAGGAATTCTTTCTGCCAAGCCAGAAAGTCACTTCTGAGAGATAGAAGTTTTTCTCTGCTGACCAGAAACAAGGAGTGAGTTTTGACCAGTACCTTGCTGAACTGCACACACTGAGTAAGACTTGTGAATTTGGAGATTAAAGAGATTCACTAGTGAGAGACAGAATAGTCTGTGGGATTCCTGACAATGGTCTCAGGGAAAGACTACCTGACTACATACTACACCCCTAGGCAAAAAGAAAAAAAAACAAAAAACAAACTGGGCCGAACCTAAAATGGGAAAACATTAAGCTTTTAATGGTCTTAACAACAAATCACTGGTGAGAAAATTAGCAAGAATTAAACAAATGCACTCCTGAGACCTCCTGTGCCACCATTTGCTGGTTTGCTTTTGCTGCAGTGAAGTGTTTGGGGAAAAGCTAGAAACAGGGAAATTCACTTATATAGTTGTGGTGGAGCGTCGGCTGTAGAAGGCCGGTGTGGGAGAGTGCAGAGGAAGACTCGGGAGACAGGAGGAATTTTAGTGGAACTCCGGCTCACGTTTATTCAGTCCACGAATTTCAGTGCACTTTCATCAGAATCAACAGAATCCAACACACAGCAGGAACTGGTCTGTCCCAGACTCACAGCTCTCACTCTATCAAGGTCAAGTTCACGCTCTGTGTGTGTGTGTGTGTGAGTGTGTGTTGCATGCTCTTTTCTGTCTCTCAGGTTATGAGCCAGCCTGAAGGCACAAAGAGACACACATAAGTAAACTTGAGCAAATCAGACACAGTGAGAATCGTCATGCGTTTCCTGCCAACTAATTGTATTGAAGTAACTTTGTTGGCACTAATTTATCAGGCTTTTCTAGCAAACTAACCCTCTGTGTGTTACAATGAATCTTACCTACTTTCAGTGGAATTGTACATGAACAGTAGGTGCAAGTTCAAGTGTTCATTTTTAGCAGAGATATATATGCTGCTTTTATAAAAACATGATTATTCTCCCTTAAGTATCTGTTAATCTATCAAGCAAAAACCATAATGTGTTAGATTGTGCTCTGCTCTCCTCTATACTGATATACATTGAAAACAATTCTCCTCTATCCATAAAATTACTTTAGTACCAGATGTACTTTCAAGTGGTATATGTTTCCATGACTTGCGTACATGGCTTTTATCTCATTACTGATATTACAGAATTTTGTTTTTTGGAATTATTCCAGTTGTGTGATATAACTTACTGTTGCAATTTTTGTTAAGGTTGACATAAAGTAAGTAGGACCCTTGTAAAGTATATAACTATAGTTCTATGAACCCTGAATAACCAGAGTAAATGCAAATAGGTTCCAGTAAAAGATGTCCATATGACAGTGATATTTACTGCAGATACTGACATAAAACACTTTGTGACTGTTGAATGGTCTCAGCACACACACACACACACACAGGAAAGTATCTGGGTGATTCTCATCTCTGGCAGTTATCAGGTGGTAAGAAAACCACAGCTGCATACATACATAGAGTTTTCTTGGAACTTCTGCACCACTGTGAGCCGCTCAGCATGTCAGAGTAACCACATGATTGAGGCCAGAGCAGCATGGGGGCTGATGGGAGAATGGCTACTTCCTCTTTCTCACAGCGTCAGTTAACCGACATTGTGCCATGCACAGAGAATACTGTATAATACTCCACACTCAACAAGCACACTGTCATATTTTTACATTTGGCTACAAACAGCATATAGTAGTCTTTTTACACAAAATAATATGATGGCAAAAAAAAAAAAACCTTCTAGAACATTCATTTCTTAACCTGATATAAGAATGATATGAATAAGATAAAAAAAGACATGTACGCTCAAATTAACATTAGCAAGATTATCCATCCAGTTTTATCCGACAAAGTGAATGCAGAACAATACCCTTAGCTAACATAAGTAAATGTAACACAATATTCTGGATGAATCTGCTGAATTTGCTTTTTATGGTACAAAAAAAATTACATATATAAATGTATCTACATTTACTTTGGATTAGTTATAACGCTGGAATATTCAGTTTTCTCTCCAGCGTTGATCTGGACTCGTGCTGCTCCAGCTGTGTTAATGTGGGTTACAGTAGAGTAAGTAACATCAGGTACAGTCTGTGAAAAGACAGAAGATGAAAATTATACATATAACTGACTCCACTGACTCCAAAAAGCAAGTAAAATCCTATAAAGACACAAATTTCCAATTCTGACTTCTTTCTTTACACCATGTTTTGTTCTGATAGAAGCAGCAGAAGATACTTTCCTATAACTCACTGTTCAGTGAAAGCATGTGTGGTTCATGTGTGTTACCTGCAGTGTATCACAAATACAACTAAATCTCTAAAGGTAGAAACAAATCTGTTATAACTGATTATTGTAGAAGCCATGCAGAATTGAATGGAGATCAAATTAAGAACACAGTAGGACTCAAAGACTGAAAGATGTCACATGATAATAATAATGCAGCTGAACCCAGGCCTGCATGTACACTAACCCGATCCTCCTGCTTTCCTTTACAGTCTGGACGTCCTTCAGTAATCATGTTCTTTCCACATCTTCCTCCTAATGAGAAAAGACCTCAGAAATCACACCTCTAGTGGTAACTACAGAATTTCACTATTTGAAGTAATCAGGTAAAGTGTGGAGGCTGCTGTTCTGCTTCAACTCACATACATTAACACTGAGTGATGCAAAGAGCCACATTTTAAACTTTATTTTGCAGTGATTATTGTACGTGAAAGTATCTTACTGAATTACTGACTGACTTATTTAGTTCCTGACTAATTGTAACTAATTTTATAAAATTGTTACAGAATTGCCTTGATCTGATGCCCAGTAGAAAAAAATGGGGAAATTGTAAAAAAAATAAATAAACAAACAAAACAAAACAAACAAATAAACAAAAACTAGTACAAAAAACACACAAATTTTACCTAGATAATCAGTCTCAAAATCTGTTTGCACGCATGTGTGTGTGTCTGTACCTCTGCATTTCCAACAAATAAATGCCACTACACCGGCTATCACCAACAGTAAAACCACCATAATGACGAAAACTGTGTAATAAAACACCAAAAATGTTAATAAATGTAATAATACAAATGTGTTTTTTTTATTGCTGATGAAAAGTTTTGGCACCTAGAGGGAGGCCGCTGTGAGTTTGCTGTTTACTTTCCAGTGTTGTTGAGGATGATGCAGGTGGAGAGTTTGTTGTTTTACTCTGAGGCTGTTCTGATGGAGGTGTTGTGTCTGTTTTCCACAATTGTGCTGAAGTTTTTCTTCCTCCAACTGAAAAGACAAAACTTATTAAAACTAATGATTGTTTTTATCACTGTTAGTAATATGGCACATGACACTGGAGTAAAGCATGCTCACAGTCATTAATGAAAAAAATGTGCTTAGATTTAATAAGAGAATGAATGATTATTAATGAATATGGAAATTAAATTATTTAATTTCCCTATTATTAGTTCATATGGAAAATATATATTGTAATCATTTGAGAGTTGGTTCATCCAGCAAGCAGATAATTATGGTTATTTGTTTATATTTTGTGTAGTTAGGATTGTACCATATTTATTGTTGGGTTTGATTAGGAAAGGTTCACCTCTGTCAATATAAAGCTCACAGCTGATGGTGAGAGCAAAAACAAGTCATTAGGTTGAAGGAATTGTCCAGTTTGTCATTAAGAGGTTTATTAAACACACAGGGTCAGTAGTGGAACATCATCAGCTGGACTCAAAACCCCTAAGCTCTTGTTTCTCAGCCCAGTTCCTAACTACTGTGTGTGTTACACTATCTTGTCATGTGTGTATTTTTTTTTTCTTTTAAATCCTTGAGAGCCACTTGTAGTTAGACAGCTGTTGTTAGACACTAGGGGTTTAAAAGAAAAACGCATTTGCACTGCAGTTAATCTAAAGACTGGCGACGCATCTGTAACATCTGTTCTGGTGAAGAAAACAAAGTGTGAAATAGACAGACAGCTCCGCTAATGCCCCTGCATGGCTCTGTAGATGGATTCACTCCGCCTGTGTATCATGTGGGTCAAAGAGGAGCCTCCTGTCTGGGAACATTTTGTACGGTGGCCCTAAAGTGCAGATGGATGCAGCAGAAATGTTGGATGTCCGGGATGATCACAGACACAGAAACTGTCCGTCAGTTGATGCGACTGTTAGATGGACAAGAAGTGGATCTGTGTGCGCATGTATAACAGTCGTGGGACATTGTGTGTTAACCTACTCAAGTTTGAGCTCAAATTAATCTATTTAGTGACAGATTGTGAGAGATGTAATTCAGTAAATGAATGTAATAATGTGTTTTTTCATTGCTGATGAAAAGTTTTGGCACCTAGAGGGAGGCTGCTGTGAGTTTGCTGTTTACCTTCCAGTGTTGTTGAGGATGATGCAGGTGGAGAGTTTGTTGTTTTACTCTGAGGCTGTTCTGATGGAGGTGTTGTGTCTGTTTTCCTCGACTGTGTGGAAGTTTCTCTTCTTCCCACTAAAAAGACAAAACTTATTAAAACTAATGATTGTTTTTATCACTGTTAGTAATATGGCACATGACACTGGAGTAAAGCATGCTCACAGTCATTAATGGACTCTGATACACAATATTGAACCTGCACTGGCTTATTTTTATTTTAATAACTGCTAAATCTTTGATCATCTTTAATATAGATTTTAATTATTTTTATTTCAGCTAATGATGCTCTTACAATTGGAAATAATAATCCCAATTAAGATATACACCTTGCATAAAAACATTAAAATAGTTATTTTCATACGTTTTTATGGCATGTACCTTAGCTTATAAATAAAGGTAAAAGGGACATCTTCACAGGGTTACATGCCACCTACATAAACCCTTCATAACAACTGACATGAACCTAAATAAACATTTATAAAGGCACATATTTTAAAAGACTGTGTTTATCACTGTTAATATTAAGTTGATATAACACCTAGTCTAGTGACACATTTCTGTAGACATGTGTTGCCATGAAGGGATTATACAGATATCATCTATGTAGCTGTTAAACACCATAATGTTAATAAAATAAATCATAGATTAGACTGAGAAATGTGTCAAATCCAATCTGATATTATTCCAAAGTTTCAGGCCAGTCCAATACCCATAATCAGAATTTATCACCATTTATGACTTGATTTTGTTGTGTCACAATATAAATCCTAGAGTAAAACCTTCAGTTATATTAAATGCAGTAGAATTTTTTTTTAACACATGTAACTATAAATCAATTTAAGACATCAAGTCTGCCTTCACAGTGAATATCAACTTTTACTGTGTATTTAAATGCTTTACCTTTAACAGTAATCACGATGGTTCTGTGTTCCTTCTCAGTGCTGCACCTGTAGATTCCCTCATCCTCTTGTCTCAGGTCAGATATGAGCAGAGACAGATTAGCAGGAGAAATGTTATTAAACAGCTGAAGTCTGCCACGGTAGTGTTCATCATTTATCATTTCTGACTGACGTCCTTTTCTGTCCCTAATCCAGGTGAGTTTCTGAGGTTTGGTGTGCAGGTCAGAGCAGGAGCAGGGTAACAGCACTGAACCACCAGTGTATCCTACTATTCCTCCCTGATTATAATCAGCAGAGAGAGCACAGCCTACAGAAACAAACATACAAAAACTAATCTACTGAATACTAGAAGTATTTTCTAGACAAATTGAAAACATTCACAAATTGAAATGTTTTGCCCTTACTGTGGAAAAAGCTTAGAAGCCGTGCCAAGCTTCACTTAATAATAACAACAACAACAACAACAACAATAATAATAATAGGTTTTTAAATGGTTATTTTAGGCTTAATGCTTTATAGCGTCCCTTTAAACTTGATCGATTGCCCATTTTTTAAATGTAAACTTTTAGCCTGTATACTCAGATACTGTGAATTGTGTGTTTTGTTACTGATTTATTTAAAATGGTTGTTTTGTAGAAAGTTAAGTTGCTTTGGTTGTGTAAGAGCTCGCGGACGCTCGCTTTCTGAGTTCAGCGCTATTACCGCTAAGTGTCTAAAAGCCGCGCCCATTCAATTTTACGTGCAGCTAGATTAACCGTGGTTTCAGGAAGAGTGGCTGCTTAACCACAGTGAAGCTTGGAACGGCTTCAAAGCTTTTGCCACAGTAAGGGCACATTTCAATTTGTGAAACAAGAAGAAAAGAACTTGAATCATTCAACTGTTTTCGCTGGGCTAAGGTAATCAGCAGACTGAAAAAGCATAGTTCCTTTACACTTTGACAGTCATACCCCGTGTCCAATCAGAAACGAGCATTGATTGATGTTCAATAAGGACCTACCCTTTCCGTTTTCAGTTTATGTTGTGTTTTTGGTTTGTTAAAGTGTTCTGCACTTTAGGCATTTGGCATGAGATACACACTTTCAGGCTCTGTTTCAGTTCTTACGCTGCCTAAGTAAATCTCAAGCCAAATTAAATAAGCCAACGTAGTCGCAAATTTGCTCATATGATTTTTTTTTCTGTCAGTATCAAGAAGGTGTGGGGTTTAATTAAACCAGTGAAGTCCCAACTTCTTGATTGGACCAGTCTGAAGCAGCTGGGTTCTGTACCAGCCACATTTCTTCCCGCTCTGTGCAAGGTCACTGAACAAAATGAAGATGGTGCTTGAGAAAAGACAGAGGATAGTGGATTAGGTAGCTAGGTAACTAGTGTGCTATTTGGATTAGCAGAAGTTTCTAAAAGTGCGTCTAGTACAACTTTAAGCTTAAGCATTTTGGTAGTTTGCAGCATTAAGATGAATTTACAAAATTATTTGCCTTTGAATAAAAGTTAATGTTGTAGCTTATAAACGTTTTTACAAGTGTATTTATAAGTAGCATTCATGTACTGATCTAATTCTCTCTCTTTTGAAGAATGTAAGTAAAGAAAAGCAATCCCTAAAAAAGAAAGACTGCAGGGGCAGCCATATACAATTGCAAATTCAACCCCCATGGTCAAATGAATGAGCATTTATCAAGGCTGGAAGTACACCATTCCATTTTTGGTGCACAGTATGCAGACATGAACTTGAATGGAAGCACTGAGGAAGAACAGATGTGCTGCACCATGTTAACAGGGAGTCGCACCTGAAAAAAGTACAAACCCTGGAGAGCTGTTCCAAACTGGACAAGTACACCTTGCCAAGAACAAGTCAAATGGCCCAGCTCGAGGCACAGCTGATCGATATGTGTTGAACTGTCTATGAAATTTTAGCCTATTTGAGTGTAGGTATGTACATGCTGTGTAGGTATGTATCCTTGCATAACGCATTTATTGTACTTTGAGAATATTGTGAGAATCAGAAATGGCAATCATTTATTGAAGGGCCATACTACTTGTGTGTGTGTTTGTGTGTGTGTGTGTGTGTGTGTGTGTGTGTGTGTGTGTATGTATGTTTGTATATAGAAATTTTAGAGTTCTGTGTGTTTTGTGACACAAAGTACATGGAGGTACTGCAGCATTTGAGCATCAGGTGGCTCAGTTTGGACCTAGCTGTGAACTGTATGCTCTGTCTCTACAATGCTCTAAAGAGCTACTTTAGATCCACAGGGTGGTAAATGTTCCTTTTATTATTTGTATGATACTTCAGGTTTAATAAACTGTACTTATTTTGTAGATGAAAAGCAAGCCAGATTTGTGTGACTCCATTCCCTTTTTGAGGATCCAATTACTGAAGTTCATCTTCTCTGTTACTGAGCACTTCTACCTACATGTATGGAGTTTAAGCTGTTATTCCAGAGACAAGACCCGTGTCTCCATCTCCTTCATGGGCAGGTACGTGATTTCACTATTTTAGTGTAATGTGTACAGTTGTTTTTGGTAGGTTAATATCTCTTTATTTCAGATAAGGAATTTCATACGAAGGCTGATGTCAAAGTTCCCGAAGCCTGTAGCTTTCAAAATGACAAGTTTAGAGACTGTTGACCTTCTAGGACAAGAAAACCAACTGCCAGGTGAATAAAGGTGAGTAGATATGTTAACTTTTTTTTTTTTTTTTTTTTTTAATGAAAACTGCAATAACTTATTGATATGTAGTGAGGGCAGCATGCTTCTGCTGTGAGATAAAGAGGAAGTGAAGCTGGTCACTGACAGAGGGACAGCAGAAAAAGGTGTGAAATTCACACGCATCTATTTACAGCTAAGACCAGCATGAGGAAGTGACGTACAAGTTACAGGAAAATAATTTTGCTACTACGTTTTATGAGTTATTATAGATACATTCAATGAGACAGAGATTGTGAGAGATGTAATTCAGTAAATGTGTAAAAACATACACTGTAAGTATTATAGGGATGTAAAATAATTTCACTGTAGAATCCTCCTTATTCATTAGCCCACCTCTCTTCATCAGTACATTTTAGACTAAAGTTAATCAGCAAGAAAAAATCCTGTAGTAAGTAAAGTTGTTAATTAAAACTCTAAATGATAAACATTTTGCAGTGTTGGTTTGGTTGTTCAGGAACAGGGCTGAACTACGGCCTACTGTAAACCCAGTCTGGACAGAAAGCAAATGAACTAAACACAAAGCAGCTGAACTAAGAACTGGCTAATATTCTCTCTCCTTTCTGTAATAGAAAATAGAAAATAACTTCACTCACCTGCAGCGACGTGAAACACAACAGACAAAAGATACAAGCACTTCATCATTACTGATTCTTCTACACACACACACACCAGTCCCTCAAAGTGAAACACACACACACTCTGTCACATTTCCTGAGTGTCTGTCTTTTATATAGTCTGGTTTTTAGGAAACCGCAACAACGCTATGTCATTTCTCTTTTTGGAAAATCTTTTCATCACTCTTTCCATTACCTAATTTATTTTTATATGCAGTATTAATAGCTATTCATATTTTCTCATGTGGTGGTTTTATCACAGTATCATGATTGTTATCTGTCTTAGGTGCCATTTTCTCAATGCTTGCAATGCTTCTTGCCTTTTCTTTAGATGAAATTTTACCTAAATAAACAAATGAATGCATTACAATTTACTTTTATTGTTTCAAATTTGTACAGTATCTCCTCGCCTTAAGCTTGATTTTAAGGGCTGTTTCTATACTTCAGCTCAAGTGAAGTTTGTTAGATGACCCCTAGGAAGACTGAGGGATCGAGTCAACACAGCAGTAGACTTCAGGAGCCAAACTTCTTCTGAACGAATTGCAATGTAACACAGTTTCCTTTTCAATTCAATAAAAATGACCAATGATACTTTTTATATATCTTAAAAAAAATCACTACAACAAATAATAGCAATAATAATTAGAATTTAACATAGATTGTGACTTTAGTGAGTATATTAAAAGCAAAAGTGGGAATGAGCTGCAACATTAACTTCACTAATTTCAACACAGCTGTAATGTCCATCAGTATATGGTTACTTTATTATTTATTGTAGAGCTCTGATTAGGTTCCTAAGTGGCGACATCTTGTGCCATAAAGCTGCTACTACAGCTAGTCTACAGATAATTGCTCATTAGAGATCTAAATCTACATCCAGATTTCTGCAGAAAGAAGAAAGAAGGCCTTTATATGTAATTGATATATATAAATATCAATTACAAGGTGACCTGAAGATTGCATAAAATGAACAAAAGAACGTGAGTCACATCAGCTATGATTATATTTAGGTTAAGGTTAAGTAAATCTAACATGAAATTTGAAGTATGACTGCGAACGATGTGATATGCAGATATCTAGCGAAAAACTTGGGGCCATTTTCTGAAGCACAACGTGGTGAATATGGTGAAAACATTTTCAGATAAATTGTCTTTAAATAAACGAAGTAAAATATCAGAGTTTGTCTTTTTAACATCAATTAACACTTGTTTAATGAGTTAGTGGTCAAGGGGTGCTTTTTAAACTGAATTTTTGAATTGCTACAAATGTTGGTACTTCAACAATTACAAAATTTATGAATATTTTGAATTAAAAAAAAAGTTTGCAATTATGCATCGACTTTGCATGTGTGTTTCATAAGTATATGTACATGCATTGAGTAACAAGGGGTTTTTTTTCAGAGTAGTATTGCAATCTGTCAAAAAACAAAATATTTCATTTTTGTATTAATTGTCTGAAAAGGCTTTTTGTAAACTTTTGTTGAATGAAGTGATATTATTTTCTTATTGAGCTGTACTCAAATCATTATGTGTTTTTTAACTATTCTATTGCAACTTCTGTCCAAAAATAAGGAAAAAATGCTTTATTTTGTGCTAATTGTCTGTGTTGTTTATTTTAAGATATCGAAAGTTTGGAAGCAGTGCAGTAAGCAGACCAGTTTTATTCAGTACCTAGGTTCAACTCAATTAATTACCTTGTGTTAATGTAAAGGAGCTACAGAAAAAGCTTAAATGTTAACTTGAATCAACTTGCAATTACAGATTCTATTGGTGTTACATTTTTTTAAGTAAAAAATGCTGTGTGAACTCATGTTTATGTGTACATAACAAAGGTTATCTTGTTAATTTTACTTAAACTTAAAATCAGTGGAACAATCAAGGAAGAAATTCATACTATGAGAGAGATGCCCTCTGCTGGTCTGGCAGGGAATTGTCTGTGGTGACAAATACAAAGTGATCTTTTCTATTTTTAATGACTCTTCTTTGTGTCACAGTATCTATGTAAATTGTGCAAAACATCATATACTTTTACATTTTGCATCATTATTATGGTTTCTGTTTAGAACACTGGGTTCTTTTTTTTTTTTTTTTTTTTTTTTTTTTTAAGGGCATCGAACTATTTAAGTTTTGATTTGTTTGATTCACCACTCCAGAAACCCTGTAGGATTTTAGGAGCAGTGTGTAGAAAACCGGATCTCTGCATTAACCTGCTTTATTGATTTATTTTGTTTGTTATTTTTGTCTATATTACAGTATATATTTTTGTCAATAAGAAAATTAACAATTTACCTTCCTAAAGCCTACCGCGTCAAGTAAGGAACAAAACAAGACGAGATGTGCAATTATAGGAAAATAATCAACGTCTGAGTGGTATCATGCTGTTTTCCTAAAGTATGTGCCATAATGTTTTGTTCTGCTTATTACAGAATGGCATGTTGTACTTTTAAAAAAAGTTATACAAAAGTTATAAAGTTTATATAAAGTTACCTGTTATCTAATGCAGGTTTTGTGTTTAGATGTGTTAAAAAGCCATTGCTTTCTCAGAAAAACATCAAAGAATGAAGTTTTTTTGCAGAATATGGAAAGTTTGATACAGAGTGGTTCAGCAGAGTTGTGTGGAGTGATGAATCATGCTTTGAGTTGCATGGTGATGCTCCAGAGAGGACTTCAAAGATCTGATGAGAAATACAATAGTGGAAGCATCTCTATCACAGTTAAGCATGGAGGAAGAGGTGTCATGGTGCTGCTGGTACTGGTGAGCTGCTTCACTGTGAAAAATAAATTAATGTTTTGGAATACAGGAGAATACGTCAGAAAGGCTTGCTTCCCAAAGGTTGTTTTCTGAAGAGGAATGATCAGATGTTATTTTTCAGCAAGACAATGCTCCACTGCAAAGACCACCAAAAAGTGTCTTGAGAGCAAGTCCATCAGGCTCATGTTTTGGCCTGGTCAGAGTCCAGAGTTGAGCCATGTAGGGAATAATTGGTCTTACATTAAACATAAACTAACCAGGAAACATTTTTCAACTACTCATCAACATCGACTGAAGCCATCAACATTGAATGGAACAGCACTGACTCTTCTTTCTGCAATATACACTTAGGTGCGGAAGTATTTGGACAATGACAGAGTTTTTGTGATTTTGCCTTTATATTCCACCACAATGGATTTGAAATAAAACAATCAAGATTTGATCGAAGTTTAGACTTTCAGCTTTATTTCAAGAGGTTCCACAAAAATATGGCATTTACCATTTAGGAATTACAGCCATTTTCAACAAAGTACCTCCATTTTCAGGGGCTCAAAGGTATTTGGACAATTGACTGACAAGAAGTTAACTGACCAGGTGTGGTCCATTCCCTTGTTATTTCAAGACAAATGAAGCAGATAAAAGGTCTGGAGTTGATATCAGGTATTGAGTTGGCATTTGGCAGCTGTTTGACTGGTGCTACCAATATGAAGTCCAAGGAGATCTCAATGCAAGTGAAGGAGGCCATCATTAGGCTGAAAAAACAATATAAATCTAAAAGAAAGAAACAGTTGGGTACATTCTTAAAAAGAAAGAAAGCACTGGTGAGCTCAACAACATCGAAAGGCCTGAAAGACAACTAAAGTGGATGATCACAGAATCCTTTCCTTAGTGAAGAAAAACCCCTTCACAACATCAACAGAAATCAAGAATACTCTGGAGAAGGTAGGCGTATGATTGTCAAAATCTACAATCAAGAGACGCCTTCATGAATGTAAATACAGAGGGTTTACAACAAGGTGCAAACCATTGGTAACATTCAAAAAAGGAAAACCAGATTAGACTTTGCCAGGAAACATCTAAAAAAGCCTCCCATGTTCTGGAATAAGATTCTTTTGGACTGATGAAACCAAGATTAACTTGTACCAGAATGATGGGAAGAGAAAAGTATGGTGAAAGAAAGGAACAGCTCATGATTCAAAGTATACCACATCTTGTGTCAAACATGGTGGAGGAAGTGTTATGGCATGGGCATGTATGGCTGCGAATGGAACGGGCTCACTGGTGTTTATTGATGGTGTGACTGCTGACAGAAGTAGCAAGATGAATTCTGAGGTGTATAGGGCTATACTCTCTGCTCACATTCAGCCAAATGCTACAAAACTGATAGGACGCCGCTTCACAGTGCAGGTGGATAATGACCCTAAACATACTGCGAAAGCAACTCGAGACTTTTTGAAGGCAAAGAAATGGAATATTCTTCAATGGCCAAGTCAGTCACCTGATCTCAACCTAATAGAGCATGCTTTTCACTTACTGAAGACAAGACTAAAGGCAGAAAGACCCACAAACAAGCAGCAACTGAAGGTGGCTGCAGTGAAGGCCTGGCGAAGCATCTCCAGGGAGGAAACTCAGAATTTCAGTTTTGAGAACATGGGTTCCAGACTTCAGGCAGTCATTGACTGCAAAGGATTTTCATCCAAGTATTAAAATTATGGTTATATTTACAATTGTGTCACTTTGTCCAAATACTTTGAGCCCCTGAAAATGGAGGTACTTTGCTGAAAATGGCTGTAATTCCTAAATGATAAATGCCATATTTTTGTGGAACCTCTTAAAATAAACCTGAAAGTCTACACTTTGTTTTCAAATCCGTTGTGGTGGTGTATGAAGGCAAAAATTACAAATACTTCTGGACCTAACTGTACATACATACATAATTTATATATATATACATATATATATATATATATATATATATGTGTGTGTATATGTAATTGTATTGAATGAACTGTTGGCAGTAATTTATCAGGCTTTTCTAGCAAACTAACCAATTAACCTTACCTATTTTTGGTGAAATTGTACATGAACAGTAGGTCTAAGTTCAAGTGTTCATTTGTAGCAGAGATGTATATCTTGCTTGTATAAAAACATGATTATTATAACTTAAGTATTTGTTAATCTATTAAGCAAAAACGAAAATGTGTTAGATTGTGCCCTGCTCTCCTGACATAAATCACTTTGTGATTTTGGTGAATGGTCTCAGCACGCACACACACTTGGAATTTCTGAGCCACTGTCATCCACTGAGGCATGGGGGCTGAGGGGAAAACGGCTACTTCCTCTTTCTCACAGAGTCAGTTAACTGACATTGTGCCATGCACAGAGAATATTGTGTAATACTCCACACTCACCAAGCACACTGTCATATTTTTACATTTGGCTACAAACGGCATATAGTAGTCTTTTTTACACAAAATAGTATGATGGTAAAAAACTTCTAGAACATTAATTGCTTAGCCTAGTATAAGAATGGTATGCATATGATAAAAAATGACATGTACACTCAAAATATAATTAGTAAGATTATCCATCCAGTTTTATCCAATTTTTTATTCATTAACAAAGTGAATGCAGAACAATACCCTTAGCTAACAAAGTAAATGTAACACAATCCTCTGGATGAATCTGCTGAATTTGCTTTTTATGGTACAAAAAAAAATACATATATGAATGCATATATATTTACTTTGGATTATTTATAATGTTGGCATATTCAGCTGTCTCTCCAACACTGATCTGGAGCCGTTCTGCTCTGGCTGTGTTAATGTGGGTTATATTACAGTAAATATCATCAGGTACAGTCTGTGAAAACAGAACATGAAAGTTATACATATAACAAACATAAAAATTCTGTGCGTTTTACCATTGACCAAGTACAATCCTGTAAAGATGACGCAAATTTTCAAATCTGGCTTCTTTCTTTACACCATGTGTTTTTCTGATAGAAGCAGCAGAAGATACTTTCCTATAATTCACTGTTCAGTGAAAGCATGTGTGGTTCGTGTTACCTGCAGTGCATCACAAATACAACTAAATCTCTAAAAGTAGAAACAAATGTTATAACTCATTATTGTAGAAGCCATACATAATTGAATGGAGATCAAATTAAGAACACAGTAGGACTCAAAGACTTAAAGATGTCACGTGATAATAAAAATGCAGCTGAACCCAGGCCTGCATGTACACTAACCCGATCCTCCTGCTTTCCTTTACAGTCTGGACGTCCTTCAGTAATCATGTTCTTTCCACATCTTCCTCCTAATGAGAAAAGACCTCAGAAATCACACCTCTAGTAGTAACTACAGAATTTCACTATTTGAAGTAATCAGGTAAAGTGTGGAGGCTGCTGTTCTGCTTCACCTCATATACATTAACCCTGAGTGATGCAAAGAGCCACATTTTAACTTTATTTTGCAGTTTTTATTGTACGTGAAAGTATCTTACTGAATTACTGACTGACTTACAATTAGTCAGGAACTAAATAAGTTTATAAAATTGTAACTATATTGCCTTGATCTGATGCCCAGTATAAAAAATGGGCAAATGTGTGTGTGTGTGTATACCTCTGCATCTCGAACAAATAAATGCCACTATACCTGGTATCAGCAACAGTAAAACTGCCATAATGCCAAACACTGTGTAATAAAACACCAAAAATGTTAATAAATGTAATAATAAAGGTGTGTGTTTTCATTGCTGATGAAAAGTTTTGGCACCTAGAGGGAGGCTGCTGTGAGTTTGCTGTTTACCTTTCAGTGTTGTTGAGGATGATGCAGGTGGAGAGTTTGTTGTTTTACTCTGAGGCTGTTCTGATGGAGGTGTTGTGTCTGTTTTTCTCGATTGTGTGGAAGTTTCTCTTCTTCCTACTGAAAAGACAAAACCTATTAAAACTAATGACTGTCTTTATCACTGTTAGTAATATGGCACATGACACTGGAGTAAAGCATGCTCACAGTCATTAATGAACTCTGATACACAATATTGAACCTGTACTGGCTTATTTTTATTTTGGTAACTGCTCAATATTTGATCAACTTTAATATCAGTTTTAATTATTTTTATTTCAGCTAATGATGCTCTTACAATTGGAAATAATAACCCCGATTAAGATATACACCTTGCACAAAAACAATAAAATAGTTAATATATGTGTTTATGCCATGTACCTTAGCTTATAAATAAAGGTAAGACAATACTTAAGGGACATCTTCATAGGACTGCCTACAGAAACCCTTTAGAACAACTGACATGCTGATAACTTAAACATTTATAAAGACATGTATTTCAAAAGACTTCCTAATGTGTCAGCTGACGTACAGACTGTTTATCAATGTTAATATTAGGTTGATGTAACACCTAGTCTAGTGACACATTTCTGTAGACATTAAATGGTGTTATGACGCTTTCCAGGTTGACTGACTTTAGATCATTATGTAAAGTGTGTTATGTAGATTTTGTGTAACTGTAAATTAGAGCGAGTTTGGTTTTAATGTTTCATGTCATATAAACATAAACTCTGATGTATCAGATATTAACATAAATTTAAACTTATATAGCTAAACATTAAAACTGACAAAACAAAGTGACAGTGACACCTACTGAAGACTTTATTAATGTTTATGTAGGCTTATGTCAGTTGTAATGAAGAGATTATACAGTTGTCATGTAGCTCTAAACACTACAGTGTTACCAAAATAAATCATAGACAAGACTGAGAAATATGTCAAATCCAAGATTTTTTTTTTTTTAAATATATGTAACTATGAATCAATTTAAGAGATCAAGTCTGCCTTCACAGGGAATATCAGCTTTTACTGTGTATTTAAATGCTTTACCTTTAACATTAAGCCAGATGTCTCTGTGTTCCTTCTCAGTGCTGCACCTGTAGTATCCTCGATCCTCTTCTCTCAGGTCAGATATGAGCAGAGACAGATTAGCAGGAGAAGTGTTATTAAACAGCTGAAGTCTGCCACGGTAGTGTTTATCATTTAACATTTCTGTCAGACGTCCTGTTCTGTCGCTCTCCCAGGTGAGCTTTTGAGGTTTGGTGCGCAGGTCAGAGCAGGAGCAGGGTAACAGCACTGAATCACCTTTGTGTCGTGTGATTTTTAACTGATTTTTACCACCAGAGAGAGCACAGCCTACAGAAACAAACATACAAAAACTCACAATCTACTGAATATAATATAATATTTATTTATATAAATAAATATATAATATATTTCAAAATTAAATTTTATTAAAATACTGATGCTTCAGTACATTTAATTCCAAAATCATGAATTGTGTCTGTTTTACTACTACTTACTGCTTAGAATTATTAGCTCATATGGAAAAAATGTATTGGGATAATGTGAGAATTGGTACATCCAGCAAGCAGATAATTATGTTTATTTGTTTATATTTTGTTTAGTTCGGATTGTACCATATTTTAGTGTTGGGTTTGATTAGGAAAGGTTCACCTCTGTCAATATAAAGCTCACAGCTGATGGTGAGAGCAAAAAACAAGCCATGAGTTTGAAGGAATTGTCCAGTTTGTCATTAAGAGGTTTATTAAACACACAGGGTCAGTAGTGGAACATCATCAGCTGGACTCAAAACCCCTAATCTCTTGTTTCTCAGCCCAGTTCCTAACTACTATGTGTTACACTATCTAGTGATCATGTGTGTATTTTTCTTTTAAATCCCTGAGATCCACTTGTAGTTAGACAGCTGTGGTTAGACACCATGTTACAACTACATCTGAAAATAAAGACCACTTGGAGAGAGTAATTCTAAAGAATGTGCAAATTTCTTTAAACTGATAATTTTCCAGTTTTTAATAATTACTTACACACATTTCTCAATACTATTTTCATGTTTTCAAAAATCTTCACACAGTTGGCTTTACCAGAGTGCAGCTCAGTACAACAGTTAACCTCACATCCATAATGCACTATAACTATCGAAACACTTCATACATGCCTCTAAACCAACTCATTCTACCAGAACACTAGCAAAGGATTTCTCTCTCAACAACGTAGACCTGGAGTATTCTGGAAATACACCCTGGATTGAACACCAGTCAACTGCAGTAACCACACACACATACACAATCATAACAAGGAGCTATTTATCTTAGCCAGTCCACCTACTGGCACATTTTAGGAGGAGGGAAGCATACAGAGGAAACCCACATGGACATGAGGAGAACAAGCACAGAAACTCCACACAGATGGGACCCTGAGCTCAGGATTGAAGCGGGAACCCTGGAGCTGTGAGGAGACAACGCTACCCACTGCATCACCACGCTGCTCACAGATCCACAGATTTCTCCTTTTGTATAGATGGTAATGAAGTGAAAAACAGAACACCTGGGTAAGGCTAAACTGAAAATCAGCTGTGATCATTTATTTATTTGTTTGTTTGTTTTTTACAATTTTAATATTTTTATTATTATAAAATGTACCACTTTGTTTGCTTTTGATCTTGTATTGAGTAGTTTGGAAAACTGTAGGGGAACATATGGAAAATAATTTGTAGATACACAGAATTTTGTTGGAGGTTGAGTTTGATTGAGAAAAGAATTCGTGAATTTTGAAAGCTGAGGTTATTCAATCCTTTTTGTGACAAAGCAATAAAAATTGATACACAGTTCAGTTCATATAGACCGCTAATCTGTAAATAAGGCGTAATGTAGGAAGTGAAGATGGTGGTCACTGACAGAGGGACAGCAGAAAAAGGTGTGAAATTCACATGCATCTATTTACAGCTAAGAGCAGCATGAGGAAGTGACATACAAGCAGGGGCGCCATAGGGGGGGTGGGGGGAATTAGGACGATTCTAAGGGCCCTGGTCACACAGGGGGCCCAGCAGAACCCCATACTTTGGCGTATGATTTTGGTATTTAAATTGCCTCTTCGCACAATAATCTATTAGGACGCATGCTATAATGAAAGCACCCCTCTGTGCCAAGAGCGTGTGTGTCCCCTTAAGACGTTGGTGGGTTATTCAGAAACGCGGCACTTCACTGAACTTCGTGCATCATTCAGGTAGATGGCAAGACTCAAGAGATGGCGCAGCCAAAATCAGGATACCAAAAGAGGAAAGAAAAGCACGAAAAAGAGGAGAGAGCGAGACAGGGAAGACAGCTAGTCACCCAGTTTTTCAAAAAAAAAAAAAAGGTGATTTATTGTTCCCCGTTTTATGTTATGATTCTGAAGCTAGTCTTTATGAAGCTGTTTTAAGTAACATAAAATAGAAATTCTCTCAGTTACTCACCCCGATGTTTATCCACTGGAAGTTGTAACAATATTTCCATGCAATCGAACAATAGTAATGGAGCAGAATTCATAAAAAGATGAAAAATCACCAAGCAACAATAAAACTGCTCTAGTGATGTATATTCAAGTTGCACTGTTTACAGTATATAGTTATTTGTATAGTTATTTGTATATAGTTATAAATGCATAATTTCAGTTAATTTAATGAACTGTTTAAATGTAGTTCTTTATTGTCTCTTATTGAATATGCAATAGTTCTAATGCTTATTGATATTGATTGTTGCTACAGGTGGCAAGAAGATAAGATAATTGGGGGATGGGGCCTTGGGGCCTGGAGTACAAATTAGCCAGGGGGCCCAGAAACCCTAGAGGTGCCCCGCGTACAAGTTACAGGAAAGTAACTTTTCTATTACACTTTATATGAGTTTTTATAGAAACATTCAATAAGACTGAGATTGTGAGAGATGTAATTCAGTAAAAGTTGATAACCAGCGTCATGAAAGCTGTTAACCTTTAATTAACCCAGGTTAGAGCTGTTTGGTTTATGTAGGCTTATGTCAGTTGTCATGAAGGAATTATTCAGGTGTCATGTAGCTTTATAAACACTACAGTGTTACCAAAATAAATCACAGATTAGACTGAAATGTCAAATCCAATCTGATAGCATTCCAAAGTTCAGGTCAGTCTGATACCATAATCAGTATTTACTGCCATTTATCACTTGATACTGATGTCACAATATGACTCCTAGATTAATTGTCCTTTAGTTATGGTAAATGGAGTAGACATTTTTATTACATATGTAACTATAATTCATTTGAAGACATATCAAGTCTGCCTTCACAGTGAATATCAGCTTTTATTGTGTATTTAAATCCTTTACCTTTAACATAAAGCCAGATGTCTCTGTATTCCTGTAATCCAGTGGTGCACCTGTAGTCTCCCTGATCCTCTTCTCTCAGGTCAGATATGAGCAGAGACAGATTAGCAGAAGAAATTTTATTAAACAGCTGAAGTCTGCCACGGTAGTGTTCATCATTTAACATTTCTGTCAGACGTCCTGTTCTGTCGCTCATCCAGGTGAGTTTCTGAGGTTTGGTGTGCAGGTCAGAGCAGGAGCAGGGTAACAGCACTGAAGCACCAGTGTATCCTACTATTCCTTCCTGATTATAATCACCAGAGAGAGCACAGCCTACAGAAACAAACATACAAAAACTCACAATCTACTGAATACAATATGAAATACAACATTTCAAAATGAAATTTTATGAAAATACTCGAGCTTTAGTAAATTTATTTCCAAAATCATGAATTGTATGTTTTACTACTACTGACTACTTAAGAATTATTAGTTCATAAGGAAAATACATTTTGGGATAATTTGAGATTTGGTACATCCAGCAAGCAGATAATTATGTTTATTATATATTTGTTAGGAGGCTCGGCACTAGGATGTATAATAGCGTGGTGCAGGGCTGCTTGTCTGAGAGGACAGTATATGGTGTGGAGTGGAACCAGATGTGGAGGCGGGACACCAAACGGCTCCGCCTGAAAAGCGCCTCGAGCGGGGAACGAACAAAGTAGGTTGTGTGCACTGTAGCGGTCTTCTCAGGTCCTAAAATTCATACCAGACCCGAATCACTTCTTGCCCGAAACCGAAGTGCATAAATTAATTTTTTAAAAGAAAAACCCGACCCGAGACAGACCCGATGAAATTAGACCCGAGTCCGACCCCACCTAATAACGAACCCGACCCGTGTCCGAGGCACTCGTCGAAGTTTTGGACCCCAACCCGCTCAGGTCTCGGGTTGGACCTCGGGTTTTCGGATCCAAGTGGAACCGTGAAAACCTCTAGTGCACTGATACATAGCGTTAGCCAGTGAGCTAACTCTGGGGGTAGTAGGGGCGAGGGTGGTAGTGCTGATGTGGTTCTGTGAAGGGTACAGGATTAGGAAACTCGGAGCCATGTTACAACTACATCTGAAAATAAAGAGCACTTGGAGAGAGTAATACTACAGAATTGCTTTAAGCTGATCAGTTTAAATAAGGCGTAATGTAGGAAGTGAAGCTGGTGGTCACTGACAGAGGGACAGCAGAAAAAGGTGTGAAATTCACACGCATCTATTTACAGCTAAGACCAGCATGAGGAAGTGACATACAAGTTACAGGAAAATAACTTTTCTGTTACACTTGAATTATGAGTTATTATAGATACAGTCAATGATAGATTGTGAGATGTAATTCAGTAAATGTGTAAAAACATACTCTAAGTATAACAGGGATGTAAAATCTCACTGTAGAATCCTCCTTATTCATTAGCCCACCTCTCTTCATCAGTACATTTTAGACTGAAGTTAATCAGGAAGAAAAAATCCTGTAGTAAGTAAAGTTGTTGTTAATTAAAACTCTAAATGATAAACATTTTACAGTGTTTGGTTTGGTTGTTCAGGAACAGGGCTGAACTACGGCCTACTGTAAACCCAGTCTGGACAGAAAGCACATGAACTAAACACAAAGCAGCTGAACTAAGAACTGGCTAATATTCTCTCTCCTTTCTGTAATAGAAAATAGAAAATAACTTCACTCACCTGCAGCGACGTGAAACACAGCAGACAAAAGATACAAGCACTTCATCATTACTGATTCTTCTACACACACACCAGTCCCTCAAAGTGAAACACACACACACTCTGTCACACTGCCTGAGTGTCTCTCTCTTATATAGTCTGGTTTTTAGGAAACCCGCAACAACGCTATGTCATTTCTCTTTTTGGAAAATCTTTTCATCACTCTTTCCACAATCTGATTTATTTTTATATGCAGTATTAATAGTTATTCATATATTTTCTCATGTGGTGGTTTTATCACAGTATCATGATTATATGTCTTAGGTGTCATTTTCTCAATGCTTGTAATACTTCTTGCCTTTTCTTTAGATGAAATTTTACCTAAATAAAGAAATGAATGCAGTCGCTTTTTTTTTTTTTTTTCAAAAAAAAAAAGCACTACAATAACTAATAATAATTAGAATTTAACATAGATCATGTGGCTTTAGTGAGTATATGAAAAGCAAAACTGGGCGTGAGATGCAACATTAACTTCACTAATTTCACCACACATGAATTCTAGTGTTTGGGACAAAGCTGTAATGTCCATCAGTATATTCACCAGCAAGTGTGTTTCCCTAGACTTACAGGAAGTAATAAAGACACATTTACTATGTGTGAGCTGAGGAGCACTTAGAGGCTGGTCATGAGTGGTGATCATGACTCATTATCAAAAGTCAGATTAATCATAGGAGTATAATTATAATTAACATGACTTATTAGAGTTTAAAGAGCTTAAAATGTAAAAAAGTTATTTATTTATTTATTCTTTGATTATAGAGCTCTGGTTAAGTGCGTAAGTGGAGACATCTTGTGCCATAAAGCTGCTACTACAGCTGGTCTACAGATAATTGCTCATTAGAGATCTAAATCTACATCCAGAAGAAAGAAGGCCTTTATTATCCGGTATACATGTACAGGACAGTACAATTATTTTCATTCACATATTGTTAGGAATTTGGGGTAAAGCTGTAAAGCTGCTTTGTGACAATGTGTAATGTTAAAAATCCTCTACAAACACCATAACATAAACTAGATAATCATTACGTAATGATCACGTAAACAAATGCTAAGCAACTGAGGAGTGAAGACACAAAACTTATAAATAGGAACCAATCAGGAGAAACACAAGACAGGTGTGTACAGGAAATCAGTGGAACAACCAAGGAAGAAATTCATACTATGAGAGAGATGCCCTCTGCTGGTCTGTCAGGGAATTGTCTGTGGTGACAAATATAAAGTGATCTTTTCTAGTTTTAATAACTTTGTCATTTATTTTACAGTAGCCTACATGTCATAGTGTTTTATTTCGCTTATAACACAGAAATTTGGCAAAAATAACGGTTTTATTTATTAAAGAATGACGTCTTATTTTGTCTCCTGTATACACCCACGAAGAAGCAGGTCTAGACTAGATTTACTGAGAATGTCACCTTGTCACTACAACATGTGACATTATTAAGCTTGCCAGTCAGATTCAGCCAGGTCACTATGTACAGTACCAACTAGTGTTGAGGATGTTAGGACTGATGATGGCAGCCATAACAGTAATCCCCCTCCTCCTTGTGCTTTAAGGCTCCTCCTTACAAGCAAGATACCAGACTGAAATGGGTGTCTCTGAAAACTGTCTTTTTGCTAGTGTTCACTTCGGGGAAACGTGTGGAAGAACTACATACTCTGGTAATAAATTCTTCCTGTGTGTGTTCCTCATGACATGGTGGCATACGTTATCCAGTTGATTCTCACCACTCCTGCAGTTAAGAAGGTTGAAATAGTAGTTAAGTATGTAACTATGGTTCTGTGAGCCCTGGATAACCAGAGTAAATGCAAGTAGGTTTCAGGGAAATCTGCCCACATGAGAATATTTATTGCAAATGCCATGTCATACTTCCTTTACAATCTTTTTTTAAACAGATGGTTACATATATTTCCTCAACACTGAGTTCAGTTTTTCAGAACTCTTCTCTTCTCTACCAACATGCAGCTCAGTACAGCAGTTAACCTCACAACCAGAAATGCAGATTAGATCCATGTTCATTCATTCATACATGTTCAGTAATCACTTTATCCTGCTAAGGGTCACAGTGGATCTGGAGCCTATCCTGGGAACACTGGGTGCAATGTGGGAATACATCCTGGATAACACACTCATTCACACTTAGGTGCAATTTAGTGTAGCCAATCCACTGGCAAGTTTTTGGGAGGTGGAAGGAAACTAGAGAACCCGGAGGAAACCCACATAAACATGCGGAGAACATGTGAAACTCCATACAGACAGTAAGCTGAGCTCAGGATTGAACTGGGGATCCTGGAGCTGTGAGGCAGCAATGCTACCTGCTGTACCACTGTGCTGCACATAGACCCAAATATGTTCCCTTATGTATAGAAAAAAACAAAGTGGGTAGATCTTCAGCTAAATTGGGAATCAGCTGTGATTGACTGATTGATTATTTATTCATTTATTAAGTTTTTTACTATTAGATTTTGAACACATTTCAAAAAATACTATTTTGTTTATTTTATAAATTATACTCAACAGTTTGGAAAGATGTGCAGTACATACACAGAGATTTGCTGGAAGTTGAATTTGTGTGAAAAAAGAATTCATGAATTTTGAACGACGAGATTATTCAATGCCTTTTTTCTCAAAGCAATGAAAACTGATCCACAGTTCAGTCCACTCAGACCGCTGCTGTGCTAACTGTGTGAGCTTTGAAAAAAATGAACTCGGTAGTGTTTTTTAAAAAAAAAAAACCTGTAACAGACTATAAGGACTAGTATGAAAATTTCACAAAAGCTAGGTTAGAAACACATTCAGTCCAGTCAGATTCAACAATCCTCCTCCTTTTATTTTTACACAAAGTCTTTAAAAGTCACAAACAAGAACTTGTATAGCAGTCTTCTTACACAAAACAGCATGATGGAAACAGCCTTCTGGAGGATTCATTTCTTAACCTGATGTAACAATGGTACACATAAGATATAAAATAACACGTACGCTCAAAATATAATTAGCAAGATTATCCCTCAGCAGTTTTTAATGATTAACAGTGAATGCAGAACAATACCCTTAACTAACATAAGTAAATGTAACACACACATACATATGCCTGAATCTGCTATTTAACTGTAAAAATTTATAAAAATCACAAAAAGTCAATATTGTGGATCCAGTGCTTGCCATAGTGTGTATTTAATATATGTTTTCAGCATCATTCTATAATATCTGAGAATGTGTCTATATTTACTTTGGATTAGTTTGTTATAATGCTGGCATATTCAGTTTTCTCTCCAGTGATGATCTGGACCCGTGCTGTTCCGGCTGTGTTAATGTGGGCCAGTAGAGTAGCAAGTGTAAATGACAGGAGTAAATAAAGTGACATCAGACACCATCTGAGAAAAGACAGAACATGAAAATTATACATATATCACATATATAAATTCTGTGGCTCCAAGAGGCGAGTAAAATCCTGTAAAGACTGTGATGTTGTGCCTGATAACATGTAATTTTGGTTCCGCTTGTGTGTGTTGCTGACCGGACAGTTTAGAGAAGGGCACCAGTTGTTGGACTTAAAGTTATGTGTAATAAAGTAGCTGAAAGAACGTTAAAGCTTTCTGTCGTGTTGTTAAAAGCATAACATGGTGTCAGAAATAGGGACTGGCGAGCACTGGAGAGTTTTTGGAAAAAATAAATAAATGAATTAAATAAACGGCAGCGATGCCAGAGCCACAGAGAGCGCGAGCTGCACGGAGAGCTACAGTACATGGGCATGCACATGTGAGGCGCCGGGGCGCGAGCTCAGGTGAGACTGCGGTTAATCTAGCCGCTCGTGCAATTCAGGGGCGCGGCTTTTAGACACTTAGCCGTTTAGACACTTAGCAATTAATTGATCTTCATTGAGAAAATAGAGAAGCTCAGTGTGAACTGTTGTACATGGGTTTGATCATCTACCAGTTTGAAATGTCCATTTTATACTGGATTGAAAAGTGCCTCCTGGCACAATTATATTGACAGATCCATTGACTTTGAGAAGCAAATACTTTAAAATTCTACAGTAAAATTATTTCATTATTATTGTCAGCATAGAGTAGGTCACTGTGAACTAATCTCAGTGGGTTTGATCATCACTACCAATCTGAAATGTTCATTTTATAATGAATCAAAATAGCCCCTTGGCCCAATTATATTAACAGATCCACTATATTATATAGATCCACATTATATTAACGCTCGCTTTCCGCTTTCGGTGTTATTACCGCTAAGTGTCTAAAAGACGCGCCCACGAATGGCACGAGCGGCTAGATTACCCGTTGTTTCAGGAAGAGCAGCTGGTTTAACCGCAGTCAGGTGAGCCGGGTGCAGAGCAGCGCACAGATGCACACAAAAGCAGTTCGGAGAGTCAGCGTTGAAACAAAGGAAGAGAACTTTGAGTGTTTTCCCGTCATGGAGAAGTTCAATCCACCATCACCTATGCAGCTCAGCGGTAATCTTGCTGATAACTGGAAACGGTTCAAGCAGAGGTTCAGCATCTGTCTTACTGCAGGCGGTGCAGGAGGGGATGATGAAAAGCTACAAGCATTCATCTTTTTGCGTGTAATGGCTGAAGATGATGAAGATGGACATTTCTAATAGCTTTCAGCTTGACGATGCAAATTTAACACTGACTGTTCTTATGGTAAGATTTGAGGAATTCTTTGTGCCAAGCCAGAAAGTCACTTCTGAGAGATAGAAGTTTTTCTCTGCTGACCAGAAACAAGGAGTGAGTTTTGACCAGTACCTTGCTGAACTGCACACACTGAGTAAGACTTGTGAATTTGGAGATAAAAGAGGTTCACTAGTGAGAGACAGAATAGTCTGTGGGATTCCTGACAATGGTCTCAGGGAAAGACTACCTGACTACATACTACATAGAATACACACACTCCTAGACAAAAAGATAATAATAAAAAATAAAAAAATGGGCCAAGCCCAAAATGGGAAAACATTAAACTTTTAATGGTCGTAACAACAAATCATTGGTCAGAAAATGAGCAAGAATTAAACAAATGCACTCCTGAGACCTCCTGTGCCACCATTTGCTGGTTTGCTTTTGCTGCAGTGAAGTGTTTGGGGAAAAGCTAGAAACAGGGAAATTCACTTATATAGTTGTGGTGGAGCGTCGGCTGTAGAAGGCCGGTGTGGGAGAGTGCAGAGGAAGACTCGGGAGACAGGAGGAATTTTAGTGGAACTCCGGCTCACGTTTATTCAGTCGATGAATTTCAGCTCACTTTCATCAGAATCAACAGAATCCAACACACAGCAGGAACTGGTCTGTCCCAGACTCACAGCTTTCACTCCGTCAAGTTCACGCTCTGTGTGTGAGTGTGTGTTGCATGCTCTTTTCTGTCTCAGGTTATGAGCCAGCCTGAGGGCACAAAGAAACACACATAAGTAAACTTGAGCAAATCAAACACAGTGAGAATCGTCATGCGTTACCTGCCAACTAATTGTATTGAAGTAACTTTGTTGGCACTAATTTATCAGGCTTTTCTAGTAAACTGACCCTCTGTGTGTTACAATGAACCTTACCTACTTTCAGGGAATTGTACATGAACAGTAGATGCAAGTTAGATTGTGCCCTGCTCTCCTCTATACTGATATACATTGAAAACAATTCTCCTCTATCCATAAAATTACATTAATACCAGATGTACTTTCAAGTGATATATGTTTCCATGAATTGCGTACATGGCTTTTATCTCGTTACTGATATTACAGAATTTTGTTTATTGGAATTATTCCAGTTGTGTGATATAACTTACTGTTGCAATTTCTGTTAAGGTTGACATAAAGTAAGTAGGACCCTTGTAAAGTATGTAACTATGGTTCTATGAACCCTGAATAACCAGAGTAAATGCAAATAGATTCCGGTAAAAGATGTCCATATGTCAGTGATATTTATTGCAGATACTGACATAAAACACTTTGTGACTGTTGAATGGTCTCAGCATGCACACACACACACACACACGCACACACAGGAAGGTGTCGGGGTGATTCTCATCTCTGGCAGTTATCTTGTGGTAAGAAAACAACAGCTGCATACATACATAGAGTTTTCTTGGAACGTTAGAGCCACTGTGAGCCGCTCAGCATGTCAGAGTAACCGCATGATTGAGGCCAGGGCGGCAAGGGGGCTGATGGGAGAACGGCTACTTCCTCTTTCTCACAGCGTCAGTTAACCGACGTTGTGCCATGCACAGAGAATACTGTGTAATACTCCACACTCAACAAGCACACTGTCATATTTTTACATTTGGCTACAAACAGCATATAGTAGTCTTTTTACACAAAATAGTGTGATGGCAATAAAACTTCTAGAACATTCATTTCTTAACCTGCTATAAGAATGGTATGCATGAGATAAATGACATGTACACTCAAATTATAATTAGCAAGATTATCCATCCAGTTTTATCCAGTTTTTTATTCATTAACAGACAAAGTGAATGCAGAACAATACCCTTAGCTAACATAAGTAAATGTAACACAATACTCTGGATGAATCTGTTGAATTTGCTTTTTATGGTACAAAAAAAATACATGTATAAATGTATTTATATTTACTTTGGATTAGTTGCTGGCATATTCAACTGTCTCTCCAGCATTGATCTGGACTCGTGCTGCTCCGGCTGTGTTAATGTGGGTTACAGCAGAGTAAGCAACATCAGGTACAGTCTGTGAAAAGACAGAACATGAAAATTATACATATAACAAACATAAAAATTCTGTGTGTTTTACCACTGACTCCAAAAAGCAAGTAAAATCCTGTAAAGACGAAACAAATCTCCAAATCTGACTTCTTTCTTTACACCATGTGTTGTTCTGATAGAAGCAGCAGAAGATACTTTCCTATAACTCAGTGTTCAATGAAAGCATGTGTGGTTCATGTGTGTTACCTGCAGTGTATCACAAATACAACTAAATCTCTAAAGATAGAAACAAATCTGTTATAACTGATTATTGTAGAAGCCATGCAGAATTGAATGGAGATCATATTAAGAACACAGTAGGACTCAAAGTCTTAAAGATGTCACATGATAATAAAAATGCAGCTGAACCCAGGCCTGCATGTACACTAACCCGATCCTCCTGCTTTCCTTTACAGTCTGGACGTCCTTCAGTAATCATGTTCTTTCCACATCTTCCTCCTAATGAGAAAAGACCTCAGAAATCACACCTCTAGTGGTAACTACAGAATTTCACTATTTGAAGTAATCAGGTAAAGTGTGAAGGCTGCTGTTCTGCTTCATCTCACATACATTAACCCTGAGTGATGCAAAGAGCCACATTTTAAACTTTATTTTGCTGTGATTATTGTACGTGAAAGTATCTTACTGAATTACTGACTGACTTATTTAGTTCATGACTAATTGTAACTAAATTAATAAAATTTTAA